>NC_034603.1:37484231-37489433 GCF_900095145.1 Mus pahari
GGGGGGGGGGAGTGATCTAACTAAGGGAGCAACCCCCTTGTGAAGAGGTGGACAATAACATCAATCTGAATAGCTTTCCTGTCGCTGTCTTATAGCTGGCAGAGTGAGAGACAGATTCCCTTTGGGGATGTCCGACTACCCCCTCCAGCTGACTACAATAAGGAAATCACAGAAGGAGATGAAGTAGAGGTAAGGACTTCGAGGCCCACCTTTCCAGTGTTTGCTTTATTCTTGGGCTTTTTACTTACTGATTTTGTTCTTCCCTTTTCTGAGGCACCATATCTAGCCACGTAGGCAGTGAAGTAATGTAGCAGTGCCTTTCTATTGTGGCTATGACCTGGGGGTACCAGCTTAAAAGGATCTGCTTCTTCATTTGTCATAAACCCACTTAAAGCCTAGCTCCTACAGTTCCAATATATATGTACGTGCATGTGTATGTACCAGGGGTGGGGAGTTTGATTTCCTGGGGATTGAAACCCAGGCCTTGGGCATGTGAGACAAACATTCTACCACTGAAATATATCTGCAACCCCAGTTTCAGTACTTGGAAGGCTGAGGGAGGAGAATCACTTAAGCCCAAGAGTTTGTAATTGTACTAGTCAACATAGTGAGACTGCCATCTCTCTCTCTCTTCCTCTCTTTTAAGATTTATGTGAGTACAGTGTCACTGTTATCAGACACACCAGAAGAGGGCATCAGATCCCATTTCAGATGGTTGTGAGCCACCATGTAGTTGATGGGAATTGAACTCAGGACCTCTGGAAGAGCAGTCAGTGCTCTTAACCTCTGAGCCGTCTCTCCAGCTCAAGACCTCCATCTCTTTATCTTTTTTCCTTAGTGTGAATATTTGTGTGTGTGTGTGTGTGTGTTTGAGGGACATGAGTGTGCCATAGCTCACGAGTGGTGGTCATGACCTGTAAGCTCTGGTACTTGAACTCAGGTCGTTGGGCTTGGAGAACTCTCCCACTGAGCAAAAAAAGTGAAATAAATAAAACTCAGGGACCGCTGGGTGTGGTGGCACACGCCTTTAATCCCAGCACTTGGGAGGCAGAGGCAGGCGGATTTCTGAGTTCGAGACCAGCCTGGTCTACAAAGTGAGTTTCAGGACAGCCAGGGCTATACAGAGAAACCCTGTCTCAAAAACCAAAAAAAAAACCCCAAAACTCAGGGACCTCATACTTTCAGCTAGGATCTCCTTGTTTCCTTTTTGTGGGTTTACGAATGCTTGGGTATTTGGATGCTTTCTCCAATTCTTGATATTTTTGGATAGTCTTCAATGCCATTTCTCTTTATTTCTAACTTTTTCAGGTCTATTCGAGAGCCAATGAACAGGAACCTTGTGGTTGGTGGCTGGCCCGGGTGCGGATGATGAAGGGAGATGTGAGTGACTGAAGCCCTTTGGGGAATTCCTGAAACTGTTCTTTTGTTCATGAAAAGGTAGTGGGTGGATGCTCAGGTCATATACATTCTTTTTCTTTTCTGCCAGTTCTATGTCATTGAGTATGCTGCCTGTGATGCTACCTACAATGAGATTGTCACTCTGGAACGACTTCGGCCAGTTAATCCCAATCCCCTTGCAACCAAAGGCAGCTTCTTCAAGGTTACCATGGCTGTGCCTGAGGATCTTAGAGAGGCGTAAGTGGTGGAGAGGTTGGGAATTAGAGGCTCTACAGTGCCAGCTCTGTCCTCGTTTCCCCAGGTTTCCCACTCCTCACTCTGCTCTGTGCATCCCTGGCCCTGTGAGGACCTTTTTACTGCTATGCCTTGGCCCTCCCATTTTTCATCTTTGACTCTCTCTTTTCCTGTCTGTCTTTGTTTTGTTGGTTTTGAGATGGTCTCACTACACAGCTATGGTTGGCCTAAAACTGTAAACCAGACTGGCCTTGCAGTCACAGAGCTCCTCCTGCCTGTGCCTCCAAGTGCTGGGACTAAAACCGTGTGCCACTGTGCCTTGCTGTAGTTATTTTACAAAATGATTTTCTTCAGCCCTGTTTTTTAGCAGGGGTTCTGCCTCTCTTGTTTTCTCCTACCCTCTGCTTGTTCCCGGGCTTCTTAACCCCCCCCCCTTCCTGAGCATATTACTTTTTTCTGCAGCTGCTCCAATGAAAATGTCCATAAGGAGTTCAAGAAAGCACTGGGAGCCAACTGCATCTTTCTCAACATCACAAACAGTGAGCTCTTTATCCTGGTGAGTTTCATGCTTGAATTTAACAAACCTGCTCAACAGTTTTTCCTTTTTTCCTATTTAAACTTTTGGAAAAGTGGATATATGGCTTTTTTTTGCTCATGCTAGACTGTTCATGCTTGCTTTATTTCTTCTGATACTTCTAGACCCAGGCAGCCTTGCCTTTCCTTAATTTTCCTTATGTACGACTTTAATTTATTCCTTCTCTTTTTTTTCCTATGCTAGAAATTAAACCATGATTTTCACACACCTATGTGCTCTAGACAAGTGCCTTGCCATTTAGCTGTTGTACCGCAGCCCTTGGATATATTTGGATCTGTGTGTGTTTGCATGTATATAGGTGCACATCTGGGTTGGAAACCCTTAAGTGTTGGTATCAGATCTCTCTTAATCATGATCCACTTTACAAGGCAGCTTATCTTCACCTAACCCAGAGCTAGCCAACTTTTGTTAGCCAGCCAGCTCTGGGGGATTCCTGTCTCTCCCTTCTCCATGTGTCTCACAACTCCTCTAACTCCAGTTCCAGGGCACCCGACACCCTCTTCTGGTCTTTGCACCTATGTGCACATAACATGTTCACAGATAGAGAGATGTACATAAATAAATAAATACCCCCCACCCCCACTCAGGTTTTTATTTTATTTATTTACTTTTTTGAGACAGGGTTTGTCCACGTAGCCCTGGCTGTCCTGGAACTCACTGTATAGACCAGGCTGGCCTCGAACTTAGAAATCCGCCTGCCTCTGCCTCCCAAGTGCTGGGATTAAAGGCGTGCACCCCCTCTACCTGCTATGAATATTTGAAAATGAAACAAACAAATGTATATCTCTCTTCTTGCTCCTTATTGTCATATGATTCCTGTCAGTATTTAGCTATTCAGTTGCTATGTGACTGACAGTAGTTTTCATGTAGCCTATCTCATTTCTCATTTCTTTTCTGTTTCCTCTTGGCTGGCCTGGTATTCACTAAGCAAAAGCTGCCCTGACCCCCCCCCCCTCTCTCTCTCTCTCTCTCTCTCTCTCTCTCTCTCTCTCTCTCTCTCTCTCTCTCCCTCTCTCCCTCCCTCCCTCTCTCTCTCTCTCTGTGTGTGTGTGTGTGTGTGTGTGTGTGTGTGTGTGTGTGTATGCTGGGAACAGAACCTAGGTCCTTTGCAAGAGTGGNTCTCTCTCTCTCTCTCTCTCCTTTAAAAATGTATACAGCACTCTGCCTGCATGTACTCCACAGGTCCAAAAAGGTCACTTGATCTCATAGATGGTTATGAGCCGCCATGTGGTTGCTGGGAATTGAACTCAGGATTTCTGGAAGAGCAGTCAGTGCTCTTAACCTCTGAGCCGTGTCTCCAGCCCATGCTACCACCTTATTTTAAACTTCATTTCTTGCCAGGTGGTGATGGTGCACGCCTTTAATCCCAACACTCAGGAAGCAGGCAGAGGCAGGCGGATCTCTGTGAGTTCAAGGCCGGCCTGGTCTACAGAGTGAGTTCCAGGACAGCCACAGCTACACAGAGAAACCCTGTCTTGAAAAACAAACAAAAAGCCAACTTCCTTTCTTTATACCTGCCCTTTTTCAGGGACTGGCATTCTAATGCCAAGTCTCTAATGCTTCCATGGTGTGTATTTTGCTTTTTTTTTTTAATTATTTTTACTTTATGTGTATTGCTGGTTTGCCTGCATGTACATCTGTGTCAGGGTGTCAGATCTCCTGGAACTGGAATTACAGATAAGTGTGAACTGTCATGGAGGTTCTGGGAATTGTACCTAGCTCCTTTGTCAGAGCAGTCAGTTCTCTTAACCTCTGAGCCTGTATATTTTGCTTTTATACTTCTTGTTCATCATTCCCCAGTCAACCACAGAAGCCCCTGTGAAGAGGGCGTCTCTGCTGGGTGATATGCATTTCCGAAGCCTTCGCACCAAATTGCTGCTCATGTCCCGCAATGAAGAAGCTACTAAGCACCTAGAGGTAAGTTGTTTTTTTTTTTTTGTTTTTGTTTTTTTAAGATTTATTTATTATATGTAAGTACACTAGCTGTCTTCAGACACTCCAGAAGAGGGAGTCAGATCTCGTTATGGATGCTTGTAAGCCATTATGTGGTTGCTGGGATTTGAACTCAGGACCTTTGGAAGAGCAGCCAGTGCTCTTAACCACTAGAGGTAAGTTTTGATTGCTGTTTCTCATCTTGAATAATAACGTCCTTCCCTTTCTCGTTTGCCTTTGTGTCTGAAACACATAGACAAAGGCTGCTAGGTCATTAGTCCTGCCTGGCTATTTTATTTCATCATCTTCAGAGGACAATATTCTATCGTGGTTTGGTATGGATTTAAAAGGTTTTGTTTTGTTTTTTGTTTTTGAGACAGGGTTCTCTGTTCCCTTGGCTGTCCTAGAAACTCAACAAAAAATCCACGTCTTTGACCTTGGAGTGCTGGGATTAATGGCATGCACCACCACTGCCCAGCAGTGTTGTTTTGAACAGGGTCTCACTGGTCTTTTGGCCTGGAATTCTTAGGGTTTTACTGCTGTGAGCAGACACCATGAACAAGGCAACTCTTATAAGAACATTTAATTGGGGCTGGCTTATAGGTTCAAAGGTTAGTCCATTATCGTCAAGGCTGTTACATGGTGACATCCAGGCAGGTATGGTGTAGGAGCTGAGAGTTCTACATTTTCATCAGAAGACGGGCTTCTGCTAGACAGCTAGAATGAGAGTTTGAAAGACCATGATACACCTATTCCAACCAAGGCTACACTTCCTAATAGTGCTACTCCCTGGACCAAGCATATACAAACCATCACATTCCACTCCCTGGTACTATAAACACATGAATCTTTGGGGGAACATACCTACACACAGCATAATAAAACATACATTTAGCCGGGCCTGGTGGCGCAGGTCTTTAATCCCAGCACTCGGGAGGCAGAGACAGGCGGATTTCTGAGTTCGAGACCAGCCTGGTCTACCAAGTGAGTTCCAGGACAGCCAGAGCTATACAGAGAAACCCTGTCTCGAAAAACCAAAAAAA
>NC_034603.1:37489448-37549091 GCF_900095145.1 Mus pahari
AAAAAAAAAAAAAAAAAAAAAAAAAAAACATACATTTAGTCCAACTTCCATACTCTATACAGTCGCAACAATGTTCAAAATTTCTTCTGAAATCCATCCAGTCACTTAACTGTAATCCCCAAAGCAAGGCTTGAAATAAGCTAGGCAAATTCCACATTGCATCTCCATGTCTGATGCCAGTGTGGTCTTCAGGTCTCCAACTCCTTTTTCATCTTTGTTGACTGCAACAAACTTCTTTCTCCTGGGCTGCTTCCACTCCCTGTTAGCAGCTTTTCTCAGCAGATATCCCATTGCTCTGGCATCTCAAACATCTTGGGGTCTCTAAGGCAACTTAAACTTCTTCCATAATCTGGGATCTATACTTGATCGTCTGGGCTCCTCCAAAGGTTTAGGTCACTTCTTCAGATCTGCCCTCCATAGCACTCTGGGCTCTGGTTGACACCACTCCACTGCTGCTGCTGCTGCTGCTGCTGCTGCTGCTGCTGCTCTCGGTGATCATCCCACAGTACTGGCATCTCCAATATGCTGGAGTCTTCCACTGCACCTAGGCCTCTCATTGGCTCTCTTCATGGTACCATGACCCCTTCAGTTCTAGGCTGTCAGTTGCAATGGAGGCTGTACCTTCACTAATAGCCTTCCATGGCCTCTCACAGTGCCAAGCCTCAGCTGCTCTTCATGCCTTCAAAACCAGTACCACCCCGGGTGACTTTTACATATTACGAAGTACAGTTGCAGCATGAGGTACAATCTTGGCTAGCTCTGGAACACAGCTTCTTTGTGCTCTCAGAAAACACAAAACTGTCACCTCACCTCAGAGATGATGTCCTCTTCTTTAATCACCACTAATTTCTTTTGGGAGGGGGGGCTAATTTTTTTGTTTGTTTTTGGTATTTTCGAGACATGGTTTCTCTGTATAGCCCTGGCTGTCCTAGAATTCACTTTGTAGACCAGGCTGGCCTCCAACTCAGAAATCTGCCTGCCTCTGCCTCCCAAGTGCTGGGATTAAAGGCCTGTGTCACCACCGCCAGGCCACCACTAATTTCTTAGCTTCAGCTAACCAGCATCAGTTGACACAGTAGTCTCCTCCTCTTGACTATAAAGCCAGATACATATAGCCAAGGCTGCCAAAGTTCTATTGTTTGCTGGGGCTGGAACATGGCCCCCTTGTCCTATTACAGCATCACCAGTTTTCTGTTTTCTAACTACTTCACTGCCTAGCTTGGCCATCCTGGAACTTGCTCTGTAGATTGACATTGGACTCAGATCTCCTGGGATTAAAGGCATGTACCACCGTGCCTGGACATAAATTTAGCAGGGTAGGATCTTGCCCCAAGGTCACCACTCCCTTAACTCAATATCTGAGAACACAGGATTCAGTTTCATTTCACTTTCTGGTACTCCTTTAATACTTGAACCATATATTTTATATTTTTCTTTTCTTGACTTGTTACACTTGTTTAAAATGCTCTTCATGAAGCTTAACCAGAGAACAAAGTGTATGATGAGAGTTTGTTTCTGAGACTTCCTTTGTTAATGCAATTAATCTGAGTCTTTTCACCTTAGCCTCAAGCAGACTTTTCAGACAAAGGCAAAAAGTATCTACATTCTTTGCCAAAATACCACAAAACCACTCTCTAGACCACATATGGAAATTCTCCCCGGAAACCTCTTGGGTTAGGTCGGCACAATTCCGATCACTCTCAGTAACAAAGTCTTCCATATTCTACTGGGATAGCCCTTTACGCCCTCTTTAAAGTATTCTATTGCTTTCCAAATCCAAAGTCCCCAAATCCACATTCTGACAAACAAAAGCATGGCTAGGCCTATCACAGCAATATCCCATCCCTGGTACCTACATCTGTCCTTTTGGTTTTTCAAGACAGGGTTTCTCTGTGTAGCCCTGGCCGTTCTGGAACTCACTCTGTAGACCAGGCTGGCCTCGAACTCAGAAATCTGACTGCCTTTGCTTCCCAAGTGCTGGGATTAAAGGCGTGCACTAAGGTGACTCTTATAAGGATAACATTTAATTGGGGCTGGCTTACTTGTTCAGAGGTTCAGTCCATTGTCATCAAAGCTGGAAATGGTGGCATCCAGCCTGGCATGGTGGAGGAGGAACTGAGAGTTCATCTGAAGGCTGCTAGTAGAAGACTGACTTCCAGGTAGCTAGGATAAGGTAAAGCCCATTCTCACAATGACACACCTACTCCAACAGGGCCACACCTTCTAATAGTGCCACTCCCTAGACCAAGCATATGCATACCATCACACCAGGATAGCCTCAGACTCAAAGGGGTTGCCTGCCTCTGCTTCTCAAACACAGGGTGGCAGGTGTGGACCGCCTTGCTTGGCTGTGCTCTTGTATGGGTTTTAATCATTTCATTTCCTTAAGGGTGTTTTGGGTTGGGTTGGGTTGAGAGTGGGTTTCTTTGTGTAGTCCTGGCTGTCCTGGAACTCCATTCCAACTGCCTCAGCCTCCCGAATGCTGGATTCAAAGCCGTGTGCCACCACTGCCTGGCTGGTTTTTGGTTTTAAGAGAGGCTCTTTTATATCCTAGACTGGCTTCAAACTTCAAACCTTTTATTTATTTTTTAAAGATTATTTACATGAGTACACTGTAACTGTCCTCAAGCATACCAGAAACGGGCATCAGATCCCATTACAGATGGTGTGAGCCACCTTGTGGTTGCTGGGAATTGAACTCAGGACCTCTGGAAGAGTAGTCAGTGCTCTTAACTACTGAGCCATCTCTCCAGCCCAAACTTCAAACTTTTTTTTTTTTTTTCAAAGATTTACTTATTTATTATATGTAAGTACACTGTAGCTGTCTTCAGACACTCCAGAAGGGGTTGTCAGATCTTGTTACGAATGGTTATGAGCCACCATGTGGTTGCTGGGATTTGAACTCAGGACCTTTGGAAGAACAGTCGGGTGCTCTCACCCACTGAGCCATCTCACCAGCCCAACTTCAAACTTTTTATGTAGCCAAAAGTGACATTTAGTTTTTGATCCTTTTGCCTCCCTCCATCTTTCTGGTGCTGGGATTGCAGGTGTGGCCACTCTGTTTTTTGTATGGCTGAAGGTCTACCCCAGAGCTTCCTGTGTGCTGAGCAAGCACTCAACCTCTGAACTACTCTCCCAGCCCACAAGTTGTACCCCCCCCTCCCCTGGACATAGGATGGAACACAGGGTCTGTTGCTTACTAAACAAGTGTCCCTCTGTTGAGCCTGGAGCATGTAGCTCTTGAACATGGTGTACATTCATGCAGGAAAACATGCATGTACATAACCACTTTGATGTCAGCCTTGTCTAACCCTCCTGCTAGTCTTTTTTGTGGTTTTTTTTTTTTTTTTTTTTTTTTTTTAGCAGAATAAACATGGATTTATTAATAAAAAGAGAACTCCTGAGAGTGGGAAGGGCTCAAAAGAGGAATACCATTTTTACTAATATGGGGTTAAGTAGGCCAGCTGTAAGGACTTGTCAGATGATAGATCAGAGGCACTGTGTGTGTCTTGGTAAGGATCAGTCAACCAGTTAGTGTTGGAGACAGATCTAGAACTTTGGTGGCTTCTAGTTCAAACTGCCCTCATCAGAGTCTTTACTCTCACAAGCCCTAGTATTGAAAGGTGCCTGAGGTTTCCATGGAGGTCTCAGTGGCTCGGCAGACTACAGGTGGTTCTGGTTTTCTTTCATAGGAGTTTTCTTCACACATTTTTTTTCCCTCCACGCATTTAAATGATTAGGCACCTGGGACATGTATTCTGAGATTTCACCACCAGGATCTCACAGTGCCTTCTTTTTCCTTCAGACAAGTAAGCAATTGGCAGCAGCATTCCAAGAGGAGTTTACAGTGCGAGAGGACCTGATGGGTCTGGCAATTGGAACTCACGGTGCCAACATCCAGCAGGCTCGAAAAGTGCCAGGAGTGACTGCCATTGAGTTGGGTGAAGAGACCTGCACTTTCCGAATCTACGGGGAGGTCAGCAAAGATTGAACTATTGGGGTCTTTTGGGTGACAGAAGGGATTGAGGCTGAGATGGAAAGCAAATCTGAAGTTATGGTGACCTTCCAGCCTGACTTTGGTGACAGCTTATTTCTCCACAGTCAGAATGGCAGGGAGATCCGATTCTGTTTTAGTTTACTCTTTCTATAGACGCCAGAGGCATGCAGACAAGCTCGAAGCTACCTTGAATTTTCCGAGGACTCTGTACAAGTGCCCAGGAACCTGGTTGGTGAGTTTGAATGTGTGTGTAAAAGGGATAAGGTTAGGGCCCAGGTGGCAGAGTTTTGAAAAGTTTTGTCCATGTAACTAGGGTTGATGCCTCTCTGCACATACGGATGGAATAAATAGTCTGACATGGGAATAAGGAAGGAGACGATAATAAACCTTGTAGGGATTGTATCATTTTTGTCCCATGGAAAGCTTGAGATTCCTAGAAGCAGGAGAATGAATTACGTGCAATATATGTAGAGAAGTATATAGGAGAGTTGTAATTTTATGTCCTTAATGACAACAACAGAAATTAAAAGCCTGACCCCTCTTTATCCATCAGGCAAAGTGATTGGGAAGAACGGGAAAGTGATTCAGGAGATTGTGGACAAGTCTGGTGTGGTGCGGGTTCGTGTGGAAGGAGATAACGACAAGAAGAACCCCAGGGAGGAGGTACTGTTTTCTGGGGGCTGGTGAGTTGTGGAGGGCAGAACACAGAACCTTTTGTTTGCCCTAGTATACTATGATCCTGTCAGTCTGAGGGGTGGGCTTAACATTTCAGTCTTTTTCTTTTTGATTTCCTTTTTTTCAACAGTAGCTCACTCTATAACCCTGACTTGCCTGGAACTTACTTTGTGAATCAGGCTAGCCTTAAACTCATTTCACAGAGATGTGTCTGCCTCTGCCCTTCTCAGTGTTGGGACTAAAAGTGTGTGCAGCCATGCCTGGCTTTTTTGTGGGAAAGGGAGGGAGGTATTTTTGAGGCAGAACCTCTGTGGCTTAGGTCGTGCTTGAGCTTTACTGAGTAGCTGAGGATGGCTTTGAGTTGTGCTGTTCCTGCCTCTGTTTCCTGGGTGCTAAGATCATGTGTGCCATCACACCTGACTTCTAATTTTCCTGTTGGTCTTTTCTCCAGGGAATGGTTCCCTTCATATTTGTTGGCACCCGAGAGAATATCAGCAATGCCCAGGCACTGCTAGAGTATCACCTCTCCTACCTGCAGGTACCCATATCAGAAGCCTGGGACAGGGACAGGGGTGGCAAGGAGGGCATAGACTTCTAGTACGTGATCTTTGGGACTGTTGTGCCTGGTTTGTCTTTTTGTAGAACAGGACCATTGGTCGATATTTTGGCTCTGGGACTGTATCCCAAAATGTTCTTTTTAAGCCTTTGTCTTCCTAAGCTTAAGTCTCGAAAGCTTAGCAGCACAGGACCATATGACATGGCTAGAGATGCTTGGAGGAAGGGGACTGAATTCTCCTGTGTTGTCTTCCATCTTTCCAACCAGGAGGTTGAACAGCTTCGCTTGGAGAGACTGCAAATTGATGAACAGCTTCGGCAGATTGGGCTGGGCTTTCGCCCTCCTGGGAGTGGACGGGGTGGCAGTGGTGGTGGCAGTGACAAGGCGGGCTATACCACAGACGAGAGCTCCTCCTCTTCCCTGCACGCGACCAGAACCTATGGGGGCAGCTATGGGGGCCGGGGCCGGGGCCGGAGGACTGGTGGTCCTGCCTATGGTGAGACAGCTGTGTGGGCAGTGGAGGAGGTGGGTGGGAACTTAGGACATCAGTGACTGACTGGGTCCTTGTGAGTGGTAGGAAGAGGAACTGTAATTTGGATGTGGTGGTTGAACTCCTGGGACAAGCACTGTGACCCTGAGTAAACCCTTCTGTGTCCTTCAGGCCCCAGTTCAGACCCCTCCACAGCTTCAGAGACAGAGTCAGAGAAGAGAGAGGAGTCTAACCGAGCAGGACCTGGTGACAGAGACCCCCCCAGCCGTGGTGAAGAAAGCAGGAGGCGGCCGATTGGGGGTCGGGGAAGGGGACCCCCACCTGTTCCCCGGCCTACCTCAAGATATAACTCATCATCTATTAGCTCAGGTATCAGAGCTGGGGTCATGGATGGTGACCTGAAGAAGATAGTGGCCACCTGACTCCCCAGCCTCTTCCTTTTTCACTAGTGCTAAAGGATCCAGACAGCAATCCTTACAGCCTCTTGGACACATCTGAACCAGAGCCTCCAGTTGATTCGGAGCCTGGTGAACCTCCTCCAGCAAGTGCCCGGCGTCGCCGTTCCCGCCGCCGCCGTACTGATGAAGACAGGACTGTCATGGACGGAGGCCTAGAGTCTGATGGTCCTAACATGACAGAGAATGGCCTGGGTGAGGGGCTGGCCTGGAGGATTCTTAGAGGTGTGAGAAAGAATGAAGAGTGAGAGGGTGGGTGTATGACTCCTCTTTACTCCACAGAAGATGAATCAAGACCCCAGAGACGAAATCGCAGCCGCCGCCGCCGTAATCGTGGTAACCGGACTGATGGGTCCATCAGCGGAGATCGCCAACCAGGTCAGCTGACATACAGGATTGGAGTCTTTCTGGAAATAAGATGAAATGCCTTATTCGCTAGGGAAACTAGGGTTGGAGTCATTGGGAACCATGAAATCCTGAAGTTACTAAAAGTCTTGATCCTGTGTCTCTCCTAGTGACTGTGGCTGACTATATCTCACGGGCAGAGTCTCAGAGCCGCCAGCGGCCACCCCTAGAACGCATGAAACCCTCAGAGGATTCTCTTTCAGGACAGAAGGTAGGCAATCAAGATACAGCCTTACCCCACTTCTTTGTTGTTGTTGTTCGTTTGTTTAGGGCAGGGACACAGAAAACTTTGCAAAGAAAGTTGAATTGGCCGGGCGGTGGTGGCTCACGCCTTTAATCCCAGCACTTGGGAGGCAGAGGCAGGCGGATTTCTGAGTTCAAGGCCAGCCTGGTCTACAGAGTGAGTTCCAGGACAGCCAGAGCTACACAGAGAAGCCCTGTCTTGGAAAAAAAAAAAAAAAGAAAGAAAGTTGAATTGACTGTATGTGATGGAGTTCAGGCTAAGCTGAGGGTACAGCAGAGCTGGCACAAACAAAAGACAAGGCTGGTGGTGACTTGAGCACAGGGAGATTAGGGAACTGGTCTCCATGTGTGTCTGTAGTGAGGCGTGCCTGCATCTGTTGTACTCCTCAATTGCTTTCTTTTTGTTTTCCTCCTGCTTCCTCTGTAGGGTGACTCTGTCAGCAAGCTTCCCAAGGGCCCCTCAGAGAATGGGGAGCTCTCTGCCCCCTTGGAGTTGGGTAGTTTGGTGAATGGAGTTTCATAAAACCTCCAGTCCACATCCCTCCTTTCTCCATCTCGCTTGCTGCCCACCACCATGGCCCTCATGGGTCCAACTGACCTGCGCTGGAGCTGCTCTTATCTACGGGGGAGGGGGGTGGCACAGCAGCTTGGGTCCCCCCCCAACCTCCAGGAGCTAGTGGAGGGGTGTGTAACAGGGTCATACCCCCTCCCTCTTGTCCACCCTACCCCCAGGGTGAGGGGTGCCTCCCCTTCCCTTTCAGACTGGATGTGCCTTTATCCTCTAATGCCCCGACCTCTGAACACCCCCATTCTCCGCCTGTTGGTGGGGGTGCTCCTTGACCCACCCAGATTTGACAGTTCAGGGGGGCTCCCCTGCTATCCCTCCTCCCATCCTGTACCCCCCATTTCTGGGGCCTCATCACTGTGGAAGACGGGGATAGTGAGGGTATTTGTGGGTGGGAGGCATGGGGAAGGTTTTGGAATAGAACCAGGGGTGTGTATGAAGGGGGGTGACAAGGTCTCCCAGGGAATTGGGTGGGAAATAACCTTGTCTGGTGGATGAGAAGGCGTATTTATTTTTCACTGTACAGTATTTAAAAAGAGAATAAAAAAAATCCAAATGGCCTTGTGTTTCCCATGTTGCCTTTGTCCCCAGTCTGGGCTGTTTAACTCTCCAGAGCTGACTGGCACTGGTCCCTGGCTCTTGCTCTATAGCCTTTATTACCAGCCCTCGCCCTGTGTCAGGAACGGCTGCATCCGTAATCCTCCAAGGCTAGGACTGCCTCAGACCTTGCTCTTCTCCCCTCCCTTGGTTGTTGATAGACTTGGGCCACTCCTGAGCCCTGAGTCACGGGAGGCTAGGCCAGGCTCCGTGAAGCTGGAGCTGTTGCTGGTAGAAGCTGAAGCTGAGAGTCTGAGCAGCTATTTAATCCGATTATCTGGGGCCTGGGGCACAGGCTGGGCATTTCAGCCGAGAGGAAAATAGGGTTTCCTCCCCATGGCCCCTAGAGCTCAGGAGGGTCAGATTGTATTTCTGGCCTGGTGTTGCTCCAGACTCCACATCACTGACCTCAGCTTTTGGGGACCTCAAGGGTGAAGAGGTAGTGACTATCTGAATTGGGAAGCGCCAGAGCAGGTACAGTGCACTGGGGGTGACAATGATCCTTCCGAGGGTACGCTGAATGGCTGAATGCTTTCTCCAAGACGCTCGACCTTAGAATGGAGGAAATCCGGATTCCTAAGTATGTATCTGCTGGGCAGTACTGGGCACACACCTTTAATCCCAGAACTCTGGAGTCCGAGATAGAGGCAGGTGGATCGAGTGAGTTCAAGGACAGACAGGACTGTTAGACTGAAGGGGAAAAAAAAAAAGCTGTCTTAAATTTAAAAGGAAGAAAAAAATTCAGGCACCCAGGAGGCAGAGGTAGATGGATCTTGATCAAGTCCAGCCTAGACTACACAAGGAGTTCAGGCCAATCAGGGCAATATGCTGCACTCCCTTGTCTCAAATAATTAACTTAAAAAAAAAGAAAAATCAAAGGGGTAAAGAAACATAGCTCAGCACTTGGGCAGATTTCTGAGTTCAAGGACAGCTAGGGCTACACAGAGAAACCCTGTCTCAAACCAAAAAAAAAAAAAAAAAAAAAAAAAAAAAAAACAGCTCAGAAGGTTAGGTGCTCTGAGCTCAGTCATGGAGATAGCCACTACCACCTCTTCACCTTGACCTGGGAACCGACTTCCAGTTATCCTCTGACATCTATATACAAAGTGGTAACACTTGTGCCCCACCCTATCCATAACCTTTTTAAAAATATGAAGAGTTTAAAAAAGTGTATCTCCAGGTCCAGAGGCATGTCCATGGTTTGGGTTTAAAGATGAAACTTGCGATACTCAGTGGCAATGGGGATCCTCGGGCCTGGAAGGGATGACTAAGAAAACAAAAATGGCCTTGAGTTTCTTCCCCTGGGGCAAATCAGGGGTTTAAGGAGAAACAGGCACCGGAAAAGGTTTTGAGTAGGGAGTGAGAGCTTCCTAAATTCTCCTGGTTTGATTGACCCTGGGGGCCTTTGGTTCCCCTTCTTGGGAAGGAAGTTACTTTAAATTGTTGGTGCTTGAGAATTGAGACAATTGTCGTTAGGGGTGTGTGGTGCCCCATGGGGAGGTGTAGGGACTGGGAAGAACAGGACGCCTGGGTTTGCTGAAAGAAGGGGGGTGGAGAGAACCGCACAGCCACTGGGAGGGACTGGGGGAGGAGTCAGCCTTTTAGAGGCTGAGTACAGGTGGAGAAGGTCTGTCGCACCTGGGTGCACTCCTGGCAGCTGTGGGGACTTTGTGGAGACCAAGAGCTGCACGGTTGAAACTACAGTTTCAACATCAACAGAAGACCCCTGTCTCACTGAAGCAGAAGTTAGAAAGAACGACTGGTAGACCTGAGAACACTACCTCTCCCGTAAAGGGTTCCAGACAAGGATTCTAAATTTAGCTTCCCAGAGGTGACAATCAATCGCTGGGAGCAAAGTTTGGATTCAATCGCTCTGGAAGATACTTAACTCTGGGAGAAGGGCATTCAAGACGCCCTCTCAAAGAGGCTTCACCTCCAACCCATGGCGCTGACCAGCTCCTCACAAGCAGAGACTTGGAGCCTGCATCCTCCGGCTTCCACGGCCTCTTTGCCCTTAGGATCCCAGGAGCAGGAGGCCGGTGGGGGCTCTGGAGCGCCTGGGGGACTTCCGCTGGAGAAGGTGAAGCGGCCCATGAACGCCTTCATGGTGTGGAGCTCTGTTCAGCGCCGCCAGATGGCGCAGCAGAACCCCAAGATGCACAACTCTGAGATCTCCAAGCGCTTGGGCGCTCAGTGGAAGCTGCTGGGCGATGAAGAGAAGCGACCCTTCGTGGAGGAGGCTAAGCGTCTTCGTGCCCGCCACCTCCGTGACTACCCCGACTACAAGTACCGACCCCGGCGTAAGAGCAAAAACTCGAGCACTGGGTCTGTCCCCTTTAGCCAAGGAGGAGGTGGCCTGGCATGTGGTGGCCCACACTGGGGTCCAGGGTACACAACTACCCAAGGGAGCAGAGGCTTTGGGTACCAGCCCCCCAACTATTCGACAGCCTACCTGCCTGGCAGTTACACGTGAGTGCCTAATTGTGTCTGTCTGTCTGTTCCCTGCTTCCCACAGGACCCCCTTACTGAGAGCTGGGTGGGAACAAGCCAGAGTGCCAAGTTGAACCCAATTCCACCCAAGCAGAAGCCAGCCACAGCAGGCTGAGGCTGGCTAGAAGGAAGGGCCCAGAGAGTTCAGGACAGAGGCCATTCCATCTCAACGAATGCGTTCCGCCTCTACCTTTTGGACGGCAGTTTCCCCTTGCTGCTGGCCCTTGTGTGACCCATCTTCCTCTCCCAGCCCCAGGGCCAAGGAGAGGCCAAGCCCATCCTGTTGCTCCTTCCTGGCCTGCTGCCCCAAGAGGCAAACAGCCGTGCAGCACGCAAGCCGGCTGCTGAGCGTGCCCCAACAGAACTACCCTGTTCTTTAAGCCACCTAGGGTCTCATTCCATGCCTGCTGTACCCAGCAAGGCTGGCTGAATGGCAAGCTGTAACCCTGTCTGCTGCAAACTGGTCAGACCAGTCCCCTACTGAGAGTTGAGGACACTGCCCAGTCGCTTCAAGTAGAGTAACCTCCTAACCCCATGTTTCTTTTTACAGCTCTTCCCACTGCAGGCCGGAGGCCCCCTCACCATGCACCTTCCCTCAGCGTGATCCCAGGCTCCAGGGGGAGCTAATGCCCTCTTTCTCCCCTTACCTATCCCCAGACTCTCCCACTCCATATAATACTTCCCTTGCTGGAGTCCCCATGCCAGTAACCCACCTTTAACTGGCAGGGACGTCCAGGGCCAACCCCACAGACCCCTACAGATCTTCCAAGGAACCAGAATGCACCAGACCACACTAAACACAATTTTGTACAATTAAAACCATGCTTCTGAGTCTTTTATTGTCCCATTTGTATTCTCTCCCTACAGCAGCAACCAGTGCCTTCACACACCCTTCCGCCAGGACCTGCCTCTGCAGGAACCTCCCCACCCAACCCCGAGGGCCTTATCTGAGTCACTCTCCCCCACCTCCAGAACTGGGCGCCAATAGCCCATCCCACCCGGGCAGCAGAGGGAGGCAGCCGCTAGCTTCCGACCAGTTTTCTAGGCTCTGTCCTTGGTCCAAAAGGAAGGCAAGTGGACAGAGCCAGATCATCTGCCCCAGCGAACCAGCTGCTCACAGGAGGGGTCTGGGGAAGGGAGGGAGGGAGTGAAGGTGGGGCTTACACAAGCTTCACTTCTCCCACAACCCTGGCTCAGGAGGCTGCAGTTAGAGGAATGGAAGGTGGATAAACTGCACCAGCAGATCAAGTCATGTGGGGAGGACTCTGAGGATGAGTGGAAATGGAATTGTTCTAGAAGCTTGCTCAGCTCTATTGCTCCTTTTTCAGTTTGTGGGGAGTCTTTGCATTCCAGTAGAAGAGGACCTGAGCAGCAATGAGGCCATTGCAGAGAGAAGAGACCACAAAGACTCCGGCCATGAGGGGGTCTCCAGTTTCCTGTTAGGAGAGAGCACAGATCTAGAAAAGTTCCAAGACAGCAGAGAACAAGGCTGTAGTGCCCTCTAGAGGGCAGAAGGTGCACTCACCTGAACAGAAGTGAAGATTCGGGCCAAGGAGCCCCCAAACAGCATAAACACTGTAATGGCTGAAAGCTGGCCTGTGTGTCCGTTGCGGTAGTTAGTGGCTGCCTGGAGCAACTAGAAGAGACATTGATACTTTTGGTTCTCTCATCGGAACCTTCTCCGTGACCCGTCACTATTCTTCCTGCCCTGCACACTAGCCCTCCATACTTGGAGGTCCCCCTCTGCCTCTACACTAGCGCACACACATCCTTTGCTTCCGAGTACCCACCTTCCCCACCACCACGGCAGGTACATTGGAGGCTTGGAGCAGGGTGACTACAGCCAGAGGCGTGAGTGGAGAGAGCAGCGCCAGCAGGACCATGGCATAGCAAGCAAGGAAAGCGACTCCTGGGGGTCAGGGAGACAAGGGGTCCTCTTGAGCCTGAGTCCCCAACAAGGTTCCCACACACAATGCCTGCTCTCCAGCCAGTCCCCGGCACCTTTCACGGTCTCTCCTCTGTAGTGCATGACCAGGAAGCAGATGGCAACGGTCTGGAGTGTCAGGAACAGTGCTTCACCCCAAGAGCTGCAGAGTGGGGGGGGGGGGGGAAGAAGGCAGGCCTGGAAAAGGGCAGGGGAGCCTCCATGGCCCGTCCGGCTCAGTCCAGCTCAGCTCTGGGACGAGCCTGTGCTTTTCAGTCTACTGCGCTCGCCGTGCCTGGCTCACACAGAGAAGGTCCATCCCCATATTCACCCGTGTGAGTAACTTATTAGAACTGCAGGCACTGGGGCTGGAGAAGAGCTCAGCAGGTAGTGTTTGCCTTGGAGCCTGATTACCTACGTTCCAGCCCCAGGATCCACACACTGGAAGGAGAGAACCAACTCCTATAAGTTGTTCTGTGACCCCTCCCACCTCAAATAAACAGACAGGAAAAAGAAAAGAATTGTGGGGCCAGGCAGGGGTGGCGCACGCTTTTAATCCCAGCACTTGGGAGGCAGAGGCAGGCGGATTTCTGAGTTCGAGGCCAGCCTGGTCTACAGAGTGAGCTCCAGGACAGCCAGGGCTTCACAGAGAAACCCTGTCTTGAAAAACCAAAAAAGAATTGTGGGGATTTGGTTTTGGGCATGAAGAGTGGACCCTCACTCACCTGAAGGGAAAGTTGTTGGTGATGCTGTAGACCACAGTTCCAGTGAGTGCCACTAGTTCCAGCATTACTGACTGGAGGCTCAGTCCTTCTGCACTCTTGGCTCCCAAGAGTTTAAACACCTGTGGCAGCTTCACTGTGGACAGAGCAGCAGGGCTGGGGAACAGGCGCTCTCCCCAACCCTGGCTTCACCTCTCACCGCCCTTCCCTTTACTCCGACAGCAGGGGGGAGCTGTACATACCGAGAAGGGACCCGGCCACGATGCCCAGCCCAAGGCCTTTGCTGAGGAGGATCTTGAGGCAGGGAACTGAGAAGAGAGAGCAGTAAGCAGAGAGGTCTCTGGTGCCCAGGGGAGGGTTTGAAGTGCTCCCAGGAGCTGTGCCCCTCTCCCTCACCCTTACCGTGACTACCACACCAGTAAGTCTCTGGAGGCGGTAGGGATGGCGGGGTAGACATCCTTGCTACGACATCTTCTATTCAGACTAGGTGTGCTGTTAGAACAGCTTCTTCTGAACTACAACTTCCACTTCCTATAAATACATCTAAAGTAGTTTTGAGGGCTGACACGACAGCTGATGAAAGAGTGGGGTTGTCCCCTGCAGAAGGGCCAGGATAACCAGAAGGTTCCGGAATGTATGCCATGGAAAGAGGAACATTTGAAGTGAGTCGTCCAGTTCCTGAGGAGAGCAGGGTCAGGGGACTCGAGCAATGCCTGTGTAATGGAAAAGCTAACTTTTATCCCTCCTTAACCCAGGAGCCATGGTAGACGGTCAGACAGAGGCAGTTCCAGAGCTTCCATGCATGGCCCCCCTAATAAACTGTACTAATAAAAATGCACTAAGAAAGTATGTCTTTTAAAAAAGTCAGTAGGGGGCTGGAGAGGTGGCTCAGCGGTTAAGAGCACCGATTGCTCTTCCAAAGGTCGTGAGTTCAAATCCCAGCAACCACATTGTGGCTCACAACCATCTGTAATAAGATCTGATGCCCTCTTCTGGAGTGTCTGAAAATCGCTACAGTGTACTTATATATGATAAACTAATTAAAAAAAAAAAAATTTAGGGCTGCAGAGGTGGCTCAGTGGCTGCTCTTCCAGAAGTCCTGAGTTCAAGTCCCAGCAACCACGTGGTAGCTCACAACCACCTGTAATGGGATGCAATACCCTCTTCTGGTGTGTCTAAAGATAGCTATAGTGTAATCCTACACATAAGTAAATAAATCTTTAAAAAATATTTTTTTTAAAAGTCATTAGGGATGCGTGTTGTAGTTCAGGCCTTTAATCTCATTAAATCTCTGAGCTCAAAGCCAGCCAGAACTACATAGTGAGATCCTATCTCAAATATATAAAAAATATTGTCAGGTGTGGTGGCAAACACATTTAATCTCAGCACTTGGGACTGAAGGGCAGCTATATGAGTTCAAAGCCATCCTGGTCTACATAGTGAGTTCAGGCCAGCCAGGGCAATATAGAGAAACAATCAAAAAGGCTGGAGAGATGGCTCAGTGTTTAGCATTACTGACTGTTCTTCCAGAGGTTCCTGGGTTTAATTCCTGGCACCCACATGGAGTTCACAACTCTTAACTCTTATTTCTAGGAGATCTGACACCCTCACTCATACATTTATTCAGGCAAAACACCAGTGTACATAAAACAAAAATAAATCTTTAAAAAAATCATTAGGCCAACAGGATGGCTCTGCTTCCAACTCTGTTGACCTGAGTGTATGTAAGGGAATACACACAACAGAAATACATCTTAAAAATTTGGGGCTGGAAGGATGACTTAGTGGTTAAGAGCGCATCCCTGCTCTTGCAGAGAAGATCTGAATTCAATTTTTAGCATCCATCTCGGGTGATTCACAAATGCCTGTAAATCCAGCTCCAGTAACATCTTCTGCCTCTGGCATCTTCAGGCACTTGTAGTCATGTGTAGTTATACATGTACACACATATACAAGTCAAAAGACACAAATAAGAATCTACATTTAAAAACAACCCTATTTTGTGTGTGAGCACATGGGTGCATGTGTTCAGGTCAGAGACGACTCTGAGGTGCCAGTTCTCCATTTCTGCCTTTCTGTGGGTTCCAGGAATTGAACCCGGGTCGTCAGCCTTGCAAGCTAAACCCTGCAGTCCCAAATGGGCAAGCACATGCCCAGGCCTCACTGCCCTTGCTCTTCAGTTACACAGGCGTTGCTCAGATGTTCCCTGACTCCTTTCTCTCTCTTCACAGTAAGAGATGGCCCATGCCAAATGCTGCTCCTTCCAAAGACAGACCCCCACATCCACACATTCCTGAACCTTTGGGTCGTCCCCACTCTTCCAGGACATTTATCCTTCACTATCTCTACCATTTACGTCTTATCTTGGTTTTTCTCAGTGTAGCCAGCCCTGGTTGTATTGGAACTCACCCTGTAGCCTAGGCTGTCCTTGAACTCAAGAGATACTCCTGCCTCTGTGTCCCTCCCAAGTGCTGGGATTAAAGGTGTGGGCCACAGTTCCTGGCAATTTCTCTATTTTTTTCTTTAATTTTTTCTTTCAAACCCTTGAGTTGAGGGCTGACTTTCAATAGATTGCAGCGAGTGAGCTGAGCTGCTGCCTACAAAACCCGGATCCTGGCAATCTCTCTATCAGTGAATCTTTGACCTGGTGGGCATTGGGCCCAGGAAGGAGTCTTGACAATTGTAAGCCAAAAGTCAGTTAGAATAGAGAGATGGAAAAGGCTTACCAAAGGCTTTGATGCCGATGTAACTTGCCTTTGTAAAGAAAGAGAAAAGGAAAAGAGCTATACTCCCAGCACTCTAGTGACTGAGACAGGAGGACTGCTGCCAGTTCAAGGGCAGTCTGTGCCACATAGTAAATTCCAAGCTGGTGCTGGAGAGAGGGGGTAAAAAAAAATAATAATAATAATTTGTGGGCCTCTGTCAGTTGAGTGCTTGGGGCGAAAGGAGGCCTTCATGCCTGGCTGGGGTTTTAATTTTGTTTTATAAAATACGAGTTTTCCGCCGGGCACTTGGGAGGCAGAGGCAGGCGGATTTCTGAGTTCGAGGCCAGCCTGGTCTACAGAGTGAGTTCCAGGACAGCTAGGACTATACAGACCTATATCCCCTGTCTCGGAAAAGAAAAAAAACAACAAAAAAAACCAAAATCCCGAGTTAGCAGAGTGGCACATGCCGCCCTCAGTTCGATTCCCAGCCCAGAAAGGGATGAGGGTTGGGTACAGATTGTAAAACACAAATTTAACTTTTTTTCGGGCGACACCCCTTCACGCCCAAATATGACACTTTTCCTATGCAGGTCCCAAACACTTCCGCCCTCGTCAGAAGCGCCTCCTGCCCAGCTTCGCGGTGACATTAATCGCCACTGTCGCGCTAACTTACGGCCGGCCCTAGGCTGCTGGAGCTAGACCTTGAAGGCTGAAATAAAACTCACCGTGCAGCAAGTCCCACTGGACGAAGAGCTGATCGTAGCATTTCTCAGGTAAAAGAATTGGCACCAGCAGTCCTCTGAGCGGCCCGTCGGCCTGCCCCGCCATGTTGGAAAGCTAGCTTCCGCCAGGCGGGACAACCCCGCCATTGACCCGCGCCGCGCATGCGCGCCGCGCACCCCCGCCTGGCCGTCCCCAGGCCTCGGCTGCACCTCCCTCTCCTCCGCGATGCTCGCCCGCCTCCGCGGGGACCCAGGTCTCCGTCCCAGGCAGCGCTTTTGTGCGCGCCTTGACGTTCGAATTTTTCAGCGGGTCAGCGCTGGGCGCCTGCGCGGTTAGGACTTCCGCACTTTTTGTTTACGCTCTCGGCTCCGAAGGCAAGGTCCATGCCGCCCTCTCCCTGTCCCCTCCTGCCCGTGCGCCATCTTGTCTTCTCTCGGCCAACTTGGTAGTGTTCGAAGTTGGAAGGGAAGAGAGTTCGAGTCTTCAACATGACGCTAGCAGCTCTCTTACCTTTTTCCCTCTTGGTTTCTCCAGAGGGAATAGAGCCGCAAAAAGGCCACTCCGAGCGGGGCCTTCTTCCTGGTCCCCTGCTTCGTCCTCTGTCCAGATGTTAAGAGGATGACAGTAAAGCTGAAGAGGGGCGAGCTCGGCTGCAGGAGAGCAGCCCCTGACACAACGGGGGTGGGGGACTCAGACTGCAGTGACTAGGTGGGACGCCAGAGAGTGCGACCAAAGTTCCAATGTTTGTGTGGGACAGGACCCCTAAGGTTAAACGAAGACAGCCATCTACATCCCACCACTCTGACAGGACACACCTACTCCTGGTTCAGGCTGTAGGGCGTTCCTAAACTCTTTCCCCGTTCCTTGTTTTTTGGGGGTTGGGGGAGGTAGTTGCTGGGCAGGGCATAATGTCACTTGTACCTCTGCTGTGTGGGGCTCTGGTCCAAGAATTTCTGTAGCCTCATGGGACTGTTAAATTGGAAAGGCACCCATCCTTGGCTCCCATCCGTTGTACCATGCATGCCCTACTGTAAACAGTAGAATTTATACTTAATTTTGGTACAGTGGGTGGCCGTCTGAAAAATCCCTTTTTAGAATCTGGACAAGGATAGATTGCAATTGTCACCACTCCCTCTCCTTCTGGTACTCAGGGATCAAGCGTGTTTTCGAGGCCTGAAGTTGTTCCTCCTAGCACAACCTTCATTAAGTCTGCTGCACCAGTGGGCTCCTCAGTGAACTAGCCCCGGCCACAGTGCACATGGAATCTCATTGTTCAGTCGCCACTTTTAAAATAAATTAATACAGCCACCTACTCATATTTTAGTTGTGTTGTACCTCTAACTGCTCCCGAGGGTCAGCAACAGGGTGTCAAGTCAAAATGATTCATTCTGTTAAGGGAATAGGCAGCCATTGGCCCCAGAGGGAGGAGGGAATTTTGGCAGCTTCACCAGCAGTCACAGGACATTGAGGAATGAACCCATGAAGGCATTTGGTCACTCTCTGGTACTTTTGTCCCTTCTTGCCAGCTGTCTCTTGGTGACTCAGCCATGGGAAGGCACGGGAAGGCATATGACAAGAAACTCATGGCTTTTAACCCCAGCAGGACAAGTCAAGCCAAAAGAGAAAAGATTTCATTAAGTGTTTGTACTCAGCCGGGTGTGGTGGCGCACGCCTTTAATCCCAGCACTTGGGAGGCAGAGGCAGGCGGATTTCTGAGTTTGAGGCCAGCCTGGTCTACAGAGTGAGTTCCAGGACAGCCAGGGCTACACAGAGAAACCTTGTCTCGAAAACAACAACAAAAACAAACAAACAAACAAAAGTTTGTATTCATGAGGAAAGGAGTAGGTACCATTCGTGTTTATTAACTCCCCACCCCTATTATAAAATCTCTTAACTGTGTTCTTAGAGACAGTGGAGGCAGGTAACTGTTGAGACAGCTGCATGGCGAAGAGATGAGGCGCTCCTTGGTGGCTTACACAGTGGGCTTCGGCAAATGCTCAGAGGGGCTGGTAGCTTGATTGTCGTCTCCGGGTGATGCAGAAGGCGAGGAGGACCAGTGTGAGGAGGCCAAGGAGGACCAGGCCAATGATGAGAGGCAGCAAGAGGGACTGGTCCCTGGTGCAAGAGAAACCTGGCAGAGGAACAGGACCCCTGAGAACCGCTGCAGTGGGGAGGGGCTAAAGGCGGGAGGGGGGGGAGGACGGACGAGGAAAGGGGATGAGGAAAGGCTGTTGAGGAGCCAACCCCATAGTTTAGAGCGGTAAGCAAAGGGGAAATAGACAGTTTTGTACAGGAGGTGGAGGGTTAGAAAAAGAGTTCTGGGGAAGGTTTCCAGAGCAATGGGAGACCTCTAGGAAGGAAGAGGTAGGTAGGGCTTACATGGCCCGAAGTGTCCCTTGTCCGGCAGCTGAGCAGCCTGGAGCCTTAGAGAGAGCAAGTCAAGGTGAACAGTTGGAGAAAGAACTATGCTTGCATTTCCACAGCAGAAGCTTTGGCCCAGGGGAGCTTGGAGCTCTCGAAGAGATGAATTCTGCGCCGTGAATGTCCACTCTGCAGTAATTAGTAATTAAGAGTCAAATCCATCCTGACTCCTGAGTCCTCTCCACCCAGCACGCCCAGCCTAGACTTTTAGTGTGGTAAGGAGGTTACTCACGTGCTGCCTGTGGGAAGGACACATTGTATTCTACCGCCATGTAGTCGAGGTAGACTGTACTCGGGCTCTGATGTAGGTCCTTGAGGTGAACATAAAGACTCAAGACATCAGGGATAGAGGCATCCATGTCCACAGAGCAAGGACGGAGGCTTCGGGGGTCCAGGTATGGGGCATGGAAGAGTAAAGGATAGAGACAAGTCCAAGCTGCATACCTGTTTGAATCCAAAGGTAAGCTGTCCGTAAGGAAATGAGAGAGGCAGGTGGGGATGGGCACCGTCACAGCCCCCCTGGACCTTGGTTTTGTTGGGATTCAAAACAGATATGCCCCAAACCTGCAGAAGTGCAATGGTGGGTCTGAAATCACAAGGACGCTCCATCCAGTTTCTCCCCTTCTCTGCTCCCCCTCCTCTCTGCTGAACCAGCCCAGGCTGGCCTGGAACTCAGAAATCCGCCAGCCTCTGCCTCCCGAGTGCTGGGATTAAAGGTGTGCGCGTGTGCCACCACGCCCGGCGGGCCCCTTGCCCTCTTTAAGCCCCACTTTAGCTTTACCTTTCTTCCACCCTGGGTTCGGTACAGGATTCGGATTTGAATTTGGGCTTGGAGCTGAACACAAGGCTGGGAGCCGTTGGCCCATGTGTAGTTCCCCAGAGCCCCCTTGGAGCTTGGGCTAGGACTTGGCGAGGGTGGAAGTGGTCCAGGGTGAGGGTCAACAGTGGAGGATCCTGGACTAGTAGCTGTGGCATTTGTGATGGGAGAAACTGTGGCATGAGAAGTTGTAGCATTCCCATGACTGGTGGTGGTGGTGGCAGGGTTATGAGTGACAGTTGTGGGTCCGGAGCTGGTATGAACGGTGACATTCCCATGACTGGTGGTGGTAGGCCTGTGGCTGGTCGTAGGGCTGGCTGTGCTTTCTGTGGTTGTAGATGTCACCGTGAAGGATGGCAGGAGAGTAACGGCCTTTTTGTGAGGACAGTCTTCCCCTGTTCCTTGGGCTTTCAGTAAGAGATTGGTTGGCCACCCAGGAGCAGGCTCCTGCTCAGGAAACCTCTCCCACCTCCCATTTCTCCTTACCTAGAAGGGATCCTAGCAAGATCAGACACACAGGGAGCTGCATGGCAGAGCTGTTCAGTCCAGCTAGGCTTCCTCAATCCCCTCTGCCTTCTCTTGGAAGAGGAAATGAAAAGCCTCACTTCCCTTAACTAAGATAATCCCACCCCAAACCTGACTTGACTCATAAACCTCAGCTCTAGCAACCTACTCAAGCCATTGGTTTTCACAATTCGGCTTTGATTGGCAGTGACGTTCTCAGTGGGCGGCACAAAGTCTTGGTTACCTCGTGAGAATGAGGCAGCTGACTCACATGGAACTTACCTAAGCAAAACTTGCTCTACTTGGGAACTTACAGAGAAACCGGAAGCCCTTTCCTCCTTAGTAAGCCATGCACCCCACCCATGCACTACAACCCTACCAAGGGAGGCAGAAGGTAGACCTAAGTGGCCAGCTTGGCCTATTTAGTTGCAGGACAGCAAGAGCTATAGGAAACCATCTCTCCCTGCAACCCCAAGGTGACAATTAGCACCTCATCATCTGGGGTAGGCCTAAACACCAAGTAGAAGTCTCATGCAGCAAGTTGCCTAACACCCGAGGCAAATTACCAAATTTCAGTGATGTGGGTCATGTGGTATTGCAGGAAGCAACATGGCAAATTCACTTATCAACTAGTACAGGGGCAATGACCCACACTAGCAGGCAGGAGGGGAAGAAACAAGAAGCCAAACAGGCAGTTTCCAAGTAATTTTATTCAGAATTTTGTCTTTGTTTCCTGAATCAATAAATACTATACAAAACAATGTAAAAATGGCTACCATTTTCTCTCCCCTGCTCCCCTCACCTGGGGACAACTCCCTGGACAACCTCATTCAGGGGTTCTCCCTGTAGATTTGGTCCAGCAAATGAGGCCCAGCCATGTTTTTTAGCCCCTTGACTCACTTTTGGAGATTTGGCTGGGGTAGGAAAGCCTTCAGGAAAGAGGTGACTAGGTTAGGGAAATGCATTAGTGTTTGGGGGGGAAGGAGACGGCGCCTGGGGCAGAGCCTACCCCAAAGAAAAGGGTGTCTAAAATGTTCACGGTTCCTTCTTTTTGCCTCAAAAAGTGACATTTATTCAAAGAGAGAGAGAGAAAAAAAAACTGAAACAAAACAAAAACAAAACCAAACCAAGATGTCCATCCCTTGGCTCCCTTCCCTCCCCCCTCCAGCTGTTCCTTGGCCCCACCCCAGGACTGAACCCTGGGCTAGGGCCAGGTAGCAGGACAGCCCCTCAAATGAGGTCAGCAACGTTGAGGGGCATCTCTTCAATGGAGGTGTTGTAGAAAGTCTCAATGTCTCGAAGAGTCCTCTTGTCTTCTTCTGTCACCATGTTAATAGCCACACCCTTACGGCCAAACCGACCACCTCGACCGATTCTGAGGGGGGTAAAAAGGATGATGGGTTGGGAAAGGAACACTTGGGTTTCAGCATAGGGATTGCTTGGTCTGTCAGACCTACATTTACCTGTGGATGTAGTTTTCCCTGTTGGTGGGAAGGTCGTAATTGATGACTAAGGAGACCTGCTGTACATCAATGCCTCTGGCCTAAGTCAAGAAAGAATATAGCCATCAGAGGATACAATCTATCCTAATTAAGTAGGCACTCATGTAGGCAACAGAGGAGGGCAAAGGAAACAAGAGTTCCTTGTTCAGAGACCTCAGCATGCCTGGTTCTCTTCCAAGTTGCTACGTTCCTGAAAAGGGCACACAGTCAGCCCTTTGGAGAGGGAATCACCTTGGACTAACTCTTCTCCCTTTCTTTCCCTAAAAGAGCATCTACTCACCAACAGGTCAGTGGTAATTAATACTCTGCTAGAGCCAGACCGGAACTCCCTCATGATCACATCTCGTTCCTTTTGGTCCATATCTCCATGCTGGAAAATAAGGAGGTTGAGTGAGGAGCAGCTGGTATAAGGCTCTACACCTACACACACACACACACACACACACACACACACACACACACACACACACACACACACACACAGAGCTATTAACAAGGCAAACTCACCATGGCAGAAACAGTGAAATCCCGGGCATGCATCTTTTCAGTGAGCCAGTCCACCTTCCTTCTGGTGTTGATAAAGATTACTGCCTGGGTGATGGTCAGCGTCTCATATAAGTCACACAGTGTGTCAAGCTTCCACTCCTGGGAACCCAGAATCATCATCAGTCGGGGGTTACACTCAACTTACTACCAGGTCTGCCTCCTGCACTGGGCCTCACCTCTCGTTCCACATTAATGTAGAATTGGCGGATACCCTCCAGGGTCAACTCTTCCTTTTTGACAAGGATCCGAATAGGGTCTCTCATGAACTTCTTGGTCACCTCAAGGACATCAGAAGGCATTGTAGCAGACAACAAAACTACCTAGTGGGGGAAACGCACCAGCCATGATGAGTGTACTGTACATTCCTCTCAAATCACAACCAAGCCCATTGTGTCTTATCAACCTCGCCATTTGTCTACCTGTGTGTTACTGTTGAGCTTTTGGAATATATCATAGATCTGATCCTTGAACCCACGGCTTAACATTTCATCTGCTTCATCCAGTACAAACATCTTGATGTATTTGGGGGATAGGTATCTCCGGTTAAGCATGTCAAACACCCGGCCAGGGGTGCCCACGATGATATGGGGAGCTTCCATCTGCAGCTTCTGCACCTCAGCACGCACATTGGTGCCCCCAATGCAGGCATGACAAGAGGCGCCCATGTAGTCTCCTAATGCCATAACCACCTTTTGTATCTGAATGCAGAAAGACGTCGTCTACATTAACTTGGGCAGTACCAGTGAGATCTTAAGAGCTGTACAAGAATTACCCACGCAATCCTCTCAACCAACACTACAACCACAATGGCAGTGCTAGATCCCTCCACACAGGTTCACAGTTAATTTCCCCACCCCTACATCCAGTCTTGTAAAAACAAAACAGGCCAGCTCTACAAATACAAAGGCTTAGAAATCACCCTCCACCCCACTACCTAACATTCCAGAGGCTGGGATTACAAACATAGCCTTATATCAACAACGTGTGATCGTTTCATCCATGCCACAGATCCAAGACTTAAGTGTTCCACTACTGAGCCAACATCCCCAGCTGATATGCAAACAAAACCCAGCATCTACAGGGCTCTAAGGCATCGCTCCTCTTAATTTAACATATTGCTTATATTGGTGCCCAGATGCTTGCTTCAGTCATCACTAGGCGTGAATAGTAGAACAGAATAGCTTCAGGATTTTATGTGCCCTAGGCATGAAACAGCTTTGGCCACCAAGCCAGGCATCAAGCTAGGATGAACAAAGGACTGCCCTCTGCTCTGCCCCTGACTGATATAAGAACAACACCACAAACAAGGTGCCTCTTTGCCCATTGCCAGGGGTGGGTGTCATAAACAGCTAAACCTGCCCAGCTTACTACAGTCTGCCAATCCTCTTCTCTTCCTCTTTGACTCAAAAGATAGCCTGTTATCACCATTGGCAGACACTTCTCTCTTAAACCAGTCAAATAGAATAGGAAACACGCCAATCTTACCTGCTGAGCCAATTCACGAGTGGGTGCCAGAACCAAAGCCTGTGTGGCCTTTAGATCTAATTCAATCTGCTGCAGAATTGATATGGCAAATGTAGCTGTTTTCCCAGTCCCAGACTGGGCTTGAGCAATCACATCATAACCCTTGATACAAGGAAGAATAGCTCGCTGCTGGATGGCAGAGGGCTTCTCAAAACCATAGGCATAAATACCACGGAGAAGGGATTCTGAGAGGTTCATGTCATCGAAGCTATCCACAATCTCATTCCAGTTACTCTGCAGGGTTAAAGAAAAAAGCTTAGGGACTTAGTAACGTGTTTACACTAAAGCTGGAGTCACCCCATCCTACAGGTTGGTCTGTTCTACCATTCCAAATGTCAAAGGTCACTGTCATCCAAAGTGCCTGTTCTGACAAAATAAACTGTGGACCACAGGTTCTAGTCTTACCTCGATGACGCCTTCCGGCTCCATCCCATCAGGGCCATTGTCTCTGGATCTGTTGATTCAAAGCACGAGTTTTGCTTATGCCTTGACTAGAACATGGAAGCAACCAGCCCATTCCCGATCCAACTCCCATTTACTCCCAAAGAACCCTCAGGAGGCACTTTAGAGTGACGCTGTAAAGGACTTCACACACACACACACCACAGAGACGTGGTCTTCGCTGCCGGGCCCACATGGTCCGGGTCTGGCGGATCAAAGCGGGCGCACCTCCATCCGGAACACCAAGGCCACCGGAAGTCCCGCCTTCCACCTCCAAGTTCCGTGGGTGGGCCATCCCCTTCCCCCCACGTCATGTCGCCCGCGCCCTCCCCCACTCCCTCCGGCCGGCCCCCCTCCTCAGTACCCGGATGTGGGAGGCCGCGGGCGGTGGCGGCCTCGCGCACAATGAGCCCCAGCCGCGCTAGCAAAGGGGGAGATTGCACAACAGACAAGCGAAGCGGGCTGGGGGAGGGGAACCTCTCAAGCGGCCATGTGCTCACTCGCTCCGCCGCTCGGCGGCGTCTCCCCCGCCATGGAACAATCCGCGACCCGCCCGCCCCCGTCGAGAAATGGCGTCGCCCTCCCATACCTCAGGCCGCTCACCCCCGGAGGAAAGTGGACCTGCCCATCCGCAGTTTGCCAATTGCCCGGCTTGTGCGGCAAAATGGACCCGCCCGCCCGGCGCCGGGTGGGCTCCCGGTGCCTCACGCGGCCGCTGCTCCGGGTTAGGCTCTGTCCTGGCCGTCAAGAAAACCAGCGCCCTGAACGGCCGGTTTCTTCTTCCCCGACCCACACTCCAAGGGCGACGACGGGACTGGCTGAAGACCCAGGCACCCCTGCCTGTCGCGAGTGGTACCGCCAGAACTCTCCGGAACCCTCGCTCGCGCGCACGCCCTGCCCGACACAGGGAGGCAACCAGACCAGCCGGCTCCGGCCGCGCAGCCGCCTCGCCCTGTTCCCACGTTGTATCGCGACCTCATCTTGCCTTTCAGTACCCGAGCCCCGCGTACGGCATCCCTCAGGCCGAGGCCTCGTGACGAAGCTCGCGCCCTCCGCCCTAGCCAGGCCGTCCTTCCCCGTTCCCACACCGGGGTCAGCGGCGGCCATGGGATCCCCCCCCTCCCCGGACGGCTCCTCCCGGCTCGGTTCTGCCGCAACCTGGTAGGTTCGGTGCGATGGGCCTCTCAACTTGCCCCCGGCGGGACCTTCGGGAGGAGCTACGGGGTAAGTAGTCACAACCTTTGCAAAAGCCTTTCTTACCGAGAATCCTGACTCGCAGACATGATCCTTAGAATCTAGGGCGGAGTGCCCGCCTATCGACAACTTATAGAGCGTCCGACCCCGCCCCAGCCATCGCATTGGCTTGGCCGCCTCTGCCCCGCCTGCCGGCGCTCTGCAACTCGACGTGACGTTACTTTGTAGGCGCCTTAGTTCGGACGCCCTATTGGGTGGTTTGAAAGCCTATCATGACCGAGCCCCGCCCTACAGCCTCATTGGCTGAAGGGCCCGCCTTTCTCACTGGTGCGGAAGTGACATACTTAAGTCGGGCCTCGCGGCGGGGCAGCCATCTTGGAACCCAGCACCTTTACACGTGCGGAGGCGATCGTGCCTTAGTCACGTGGCTCCGCAGGTCCTATCAAGCGACGGGGGTGAGGCCTTAGCCTCCAGGGACTTCCGGGCAGTCTGGACTGCCACTTTCCTTCAGCAGGGTTTCCTTTACAGGACACAAGTTTTATTTATTCTTCCCTTCAGGGAAGATTGTAGCGATATCTCATTGGATAGTAAGTTTCCCCGACTGGAGAAAAAAAACGATGGAACCCATTTTTGGGTTAAAGGGCATAGGGGAATAAACTGTCACCACTCAATCACTGGTTCATTTAGTATGTTTCCAGTTTCTCCTGGGCTTCCTTACAAGAGTAAGCGAGTCTTAGTTGATATTTACTGCCATCTGCTCCCCGGGGATGACATTTATGTCAAGTTGAATTTTCTAGACCTGAAGTGGGGATTGCTAATAGCATTAGCTGGAAGAAGGCCTGAGATAAAGCACATCCACTATTTTGAGGCCCCTCAAGGAAGACCACCACTTGCATATCTTCAAAGGATCCTTTATTGACCAGAGCAGGACCATGGCATTTTTATATATATTTATATATATAAAAAAAAGTTTGAAGATCGGGCAGGCAGTAATCCCTTTGCACGCCCACCACCCCCACACTGTTTTCCTGCCCTCTGAACATGGAAGGAGGAATGGCTGCTCCACCTAGGCCACAAGGCAATATTCTCCTATAGAGGGAGAAAGGGGCTTTTATGTGGCCATTCCCTTCCCATCAGAAATCAACATACTTGCAAAAAAAACAAAATACAGAAATCAAACATTTAAATATGAAAATCCAAAGGGAATTGGGTAGAGAAACAAAAAGGAACTGGAGTTTCTTGGGAAGGGTCTCCATTCTCCCCTGCCCATAGATGGGCTAAGGGTCTGGGGTATGAGGCTCACACAGTGAGTTTGCAGTGACACAGTTCCTTGTAGATCTGACGACGGAGTTTGGGCATGTCCTGCTGGGTGAAGCTGAATGGCTGAGACAGGGCCAGGTGCTTGCAGTACTGGGTGTGAACAAAGTAGATAGACCATGAGAACAGTTCACTGAGCACCCTCCCAAGTCAAGATCTGTGCTACACATTTCACACAAAATACATCCTATTTTCTCAGAAAATACCTGTTTCTCACACTGGCATTAGAGACTAAGCCTGGGGCTTCAACAACCCTACATAATATATTTGGTGTTTATACTGGAGAATATATTTGAGAGAAGGATGTTGGGAAGCCTCTCTATCAGGACCAAAGCCAGAGAAAACAGTCCCAACTGAGGATGGAGAAAGGAAGGCCAGAAGACCAATGAAACCAGGGTTTCTGTGCTAACACATAAAGGTCCACCCTGCTGTGCAATCTGACTGAACCAACTGAGGCAAGAGCCACCAACAACCCCTAAGCTAAGAAGACCTTATCATTTGCTTACCTGTAACACAAAGGCACCACAGTCACTGTCATTATTCTGCCTGGCCACATTCTAGGGAATAGAAAGCAAGAATCTGTTCACTTGGGAGACTCCTAGAGGTTATGAATTCAATTGCCGCCTCCTATCAGACTATTCCATTTTCCTCTGGAAACTCACCATTTTGAAGTAACCTTTCCAGCCCCTGTGGAAGTCCAGTCGGTCTTTTTTTACTGCCTCTGCCTGTAGATACTTGGCAATATGCTATGTGGGCAAGAAAAAAGAAAGTGATACCTTAATCACTTGCCAGTGTAACACAGAGTATGCTGGTGGGAAACACCATGCCCACTCACTCCTCGGACTCCAAGCCCACACTTCTTCCTGAAATAGCTTGCTGCCAGATCTCCCTTCAATTTTACTACTTGTTTCCCCACAACCTCCTCAAACCTTAGGGCAGCGGCGATTTAGAGTTCGCTGGGAGTCAAAATAGGTGATGGTACGTCGCCTTACATCAACTGAGATAAGGGACCAGTGCACCTCCAGATGGATGGGGATTAGCAGTAATTCCTTATTGAAGATGTCCACCTGGAAAGAGAGTGCTGGAAGTCAGATACAACATAAACCCTATTGATTGCCACGAGGATTCTAAAGAGAAAATATGGAACAAGCAAAGGAGTTACAAAATATATACCACGGATGCTGAGGCAAGGCTCAGCATCAGATGCTAATACTTTTTTTTGGGGGGGGGGGCAGTTCTTGGTATATAAGTCAGGGTCCCCTGCATGCTAAGCAAGCACTCTACTTCTGAATCACATCCCTACCCTGTCGTTTAGATTCTGTGTGTGTGTGTGTGTGTGTGTGTGTGTGTTCCATGGATATCATGGCCAGAAGATAACTGTTCCTCTTCAGACAATGTCGCCCTTCTGTTTAAGACTGGGTCCTTCCCTGACTTAGGACTCAGCAACTAACCTTGGTGGGCTGGCCAGCAAGTCCAAGGAATCTACTTACCTCCACTTCTGTAACACTGAAAACAACTACCCCTGGCCTGGCTTTTTAGGTGGGGATCAAACTCCAGTCCTTGTATGCCCTCTATAGGTTGAGATATCTCCCTAACCCAGATATCCTCCTGCTTCTCAGGCCTGGCTGATATGGAGATATTTGATGGTGAAGAAAGACAGAAATAAGAAGGTAGTATCAGAACACATGTGCCTTCTAATTCAGCACCTGGGAGGTAGAACTACATGCTCTGCTACCAGGTACATATCCATTAAAGGAAAAAGTCTAGATAAGTACCCAGACTCTGGAGCTGCAGAAACGGCCAATAGGTTAAGAGCGTTGGCCGTTCTTCTGAGAAACTGAGTTCAATTCCCAGCACCCACATGGTAGCTCACGACCACCTAACTTGAGTTTCAGAGATCTGATGCCCACTTCTGGCCACTATGGCACTGCATCCATGTGGTGCTGAGATATTCACTCAGGCAAAACATCTATACATATATAATAATTTAGAACAGACAAAAAAACAGGCTCATGATTTTGGGGTTGAAACTCAGCTTCTACACTTACTAGTCCATGGCCATGAGCAAGCTACTTAGCCTTCTATACCTTTCCGTATCTGTAAGGGGGAGAGAGCGAAAGCACCTGCCCTCATTCACTATAGGGAGTAAACTACTATCCACATAATACACGTGGCCTGAAAGAAATGCTCAGTAAATGTTTACACTAAATGCTACTGCCAAGTTCTTGTGTCACTCAAGACATGAGGAAAGTGCAAATTGGGAAAGTAACTGCTCAAGGTCACAGAAGGAAGCAACAGCACAGGAAAGACAAAAATTTTTTTATTACATTATTATTGCGAGGAGGGGAGTGGGGTACACATGCCAGGGTGAAGGTGTGGAGGCCAGAGGGCAAGCTGATTCTCTCCTTCCTTCCTCCCTGGAAGTCCCAGGGATCTCACTCACCTCAGCAGGCTTGGCGGCATGCACCTTTACATTTACCTCAATATACAGAAGGCTAAGGGTTTGTTTTTGTTTTTAAACTGTATTTCACTCTTGCTTCTACTGGAAGAAACAAGACTCAACAGGTCTCTGAGTAATTCTAAGCACAAAAATTAAATCCTGACGCTTGGGCTGGGGTTGTGAGTGACAACCACACACTCTGGGGTAGGTTGAGGCATAGAAAGGCAGTGTTAGATGGCTCAGTGGGTAAGAGCACCCGAGTGCTCTTCCAAAGGTGCAGAGTTCAAATCCCAGCAACCACATGGTGGCTCACAACCACCCATAATAATATCTGATGCCCTCTTCCGGTGTGTCTGAAGACAGCTACAGTGTACTTACATATAATAAATAAATAAATCTTTTAAAAAAAAAAAAAGAAAGGCAGTGTTAGGTAACAGGAGGAAGACGTGTGTGTGTGTGTGTGTGTGTGTGTGTGTGTGTGTGTGTGTGTGTTTTAGAACCAATATTCCTTTGTCACTGCTGGAATTTCATGGCCTTTCATAACAGGGCAGAGAAACCTATGGAAGTTCTTGAATACATCCACATCTCCTCCTGACCCAACTTTTACTATCACTTAAGCCTAAAACCCAGATATAATTCTCCACTGATCTCTTCATCCCACATGAAACCTGCCAGAAATGTCTACAAGTTCTACCTTAAATTAACCCCCTCTGGCCTCTCCTTTGGCACTCCAGCCCCAGGTACTGCACCTAGACTCCTTCTCCTTCAATCATTGAATGGGGACATCAAACATGAAGCATCGCTAGGCTGGTAGGGTAAAGGTGTTTCCACCAAGCCTGACTTCCTGAGTTCGGGCTCTAGAACCCACGTCACAGAAGCAAAGAACTGACTCTTACAAGTTGACTTCTAACCTCCACATCCACACCATGGCATGCACTCACATCCACACAAGACAATGTACTCAGAACCACCTCTATCCTTGTCAGTCTACCTTACATGCCTCACATGATCTCTAATTTTCTGTATTCAACTATCTCAGTCACTGTGTCAGAGTATTCTCTCTCTAGGTCTGAATCATTCACCGCTCCTTTTGCTCAAGTGCCGCTCCCAGACCACACAGGATGTGGAAGGCCTTACTGCAGATGTAGGTAAGACCTACACACAATCCAAAGTACCTATTCCCATGCTGTCACATTACTGTTGTAGGACATTTGCAGCACTCTAGGACTAGCTGTAATTTACCTTACCCTCATTCCATCACAGAAAGAAGTATTCTGATTTAATACTGCATCCTCAGTTTCTACAATCATGCCAGATACACAAGACCTTTAACGTTTTATAGAATGATGACCAGGATTGGGGAAAAAATTCATAGCAAGCAAAACTCGTAATTTTTTTTTTTAGAGACAAGGTGCTATACAAGTATTTGTAAATTCATAACTCACATTTTTGGTCCACCTCTTTACCCCATCATAACCCTTGGTACGGAGTTTATCATAGAAGAAACTGTTGAAGAAATGCACCTGTGCCAAAGACACAAAAAAGCTGAATAGAATTAAAAGACTTCAGAGTTGCCCACAAAGCTGCCCTTCCACCCTCCAAATCCACACACTGTTTCGTAGAGCCCAAGTGAAATGGCTCCAATGACTACCACCATACTTTTTAACCTTTTTTTTTTTTTTTTTGGTTTTTCTCTGTGTAGCCCTGGCTGTCCTGGAACTCACTCTGTAGACCAGGTTGGCCTCTAACTCAGAAATCTGCCTGCCTCTGCCTCCCAAGTGCTGGGATCAAAGGCGTGCGCCACCACGCCCACCACTCTTTAACCTTTTACAGATTAAGTTGCTGTCTCAATTTAAACAGAAAAACACTACAGATTGGCTTACAGATTTAAAATGAATAGCTTAGCCCTTACTATCTCTCCCTCCAAACTGCAGACCTTAAGCTATATAAAATAGAAGAGATAAGAATGGATGTTTACCAAAAAATAAAAAATAAAAATAAAAAGGAAAGGGAAAGGGAAAGGGAAAGGGAAAGGGAAAGGGAAAGGGAAAGGGAAAGGGAAAGGGGGGGAAAAACTGCTCAGAGGACTGGAGAGAGCACTGACTGCTCTTCCAGAGGTCATGAGTTCAATTCCCAGCAACCACATGGTGGCTCACAACCATCTGTAATGGGATCAGATGCCCCCTTCTCATGAAGACAGTTACAGTGTACTCATATACATAAAATAAATAAATATTTTTTTTAAAAAAACTGCTCAGGATTGCAAAAGTTCTGGGGACTAAATAATCAGGTTAGTGTTGGGTCAGGAAAACCAGGACTACACAGAAAAACCCTGCCTCCAAAAAAAAAAAAAAGGCCAGGAAGTGGTGGTGCAGGCCTTTAATCCCAGCACTTGGGAGGCAGAGGCAGGCGGATTTCTGAGTTTGAGGCCAGCCTGGTCTAGAGTGAGTTCCAGGTCAGCCAGGGCTACACAGAAAAACCCTGTTTCAAAACCAAAAAAGGGGAAAAAAAAAATTCTGCTTGGACCTACCTTTTCAGGGACTGTGTCCATGACCAGGTCTCCATACATGTTCATCACCTGTGGGAAAAGTGGCAATTTGCCCTGGAGGATGTAGTGTGGGGGTAAAGGGTTCCCCTATGCATCCACACTCCCTCTGAAGGCCCTTTCAAGCCCTTTTATGTTCCTCTTCTTACCTGGTCATTGAGCCAGTTCTGTCCATATAAGGTACCCAAGTCATCCATGGTGAGCACGTGTCGCTTATAGGATACCCGGAAGCCCCTTACCATAGCATTGCCTGGCATCCGCTGATAAGACTGGATCAGCTGTAGTACCAGACTCTTCCTGCACAGGCCAAAATTTTGGAATCTTACAAGAGCTAATGTGGCTGGGCAGACAGAAATACCCACTACTGTCTAGAATAACAATGTAAAACAACTTTTCTGTCTGTCTTTTTTTTTTTTTTTTCAACACAGGCTGTTTCTATGGTCTCCCACTCCCCACAGATAGGCACGAGAATGCTCAAGGACAAGCTTTTCAATGTCTCTCAGTGTACTACATAAAGATCCCCCCAGTTGTCTTACAGGGCTTGGCACTTTGTCTGCAGCTTCCTCAGCTGCAGCTCTAGCTCTTACTTCCTCAAATACATCGCTAAAGGAGAATAAACATTCTCTCCCCATCCCTGAAGTCAGTCCCAGCCCTCCCTCAGACCTCACCTGGAGGGTGTAGAGAACTCCTGCTGGAAAATGTCCTCCAACTTTTCTACAACTTCATCAGTGCTGAGAGGGATGAGGCTGCCATAAGTTTGAAGGAATTCATCTAAGATACCTAAATGGAGGGAGGAGAGAGTAAGTAAGCTGGGGCCTTTAGACTCTGACCTAGGAGCTGGCCAAAAGGAGACTAAGTTTTCTAATGGCTTACTCTGCACACAGGTCACATGTTCCTCCCGAAGGGGGCTATGCTGGCCAGCTTTCTCCCCAGTCCGATCCGCCTCTTCTGCAGTGCCCAAGTCGGAGCTCTGAAAAAGTTCCTGAGCCACATGGTCTCCAATGCTGCACACATTACTGATGAGTATGCTGGCATCAGGGGGTACCAGGCTGCGCTCCCCCTCAGGACCGGACAGTCCCCCAAAACCATTGGGTAGACTACATGAGAGGAGGCCTATAAAGCACAGAAATAGGAATGAGAAACTGGCCGTGTAAAAGAACCGATGCATACAAATGATAAGACCACAAACACAGAGTGAAGCAGGGTCTAGCAATGGAAACCTTATGGCATACAGACACCCCTCCCCCCCAATGCCTAATGTAAGGACGGCCAGAGTTTATTTAAAAAAAAAAAAAAAAAAAAAAAAAAGGGCTGGTGAGATGGCGGTTAAGAGCGCTGACTGCTCTTCCAAAGGTCCTGAGTTCCAATCCCAGCAACCACATGGTGGCTCACAACCATCAGTAACAAAATCTGACTCCCTCTTCTGGAGTGTCTGAAGACAGCTACAGTGTAATTACATATAATAAATAAATAAGTATTTTTAAAAAAAAGAAGAAGAATCTTCAAAAAGGAGGAAAAATGCAAAAGCCTAGGATTTGGCGACTTCAGCAATCTCTGCTGCCAATATCTGCTTACCACCTAACACAGTGCACAGTGAGTGAGGAAGGCTCGGGAGTAGTAAGGATGCTGAGTTTTTAGTTTGAGTTCTCAAAGAGGAAATATTCTAAATAAAAACGTTAAAATCTACAAAGGATATATTCCACAAGACCCATGAGTGGCCTGTGGAGAACCACACATCCAGGCCTTATCCCGGCAGGAAGAAAGACTTGGAATGAACATGGTTTCCTAGAGCGTAGCTCTCTTTGTCATCTGCACTTTAGACCATAGGACATCTACTAAAGGATTTGTTCCCAACACTGTCCCAGGCGTCAGTCCTGCTCCCACAGGATAGGATCTTTCTTTGCAGCCCAGGTGGGGGCCTTGATTCATTGTTCCGTCCTAGCCTCCAAAATCATAGGATTACAGGTGTGTGCCTAGACGGGCCTTTAAAATTAAGGCTTAAGATCATTTCACGGATATTCTGGAAGCTTCGCTTGCTTTTCTTAGGCTCACCATGGCAACAAACTCCTGGTGCTCCAGGCTCATCACCCTTCCCATTTCCCACCTTACCCGAGTCAGGGTCCAGAGGAGACTTGGGGGTCCACCTTAGTCCATCTTCCTCCATGGGGGGCCCAGAGGGCACTGGTGGAGACCCTCTCACCCCATCCTCTGCCATGAGAGCACCTAGCAGACCCAGCCGGGGTGGGGGTAGCCCCCGGGGGGAGTCAAAACGACAGCAGGGTGATGGCACCTGTGGCGTTGCACCCCCTTCCTGGGGTGAGAGATGGTTCTTGGGGTGTGCGAGGTTCCGTCGCCGGCCTCGGTGGCGCCCCCAAAGCTTCCAGTGGAATGTCAGAGAGGTGCTTTTTGAGTAGAGCAGCATCTGGAAGGCTCTCATGGCTCGGCGCCGGCGCTGTGAGCAGGTTTTTCTATGAGAGGGTCGGAGAGCTCGAGGACGCTGGGAGGCCCCCAGTTGGCCCCATCTAGGGGGTAGCCTCCAAGCTGCTACTTCCTCCTCATCTTCCTCCTCTTCCTCTTCCTCTTCTTCACTAGCTGAGGCATCAAAAGATGGCCGGGGGGCAGGGAGGCGTCTAGTTGGCACTGTGGTCCCAGACCCAGGATCTGGCCCAAAACCACCACCGGACTTGAGCCGGGGCTTAGGGGGTAGGGGCCAACGAAGACGCTCTCGCCTGGGATTTGAGTAAGTGGTGCCGGGTCCCGGAGGCTCAGGCCCCCAAGACCCGGTCCCCTGTATAGTCTCTTTCATCTTTCAGTACCCTGTAAAACAAAAGTTTGATTATCCAACTGAGGACACCCTACTCCTTCCTCCAAGATCGGAACTGTTCTTCAGCATTTCCACTCTGATTTCAGATAAAAATAAAGAAAAATCTAAAAACTCCTAACTTCAGCTCTTCCCAGCCAACCTCGTCCAGAAGGAACTGACTCTGCCATCATTTCGTCCCTTGTCCAGGTAGAGCCAAAAGAAAATGACTGACTGGTAGGCCTTAGATATTTTATTTTTAAGCTCTTTGGTGAAACCCAGTATTTCCAGGCTCAGCTTTAATTCTACTATGGATGTCCTTAGGACAAGACTGAGGGCTGCTTTGCTAAGAGAGATGGCTCAGCACAGGAACCCAGATACAGGTACCTGGGAAGACAACTTTCACCAGGGAAACTTTGGTCCCCTGTGGGAGGTTCCCTTTCACCCTGGAATGATATGGGGGTAGGGGGACACACGTCTCAGGTATGGGGGAGGGCGGTGCAAGGGCAATGGCTCAGGAAATAGAGTGATAAGAGAGGAAGACGTTGACGAAAACTGCAAGCGAACCGAATCGGTGCTTAGCGACCGAATTAAGGAGATGGGACAGAACGGAGCCGTGGGTGCCAGGCAGACCGGCCCCTCTCCAGTCTTCTCCTGGGAGACCTGATCGCTCCCCGGCCCCAGTATAGTTTGAAAGCTCGGGCGACTCGGCACACAACGGTCTTAAGTCCTTTAAAGGGCTTCCTGGGCCCAGTTAGGTGCGAGCGAAGACCAGAAATGGAAGAGGCCACAAGGGCGGGGGGAGGGGAAGGGGCGTCCTCACCAGGAGCGGGGAAGCCGGGCACACGGGCCCCAAGGCGGGTGTCTCCGCCTCAGGCTTTCCGGCTCATCTTTCGGACGGCGGCGACCCCGCCACTCCTGCTGTCCTCAGGCGGAGCCGTCTCGATTCACGAAGCCAACGCTCGTGCCGCCCCACTGCGGCCGCCTCCAGCGCGGCTCTCGCCTCCACCTCCACCTCCACCTCCAGCACCGCCGCCACCCCTCCTCCTCCTTCCCCTCCCGCGAGCCCCAGGCCCACCGCCGATGGCGGCGCGCAATTAGTGCGTCACACCCGGCGAGCGGCGCCGGCTCGTGCTCAGTCCCGCCTACCTCCGCGCGTCCAGGCCCGCGGACGGTCCCGCCCTCGAGCTCTACGCTGAGCGGAGCTTGCGCACTGTCGCCTGGCTTGCCGCGTGTGGCAGTCCCACGGCTCGCTCTTTTACGCCTGCGTGTCGCGTCCAACCTCACGCTCTACGTCGCAGCCACACGGTACTCCCTGCTCTTCCGTGGCCTGAGCTTTGGGTGATCTAGTGGGCTTCCCAGCGCATGGCCAGAATGTCAGGGGCCCCGCAGGGACTGTCCCGAGGCTAGGCGCTTAGGGAAATGGAGGCCGAACATTGGGTTTTGGGGGTTTCGTTTTGTTTGTTTAAAAAAAAAAAAAACTTTAAGCAGGGCGTGATTAAAGAGTGAGACACGACCAGTGTGCCAGGGCGTCCAGTACATACAAACTTCCCGGGTACCAGTCTGATCATGGAGAGTCTTTTGTTTATTTGTTTGGCCTTTGTAACCCCTGGATGGCCTGGAACTCACTTTTTAGACCTCGAACTCATCGAGATCTGCCTCCCGAGTTCTGGGATTTAAGGCGTAAAGCACAGTGCCCAGCTGGGAAGTTTACAGGGGATGGGGAGAATGCATGGCATGCATATCGGGGCACCTAAAACATCTTTGTTTAGATAGTAACAAGAATTTGGACGCAATAATGAGATACTGAAAGCCAGGGTTCTTGTAAACTGAAACAGGGTTCTTGGAAGCGTTGGCCAGGTTTTCCCTAGCAGAGACCATGTTCTCTCCTCGACCTGCCGCTAGGTGGTGCTGCTGTTCTGGATGCATTCCAGTGGACAAGGCTTGGCACAGTGCGCAAAACCCCCTTCACACACATAACAAAAGAATTTGGGACTGTGGGAGATAAACACAAAATATTCTACTTTTTTAATATCCATGGAGTCAAAGCCCAGATAGTGGGAGCGGGAAAGGCAAAGGGAGGAACAACGGTCAAGACAAAGCCAAGGAGAGCTGTTCTTGATCATTTGCTTGTTCTTTGTCTGGCCAGTTCTTGGAATGGGAACCCCCTCCCCCCTTATAACACAATCATAGTTTCACAAACCCCAGGAATGTTCCATGCGGAGAAAGGCTAAGTTTTGCGTTTGCCCGCGGAATTTTGACAGTGATAATATCCCCTTGATGTAAATGAAAGACACCTGAGGGCAGGGGGAAAAAGAACATTTCAGACGCTTGGTCCTGCCTGCTCCAGCCACCTCCTCCATTTTGATTTTATGTTTTCAATTTTTTGTTGGGGAACATGTGCATGTGTGGAGATCAGAAGACAGCTTGAGAGTTGGTTCCTTCCTTTTGCTCTGTGGGTTCTCTGAGTCAAACCCAGGAGGTGAGGTGTGAGGGGATGAAGCAAGTCCCTTTCCTAAGTGAGTCTTCTCACTGGCTTTCTTGTTGAATTTTTGAGGCAGCCTCACTCTGTAGCCTAGGCTGACCTTGAACATTAGGCAAACCTCCCACTTGAGCTTCATATGTGGAATTATAGGCACGAACCTAGTTGTTCCTAGGCGGGTGCCTTTTCTCCCTGCAAGGACTTCGGCATCTTGTTCTTGAGTCTTCAGATTTGCCTCTCCACCCCAGTTCCCAACTCTCTGGTCTTAACTCCCCACACCAAGTCAGCTCTGCTTGAGTTGATGCGATGGGCTCTGCTCACTGAGATCAACTCTCCACAGAGCCCACAGTTCTCACCTGCACTGTAGCAGCTATTGTAGGCACGGTCGGGATCAGAAGGCATACTTCTGATACATCGGAATAGAGTTTCTCTTCTCCCTTGTCCTTCCCGAGATACCACCTGACCCATTGTGAAAGTCACATCATGAAACAGGACCTGTCAGAGAAGGGAGACGCTGAAGAAAGCCAGGACGGAACCGTTCAGTCCTTGGGGGCCTCAGGAGCACTGGCAGTGAGGCCAGGCAATAAGGAGGGGGTCTTCTAAGTTTGGTCCGAGCAGAGGGGTCAGGGAAACCCTCCTTACAGACATGGTACATAGAAAGAAGAGTGACGGGGGCTGGAGAAATGGCTCAGTGGTTAAGAGATCCTACTGCTCTTCTGAAGGTCACGAGTTCAAATCCCAACAACCACATGATGGCTCGTAACCATCCATAATGAAATCTGATGCACTCTTGTGTGTCTGAAGACAGCTACAGTGTACTTAATAAATAAATTACTTATTAAAAAAAGAAGAAAAGAAAGAAGAGTGAGAAGCCAGTCTCCATGTTCACACGATAGGCTCAGGGCTTATCTGGGATTACCTGACTATATAGCAGATAAATTCCAGTGTCCCAGACTCGCACAATGTCTCCCTGGGCCTCCAGGCCTCTCCCACGCCTAAGTACTGGTTGCCACATCACCTCTGTCACGTCAGAGTCTGCTAGAGGTGAGGAGTGTGCAGGTCAGCATTTCCTTCCACTCAGATACATGAGCCCTCTCCTTTTCATTTCTAGGGTTCTCTTGGCCCCAGCCCCACAGTTCCTGGTTGGTGCCCCTCCCACAGTGCCGTTATTTAAAATAGTGCTTCTTACCCTTGGAGGTAATGTTAATTGGAACGAGATGCAGGACCGAGTGCTTCTCTAAGGAAAGAAGGGAGGACACGGCAGTGTTGACCTGCCCCGGAGTCCACCCTCCACCCTCACCTCAGCTCTGCTCCGCATTCCTCCTGCTCCTGGGTCACCGCCAACCCCACCAAAACCCCAGGGCCCGCTCACTCTTGTGCTTCTGGGTGAGTATTGCTCTTCTCCTCCGAGATCTCACCCCATCCTTCCAGGCTTCCAGGGCATCAGGACTCTGTTCATGAAAGAGGGCCAGAGTTTGACTAAGATGTTAGGGGTCTCAGACAACTTTCTTCCCAGCCTCCTCAACACCAGGAATAGCTGAAATGTATGTGCCTGTCATAGGCCCCTGGTCTGGGCCCTGACTGCCTTTCAGGGTGTTCTTGGCATTAATCTTTTAACAGTTTATTTTCCTTAAATGGCTGTTCCCATGACTTCCAAATCTAGATCCACCTGTAGCACTTACTTGCAATTTTGCAGATTGGGAGGCTCTGAGGCCCCTCTGCCATTCATCCTTCCCCCTAGATTCCCATCTCCCCTAACTCACCTGCTCCCAGAGGCTCTGCCATGGGGACTCTCCCCGTTTCTGGGAAGGCCCTCCACTCCGCTGCAGCCGGCTCACCTCCCGCCTCAGGCTTTGCAGCTCTGTTTGTTGGATCAGTAGTGCTACAGCACAAGTCACAGCCCCCAGAACCGCCCCCCAACTCAACCAAAGAGCAACCGAAAGGGCTGGCTCTCTGACTGAGCCCCCCATGTGGCCTGGAGATGAGGCTGGCATGGGCTAGGGACCCTGCCAACAGCTGTGGTCTCAGAAGTGAGGTGGCCAAGAGGTAGCAGGGAGGGTGGGAATACAGGCAAAGGCACAGAAGGGAAGAGCAAGTTACGCAAGGGAGAAATAAAAAGGAACTTGAGAATAGGAAGAAATCAAGCTAGGGCACTACTAGTCCCCCTGGTCCCCAGGGTCGAGCTAGTGCCACTCTGACACCCCTTCCCCCTAGCCTCAGGGGAATTTGGTGCCATTATCTAGGAAGGACAGGACAGCCGTGACACCCAGAAGGAGCGGCCTGCATTCAGGAGCCCAGGGGCGGCCCCTAAGTTGGAGGAGGGCAGGTCGGTTGGTGCCAGGCATGGTGCCAGGAACAGGGAATGGGTATAAGCCGGACAGCGTGGGGTTTAGAAGGTGAGTGTGGCAGACTGACTCAGGCGTGAATGAGATCTTTGGGGAGGTTTGTTAGGGGTGACTGGAGATGAAAAAAAGGGGTTTAGGGGCCAGCAGGGAGGAGAAGCAGGGACAAGAAGCTGGCAGGGCGCTGGGGTTAAGGCTGGGCCGAGTGTGTTGGAACCAGGCCTGCACTGCTCCCTGTGCTCAACTTGGCAAGCTGGACTTCCTGTTTCCCAAGAAGAGTTCTTACATAAGGTTCTCTGGACAAAGAGAAAAGACAAAAGCGCCAAGGCCCTCAGTCGGTGCAGCACTCCTCCCCACACCCGTGTAGCTGGCCCACCGGAGGCCTTCCTACGCTCTGAGCCCCTTCCCAAGCTAGCTCCCATCCCATCTCCTAGCCAGACCTCTGCCAGCACCTGCTCAACTGCTTGAGGCCGCCAAGAGGAAGGGCCCTGCTCCTCCCAGCCAGGGATTCCCCTGCAGGAGGAAGTTCTTTGCTAGGAAAATGAGGCTGCTTCTGCAGCACCTTGAGCCGAGGACCAGGTGGTTTTTGTTGTTGTTTGTTTGCTTGCTTGCTTTTTTCTGGTGCCTATGTGATTTCTATTCAGAACTGCAGCTTGGAGGCATGCAGGTCCCTGTTCCCCAAAGCCTAAATTCCCTTCCCACAACCTTCAGTTACTCTGAACCCCAAAGAAGAGAAATCATGATTTATTCTCTTTAATATCCATTTAACATTTTGTCACAATAATAATAAAAATAGTATCTTTTCAAAATCCACAGGGATCCAGGGAGGAGCCTGTCCCCAGCTCTCCCCACGTCGGGGACTTCAGGGAGGAGCCTATTCCCAGCTCTCCCCCTCACATTTGGGAACTTCTTAGTCCCAGGTTCTCTGGCTTCCTGCCACCAGGTCCAGCCCATCTCAGTGCCTGCTGCCCGAAGTCAATAAACACGGGGTCCTGGGGGTGGGGCCAGGGGATCAGGGATCAGTGGGGGCTTTGGGAGCTGGTGAGGTGGATAGCTGTGGTGGGAAGGGGTGTTAAAGAGGAGCAGGGATACGTCTGTGGAATGGAAACCGTGAACAAGCTCTGGCTGCCTTTGACGAGAGGACAGGGCTGGAAAGAGAAGCAGCGAGGGGGTGGAGGGGTGGGGGTGGGGTGGGGTGGTGATGCTCCTGGAGCCGGGTAAAGTTTAAGGAATCTGGGAGAGCAAGGCCCCTCAGTGAACTTGAAAGAGTCCAAAGTAGGTTAGGAAGGGGGCAGCCTTAAGGTGAGCCCAGGGGAGGGTGCGGATCCGCAGGGAAGACCCTGGCCGCAGCGGCAACAGCCCAGACACCTGGCACAGACGGAGCTGGGGCCCAGGAGAGCTTGCTGCTGTGGCTGAGAATTCTTCCAGGCAGCGCAGGGCCAGCACACCGTTCACCAGCAAGTCGAGCTTCAGGTAGACGGCCTTCCCCTCATCAAAGTGCACCTGGAGCAGAGAGACAAGCAAATCCAGACCTCTGCCTGCCCTCATTGAAATCCAGGCATCTTCCTCCATGAGTTGCAGATTCTCCCCCTCCCACCCATTCCTTGCCAATCCCTCCTTCCCTTAGCCTTCACTCTGCCCCTGGAGCCAGGCAGGGCTTACCTGACAGTACAGGTAGTAGAGCCCAGCCCTGATGACTGTAAATTCCCCAATCTGGCGGTCGTAGCGCAGAGGGCTGGAGCTGTTGATTTTGGTCTCTTCCCAGCCACTCACTGTCCCATCCACACCTGAATGGGGGATGTTTGGGGATAAGTAGAAGCCCCCACACTCCCCAGGAATCCATTAAGTAATGTGTGTGTGTGTGTGTGTGTGTGTGTGTGTATGTACACCTTGCCCAGAGTATAGGTGGAGCCATGTCCTTATGGTAAGAAGTGATAATAAAGTATTGTGTGATGAGATCTAACATGTGACCAGGAAGTTGTCACTGGTGATTGCTTCTGGGGAGAATAAAGAGTAGTACTACAGCAGAAGAGTTGAGAGTTTTTACATTTTACTTCATGGTTTATGTCCTGAACATATACTATACTATACTATACTGTACTATATATACACACACGTGCCCGCATCATTTGAATCAACTGAAAATGGATGACAGGCCAGACTCATGGGTTACGAATTTAAAACTTCCTACACAAGCCGGGCGTGGTGGCGCACGCCTTTAGTCCCAGCACTCGGGAGGCAGAGGCAGGCGGATTTCTGAGTTCGAGGCCAGCCTGGTCTACAAAGTGAGTTCCAGGACAGCCAGGGCTACACAGGGAAACCCTGTCTCGAAAAAAACCAATAAATAAATAAATAATAAATAAACAAAACTTCCTACACAAATGAGAAGAATATGCCCAGTATTGCTGGTACACACCTTTAATCCCAGCACTTGGGAGACAGAGGCAAGAGGATCTCTGTGAGTCTGAGGCCAGCCTGGTCTACAGAGCATAGGAAATCCCTGCAATAAGTAGTCCATAGAGACTGCGAGGGGGCAGGTGATTGCTTGAGGCTAGTCATGATGGGAATATAGTGTGAGGGCTAAAGGATACGTGGCTTCTTCTTCCTCATTTTATTACTACTATTTTTTGACACTGGGTCTCATGTAGCTTAGGCTGGCCGCAGACGCTGGATGCCGGTGAAGATGAACTTGGATTCCTCACGCTGGGGTTATGGTATGTGCCACTTTACCAGACTTGGCCTCGTGGGGCTTGTTTGTGACAGGCTCTCTCTATGCAGTCCTAGCTGTCCTGTTGTCCGCTATATTGACTATGCTGGTCTCTAACTCAGAAACTGGCCTGCACCGGCCTCTGCCTCCTAATGCTGGGATTACAGGTGTGCCCCATGGTTTGTGGTGATTAACGGTTTGCACCTTAGGGTGTACTTTAGTCACAGTAGACTAAGAGCACAGGATTATACAGGTGGGCGGGCTGTGTGGGATGTGAGATCTATCAACAGAGCTGCTACCAAAAGCCATGCCAGGCAAAGGGCTGGGGATGTAGCTCAGTGGTAAAATGCTCAGCTAGCATGCCTAGGACTCTAAATTCTGTCATCACAAAACAAAGAGAAATCCCTAGAAGTAATATATTTGAAAACTGGAAAGAAAGCCAGGCATGGTGACAAACGCCTTTAACTTTAGCACTTGAAAGGCAGAAACAGGTGGATCTTTGAGTTCGAGGCCATCCTGGTCTACAGAGTGAGTTCCAGGACAGCCAGGGCTATACTGAGAAACCCTGTCTCGAAAAAAAACAACCAAACAAAAAGGAAGTAGCACTGGGCATGGACCTCAGAGTGCATGACTCCCCAGGCCCTGCTGCAAGGCTGCCAGCCCTCCAAGCTCACCCCACCACCACCCATCCCACCCTGGCCTTCTTCCTGTCTCCCACCATGCTCCAAGCTCCTCCTCTCTAGGGGGCTTTATAATGGTCTTCCTCCCCCCCACCACACCCTCAGGATCTCTTCCTGACGCCTTCTGGTTTCTCCTGCAGGAATGGGGTTGTGTGTGTGTGTGTGTGTGTGTGTGTGTGTGTGTGTGTGTGTGTGTGTGTGAAATGGAACAGGTCTATAATCTGATCGTTTGGGATTCTGAGAAAGAAAGTTCCTGAATTCAAAGCCTTGTCTCAAAACAAAGCAAAATAAGACAAGCAGACCATGCCCATTTCTGACTTCCCTTCTAGTTCCCCAGCAGTCAGCAAAACATGAACTCTGTATTTATCCCCTGCAGGAGCAAGGACAGCCGTCTTACTCACCCCGACTGTATTCCCAGCACCTCAGTGAGGCCTAAGACACTGGTGAGGAGTTACCTGACAGTTCTCATACTTTGGGTCCATAGGCTTCCTGGGTCTCAGGCCTGACAGTCAGTCAGTCAACCCCCCCTCCCTCCTCAGCCCCCCCCCCCCCCGCCATCCCCAGCTCTGGTTTTTTTTTTTTTTTTTTTTGGTTTTTGTTTTTTGGTTTTTGGAGACAGGGGTTCTCTGTTTAGCCCTGGCTGTCCTGGAACTCACTCTGTAGACCAGGCTGGCCTCGAACTCAGAAATCTGCCTGCCTCTGCCTCCCAAGTGCTGGGATTAAAGGCATGTGCCACCACCATGCCTGGCTCCCAGCTCTGTTCTTGTCTCTTATTTTTTGTTGTTTGGTTGAAGACAAGAGTCTCACTGTGTAGCCCTGGCTGCCTGTTAGTTACTGAACACAGCCTTGACCTTCCTGCCTCTGCCTTCAAGGTGCTGGAATCACACTGCGCTCCACCCTACCTGTCTTTCTTGTTCCTTTCTCAAGTAAACAATACCTCTTTGGATTAGGGTGTGGCTCTGTGGTACGGCACTCATCTAGCTGGCCTATGGCCCTCAGTTTGTCTTCCTGTCCTGTCTCCACATTACCCACCCCATGCTCCCTGGGGGGTAGGGGGGAGTGATTCTTTCTTGGCATTTCCATCTGAGTTAGCACAGCCACGTGTCCTTTACCAGCCTCCCTTTACCCAAACTGACCTGACCCCTTAACCCAGAAGGGTGAATGAAGACTCACTCCAGTATCCACACCCCATGTGTGGCTCACAGAACCACCAGTCTCTCCTATACCAATAGCAAATTTGCTCAATAATAACCGTTTCCTGCTGTTCCTGCCCCTGCACAGCCCTGACCTCTCCTCCCCTCCTCCCCAGTCTGGCCTCCTTGGACTCCTCACTGTTTTCAATTTTGACTTTTCCAATTTATTCTCCAAAGTATTGGAGTTGCCATTTCCAAAGCCTGACTCCTGCATTACCTTTGATGGATGGGTCACTGAAGAACAACCCCTTCTCTCTTTGTGACCTGCCATCTGTCTTCCATAGTCTTCTACCCTACCCTGTTTAACCTACCCTGTTTTCTTATACAGGCATGTCCAACCTGCAGACATCAGAGGACCTCAAAATATCTGTTTGATACTGTGACATGATGTGTTAACAACCTTCAGCCTCATCAGACTCTTGGGAAAGCCTGGCCTTGCATGGCTCCTGAGCCTGCCTCCTCCACACAATTATGCTTTGAGGCCTACTAAGGCCTAAATGCAGTATACTACCAGGGGCAATGAGTCCCCGACTCCACTGTAAAATTGTCTTCCTGTGTGGTGCCATGTATCTTGGGCTCTCTTACCGTCATCTTGTCATCTAGTACTGTAATTATGCATTTACAGACTGTCTGCTGTTCTTCTGTGGTAAATCCTTAGTTAAGCAAAGGTGCGTGCGTGCGTGTGACTCACCATGGCCTGGTCCCTGGTATAGAGCAGGTTCCTAATTGCATGTATGCTGAATTGGTGGGCTGAGGCTTGGGGAATCATCAGCTGCCCAATAATGCCCAAATAATGATGCCCAAACCAGCTGTCTCCCCCCAGGCAAAGAGAGCTAGCCTGGCGCTACTGAACAGCACAGCGAGGGAGGAAGAAGGACAAGGCATACTGACTGGCTTAGGGCACTGCTAGTTGTGGCCTGAGGACATGGTATACTTGGGAATGTGAATAGCTCCTAGGTCACGAAGCACCATAAACCTTCAGAGGGTGTCCGATGCTGCCTGGCAGCTCCCTTGCCTGCATACGGGCTGGACTTGTTAGTGTGGCATCTCTCCTCAGATCTCCTGCTGCCATGTCCTAGTTCCCCTAGGGTCCCCCACAAAACCTACAAGCACCACTTCTCATGTCCCTTTGGCATCTTCATGATGAAAGTGTATCGTCTCTTCCTTCTAGAAACATCCCTTCCACCTTCTCGAGCACTGGCCTATGGGGACCCTTATCCCTGCCCCAAGTGAGTCTGTCATGAAGACTGTGTTCAGCTCCTGAGCATGTCCTAGCTGGCTCTGAACCCCACCTCCACCACTTAGGCCTGCCATGACCTTGGGCAAGCTGACTATTCCCTCACTTATTAGATGTAGGTTATTGCATAGTGTCTGTCTTCCTACTGTGGCAGCTGTAGGGCTCTGATCAATCCTAATGCCTACTGGCTAATCCCAGTGCCTACGCCAAAGGCACCGGGATGAATCCAGCTTTGCTAAGGACCAAGGTTTTCTTTGGCTTAAGTCCCTCTTTACTGACCAGCTACTTCTCTCCTTGCCGCTGTCTTCTCATTCCCTTTTCCATGCTTTCTGCGCTCGCTCGGTCTACACTTCTAACCACAACCCTGAAACCGCCCATTAAGGTCATCAATTGGTGTTATGTCACTAAACCCTGTAGTCACATCTCTGTCCTCATGTCATGTGGCCTCTCGGCTGCCTCTGCACAGACAGCCACATCCTCCTGCCTGAAACTGTCTTCTAAGACCTCAGGGCACGCCCTGCCTCAGAGTCTTCCTTTCCCATCTCTTCAGCTGGCTTCCCCTTCTGCCCAGCTTCATTCTTTGGGGGGGGGGGGGAGTCTCTCTCCCCTAGTGTCTCATCTCATCCTGTAGCTTTAAATAACAACCCCATGACCATTTCTCACCTAGCCTGGACCAGCCTTCCCACCCACCCACGGGTGAAATTCACTTTATTAACCACCCTCCCCATTTGTTCATTATTAGACATCTCCAAGTTAATCAGTCAACTTGCACTACTTCCCTCCTGGGCAATCCAGTCTTAGGAAATGGCATTCTCTTTCTCAGATACTCGAGCCAGATATGAAGGTACCAGCCTGGAGTTCCAGCTGCTAAGGAGGCTGAGGCAGGAGGATCACTTAAGCCCAGAAGTTTTAGAACAGCCTGGGTAGAGTGGCAAGACCCCCCTCAAGTACAGAAAAGGAGGTGTATCCTAGTTATTAATCCTCCATTTCTCTTACTGTTTACATCTAATCCGTTAGCAAGGCCTGCTTCTCTAAGCCACACGTTGAATCTCCAATTCTCCCTTTATCTACTACTAATGCCCCAGTCCGAGCCAACTCTCGAATCCTGCCTCCAGGCCTTCACGGTGGATGGATGTTCCAGGTGACGAACAGCAAGTACAAAGTCCAGAGAGGCACACTAGGGCACAGGAGTGTCAGCCCCACAGTGCCAGGAAGTGAGGCTGAGGCCATAGCATGGAGAGATTGAAGCTAAGCAGAAAAGCAATGGGACAGGAGGGCTAAGCTGGGGCAGGAGGCAAGGTGATCCAGGATGGGGAAGGGGCAGAGTTAAGTCTGAGGTCCTAAGGTCATGGTGTCAAGGTAGGGGACAGAGATGGTCAGAGACTGGGAACATTTGGAGAAATAATGATCACACAGTAGGAGAACCCATGGAACACAGAGAACACAGTTGCTTCCTAGAAAAGCCTGAGGGCTGGAGGAGGAAGCTGGGGGCCACTGGGTCGGGAGGGGCCTAGGTTCTGCAGAGGGCTGGGATCTTTCTAGGACCCCATGCCAGGGTCATAGAGAGAACTTAGAGGAATTTCCTAAACTGGCCTCTGGGGTTCCTAGCATAGATGCAGGAACAAAGAGGCTTGGGGAACCCTTTTCAGGTATGAGAGATGCTATGATGGGTCCAGGGAAAGCTGAGGTCAGGTGGGACTCACCTGCTTGTGCTCCATCCTGTCCTGGCCGAGGATGAACTGTAAGACACAGGGAAGGGTTGGTGAGGCTTCCTCTGCCCACCTCCCACCATCCCTCCTCCACGGTGGGCTGGCTACCTACCCTCATAATGGGCTGCAATAGCCCGGCGAGGCCGCGCCTTCTGGCCTTTAGGAGCTAAAAATAAAGCAAGGATTTATTAGGAGATTAGCAGAGACACCTCTCTGGGGACCCAGGAGCTAGACCCCAGCCTCTCACCCTGCTCAGGACCCTGGCAATTATCCAGACTACTGGGCATCACACCCCCAGCCTCATACTCCTCCACCAACAGTGACAACATAATTTATCATCCAAACTGAGATACTTCTGAGAGCAAGAAGTGGCTATTAATAATCGCGCTGGGCTAGGGTGCAGCTTAGTGGTAGAGTGTTTGCCTAGCATGCACGAGGCTCTGGAATCTAGCTCCACCACCACACAGATACACAGACACAGATACAGACACACACAGCAGGGAAAATTTCATCCATTCAAACCAGTAATATATATAGTAATGAACCCCTGATTCATGGGAGTCTTTGTTTAGGGAAGCCTGGGCTTCCTTAGGAGGACTTCTGGAGTCGTTTTAACGCCTGGTCATTTGTGGTAGGGTCTACAGGTAACAGCTCCATGTGGCAAATGAGCTTTAGAGGGAGGTAGCGATTCCATTCTCAGTTGCTTGGCTGCTTTACTCTGGATCTCCTTCAGGCTCCCTGCCTCAGCTTCTCTACAAAAATAATGTTTTTTGTTTTTTTTTTTCCCTCTGCTCACTTCATAAGACTGTTGTGAATTCAGAGCAAAGCAATATATGAACCAAAGAATCTTGTTTCTGAGACTAGAACATAGGGACGGATGCTCACCACTTCTTCGAGGCCGGACTAGTTGTTCCAAGAAAGGTACCACATCCTGGCTTTCCTCTGTCTGGGGATTCAGTTCCTAGGGGAATTAAGGGCAGGGCTCAAACAGGACCTCCCAAAGACAAACAAGCACAGAGCCTGTCAGAAGAACCATCAGCCAGTAACAGACAAAACCTGGGAGGTTAGGGGTTGGCCAAACCTGGGAGTGAGGCTCAGCCCCAATCAACAACCTGCACCCTACTGACATACTCTGCACACGCACACACACATGCACGCGATCTCGGGAAGGTGGGGCAGAGACAGACAGCATGTATGCATACATTATCATTCATACAGCCTGTCTCTAGTATCTGGTTCAGACTCCTCGTTGTCTCACCTCTCAGCCAATCAGCACTTTCCACTCAGGCAGCACAACTCTCACCTTGGTAGAGTTGCCCCCTTACATCCAGATCACCCTCTTGTACACACCGACATACCCACGTGGGCTGGTTCACTCCGCACACTCAGTCATAAACTAGTACCAGCTGGAGTCTCCCTGCACACACAGCTCAATGCACACACCTCACAACTGTCACAGCCAGCCAACGCTCAGCTCAGACACGTTTTTCCATGCTGGCATCCCTTACGCAGCATCCACACCTACTCACAGGGGGCTCCCGGCGGTCCTCTGCTGTCAGCTCCTCCTGAGAAGGCGCCTGCTGGGAAGGAGGCAGCGTCACCCAGTCCTTCTCCTGACATCTCATCCTCCACCCCTTCTCCGATCCCCTGGCCCTCTGCCCACCCGGCCCCCATCTGCTTCTCTGTACTTTCTGCTCCTAAGATACCCAGAAAGGGGTATGCTGAGGGCCTCACCTGGGCAGACAGCGTTGCCCAGCTCCCCAGGCTGACCACGACCAGCAGGAGGCCAAGGCAGGCCAGCGCCAGGCCCAGGCTCAGCACCAGCGGGGCCAGCAGGGCGGTGCCCGGCTCCCCCCGGCGCCCCCTCCGCCTCTGGCTCCGACGGGCGGCCATGGGGGCGGGGGGCTGTGCCTGCCTCACCGCCCCCCCATCCCGAGACCCGAGGGATGGGGAGGGGGAGCTGGTGGGCGGATCGGGCCAGGGGAGAGGGAGGGACCAGGGAAGCGGGCCGGAGGGGGGCGGATGAGGACAGGAAGCCGGACACTGTTTGTGTGATTAAACTCCAGCCTCCCCGGAGTGCAGTGCAAGAAGTAAGAGTCGTCCTGCGCCCGGGCGCATGCAGGCAGGCGACCGCAGTGGCACTCCAGACCAAGAACTCTGAGGACCAGTGAAAGCAGAAGTGGACAGGCATCCACCCAGGCCAGTGTGCCAGGGATGGGACACGGGCCCTGGCCCCAGGAACTCAGCACCGCCCCAGTATGTTGAGCCCTCCCACGGCAATCATTAATCATGAAAATGCCCCCAAAGGGCTTGCCTACAGGCCAATCTGATGGAGGCAGTTTCTGAGTTGAAATGCCCTCTTCCAGAATTCCTCAACTTGTTTCAAGTCTGCAACCTAACTACTTCCTTCCCAGCATAGGTTATTTTTTTTTTCAGCTCATCCTGGTTTTGGGGTTTTTTGTTTTTGTTTTTTTGTTTGGTTGTTTTTGGTTGTTTTTCTTTTTGTTTTGTTTTGGTTTTTTGAGACGGGGTTTCTGTATAGCCCTGACTGTCCTGGAACTCTCTGTAGACCAGGCTGGCCTTAAACTCAGAAATCCGCCCGCCTCTGCCTCCCGAGTGCTGGGATCACAGGCGTGCGCCACCATGCCCGGCCCTCCCTCTATCCTTATTATCCTTACTTTGACTCATGGTTCTGGTCCAAGGTTGAAGGGCCACCCTCAGTGATGGCCTTCCTGTTGCCAAAGTCCTAAGTAGCCCAGGATATCACATGGTGACAGATAGGGAACATGAGAGCGGCCAAACTGGCTTTATGGCCAATACCTTCTGAAGATAACCCACTAATTCATTCATTGCGTGGATGGATTGATTAATCTACTATTGAGGGCAGAGCCCTAGTCACCTCTCAACCAGGTCCTGACCCACCTCTCACTATCTCCTAATGAGGAGTAAATTCCAACATGAGTTTCAGAGGACAAACCATAGAAGGTGATATAAGTAAACTGTATAAATGGGAAAAAAACAGAATTGAAGAATAAACTCACGACTGAGGTGAAAATAATTAAGCTATAATAGGACAATACTATTTAATTGATAAAGTACCAAAAGATTTTTCTTTGCCAATTTTTCTTAGAATGACATGTGGCTTTGGATACATGGAGAGTCATGGCTTGACCATAGAGTACCTCCCAAAAGCTGGTTCCCAATGAGATGTGCAGAGGTAGATTTTTGAGAAGTGGTTAGATCTTGAGAGTCTTGATTATATCGATTGATGACTGGTGGATTCAAACTTTGTTTTTTTTGTTTGTTGGTTTGGGTTTTTGTTTTGGTTTTTCGAGACAGGGTTTCTCTGTGTAGCCCTGGCTGTCCTGGAACTCACTCTGTAGACCAGGCTGGCCTCAAACTAAGAAATCTGCCTGCCTCTGCCTCCCAAGTGCTAGGATTAAAGGCGTGCGCCACCACTCTCAGCCAGATTTTTTTTTAACTTTAAATTTTTATAAAGATTTTATTTTATATATAAATACATATATATATATGTGTGTGTGTGTGTGTGTGTGTGTGTGTGTGTGTATGTATACTGTAGCTGTCTTCAGACACAATAGAAGAAGGCATCGGATCCCGTTACAGATGTGAGCCACCATGTGATTGCTGGGAATTGAACTCAGAACCTTTGGAAGAGCAGTCTTGAGGTGTATGCCTGCATGTATGTCTGTGCACCAAATATATGCAGTACCTATGCATGTCAGAAGAGGGCGCTGGATCTATCAGAACTCAGCCATTCGTAAGCTGCCGTTTGGGCGCAGAAAACTGAGTCTGATTCCTCTGGAAGAGCACCTGCTTGACTGCTGAGCCATCTCTGCTGTTCTCAACTGAAACTTGGGCGAGGCTATCTGAAGGTGGTGGAACAGTGAAAGGAGAGCCCTGTAGGAGCCGGGAGGTCACTGCTGCTGTGCTTTGCCTTGTGTCGTCTTTCCCTGCTTCCAGGACCCCAGAAGGGAAGCAACTTTTCTCTGCCAGAGGCTCCCACCGTGATGCTCTTCCTCACCACGGGCAAAGGAACAGCGTAAAGTGACCACGGACTGAGACTTTGGAAGCGTGCGTTCGAATCAGTCTCGCTTCCCTTTGCTTTCTAGGTTATCGTGAGCAGGAAGGAAAAGTCCAATCACCACAACGAAGAAGCCTAATGCTAGCCAGAGCTAAGCCCTTGTTAACATGGTCATGACAATGTAAGTCTGTATATATAGGTCCACAGCAAACTCCAGTTCCCCAAACCCCAAAGGCAGTCCATTTATCCAGAAATGAGCTCAACCTGGAGCACTAGAAGATTTCTGGCAGTTAGATAAAAGCCAGCATTCCTCAGGAATCTGTGAAGCAGGTTCCTCTCTCCCAAAAGGTCAGTTCCCTCCAGTCTGGCAGAGGAGACAGTGGCACCCATCAGAATATCAAAGCTGAGCCGGGCGTGGTGGCGCACACCTTTAATCCCAGCACTCGGGAGGCAGAGGCAGGCGGATTTCTGAGTTCCAGGCCGGCCTGGTCTACAAAGTGAGTTCCAGGACAGACAGGAATGCACAGAGAAACCCTGTCTCAAAAATAAATAAATAAATAAAAAATTAAAAATTAAAAATTAAAAATAAAATAATAAAGTCCAAGCTAGCCCTCCCCCACCCCACCCCCACCACCTTAAACTCCCTCCAGCTCAAGGACTTGCCTCCCCATAACCAACTGGCTTGGCTCTGCACTTTGTCTCTGCTTCCTCTCACTGTATTTTCTCTCTTCTCTGTCCCTGCTAGTCTCCCCTCTCTCATAGACAGCCCTGGCCATGTCCAGGGTGCTGACCATGTCCAGTCTGTTTATTTCTCCCTCTCTCTCTCTTTTTTTTTTTTTTTACTTNTTTNTTATATGTAAGTACACTGTAGCTGTCTTCAGAGACTCTAGAAGAGGGCGTCAGATCTCATTATGGATGGTTGTGAGCCACCATGTGGTTGCTGGGAATTGAACTCAGGACCTTTGGAAGAGCAGTCGGTGCTCTTAACCACTGAGCCATCTCTCCAGCCCCCTATTTCTCTCTCTCTCTTCTGGACTCTTCCAGGTGCCTCTGGCTGTTCTCCCTCTCATATCTACAATAAAACAAACAAACAAACAAACCTTCTCTTAGACATTCCATGCTGTCAGTTTATACTCAGCCTCATCCTTAGAAAAACCAGAGACTTTGTTGTCAAGGTAGCAAATCTCACAAACGCTCCCTCCCACTTGAGTGCTACAAGTGAGGCAGAGAGGAGGTTGCTCATGGGAAGGGTGGGGTTATAAACCAGACACTCTCACCAGGTCACCCTGACGGGCACACTGGTAGACTTACTTCCATCATCAAATAACTAGTATAAGCCGGCAGGATGGCATACACCACACCATGATCCTAAACAGAGGGTAGATTGATACTTGAGATTAGCTGGGCTACACTGTGAAGGCCTGTCTCAAACAGACCAAGAAAACACCACTGTTCCTGTGCTGGGAACACAGGTCAGTGGTAGAGAATTTGTCCGGTCTGCGTAAAGGTGCTGGGGCCTGCTGAGTGCCTGGGTCTACCTCCCACATGCTGTGGGAGAAGAAAAAGTATTATAAATATCATCTTCACTGTGAAGAGGGAAGGAAGAGGGCAACCAGACACCCAGCATCTTATACTTTAATAAGACCAACAGCACCAGTGCTACAACAGACAGAAGGACGAGCCGGGGGGTGGGGGTGGGGGGCTCTGCTGGAGAGAGGGCTCAGCGGTTAAGAGCACTGAGTGCTCTTCCGAAGGCCCCAGCAACCATGTGGTGGCACACAACCATCCCGTAAATCCCTAAGGAGGTCTGATGCCCTTTTCTGGTGTGTCTAAAACAGCTACAGTGTACGCAAAAGCATGGTTGGAGGGGTCTTCTGGAAATGGCGGGTGGACAGGGTGACATTTCCCATCCTAATCTCTGCTGCTGCGTTCTGTCAGGTGAATTTGGGAGAAGGAAATCTTCCCATAACAGAAAGGCTAGCCGCAGAGTGTGAGTCGCCCCACCCCCACCCCAGGCCTCCAGTCACACCTGCTAGTGGAAAACCACAAGGATTGGCCCTTCGGAGACACCAGAGCATCTGCAGATCCCATAACTTTGCCTTGAAAAATTAATTTAATACACTTAACCTTTTTGTTCTTGGTTTGCCGCCAGAGCTAAAATTGACTTGCATTCTTCTAGGACACTGATGAGAAATGACTTGGGAAAGCTTAGGAAAAGCACTGAGAGGGAATCTTCCAGCCCCTCCCCTTTCCTTGTTTTCTTAAGTTTTCTTCCCCAACACTGAAGAAAGAGGGGCTTCTCTATCTTTATTTTCGAGGCCTTGTTAAATTAACATTCCTCACACTCAGAGAGGGAATTTCACGGTCGCCATTACGTGTCTTACATAGTGATTCGGTGTGTCACCATGACATATTCCTGGCCATTGTATTCCCAGGACCAGATAGAGCTTGTGAAATGAACACGTGCAGTCTACCTTCCTGGCAATGATGACGAATGTTAACTACTGGCCAGCCGCAGCCGGGGAGGACAGTAATCATCCTAGCTCGCTGGAAGTGAAGAGGTATCCAGGTTGAGGGACAGCCAGGGCAGCTTGGGGTGAGTTAGTACAGACTCTGGGGAGGCCTGCACCACCATTCAGTGGAACAAGGCCCTCTGCCCGGTGCCTCCCTCTCCTCACCCGGTCCACGCACAAATGTTACTCCCCCTGCCCCCGTCTGTTATGAATCACCAAACATCTTCCCCACTGATCATGGGATTCTCCTTTGAAAAGACCCCCCCCAGCCTCTCTGCCAGCGGTTTTCCATTGCTAATAGTGAAGTGGCACAGATTAAGTTTTACTTAATCCAGAGTGCTCAGATTAAAGGCATGTGCCACCACGCCCAGCTTTGGTTTTTTTTTTTTTTTTTGGTTTTTCGAGACAGGGTTTCTCTGTGTAGCCCTGGCTGTCCTGGAACTCACTTTGTAGACCAGGCTGGCCTCGAACTCAGAAATCCGCCTGCCTCTGCCTCCCGAGTGCTGGGATTAAAGGCGTGCGCCATGAACCCCTGCTTCTTACAGTAGGGGTTACAGGTGTGCACCACAGTCCCTAGCACAGAGTTCTTCTTTGCTGTGAAATGGTCAAACGCGGGTAGTTAATCCAAACAATCGCTAGCTGCAAGCTGATGCCCTTAGATGTTCTAATTGTGACCTGTGCAGCAACTGTCCTTTCCCGCTCTGAGTCACATGCTTCATTGTCATCCTCTTTAAGTTGTCTTTTTTTTTTTTTCTTTAAAGATTTTATTTATTTATTGTATGTAAGTACACTAACTGTCTTCAAATCTCATTACGGGTGGTTATGAGCCACCACGTGGTTGCTGGGATTTGAACTCAGGACGTCAGTGCTTCCTTCACTTATTTTTGACACACGGTAAGGAGAAGAGCAAGCAGGGCAGGTAGCACCAGAACCCTTGGTCGGTCTGCCAGCAGCTTTAGTGGACAACAGTCTCTTGGCCTTTCCTTGTCCTTCATGACACTGATAATTTTGGGTTAGAGCCTGTTGTCTTATAGAACACTTCCCAGTTGGTTTTCTCCTGGTTAACCTCAAGCGATGCTGTCTGAGAGGGATACTGCGGATCACTGCTTTTTCCTCTGCGTGTCTGTCTGTCAGGAGACTTTAGGCTCAGCTCATTTCATATCGCTAAGTTAACCCACGGACTGGCTAAAGTGGTGTCTGCTGGGCTCCCCGACCTGAAGTTACCTTTCCGTCTTATAAAGAATTAGTATTTTGTGGAACGACATTCAGAGGCTCTGTAACTGTTTCCTGCCACGGACCAGCCTCAGCTTGGAGAGGGGTTCTGAGGAAAGGGCATCAAATCGTGGTGGCCTATGTTCTGCTAGGCACAGCTTTCCAGGCGCTTTCTCTAAAGGAGTGCGTCACCATGCCCGGCTCCTGATGCTTTCTCTAAATTCCCTTCTCTCGGGCCATCTCCAGACAACTCTCTCTAGACGGTTTTCTCTTGCTGTAGAGTTCTCCAAGGGGTTCTTTTTTCCTACTTGAAAACATTCACTGAATGTTTTCACCTCTTAAGCCACGTTTTTATTTTACATATAAAAGCTCTTAAGAGCTTAAGCAGTGTTTTTATTTTACATATCAATCCAGTCTTTTACTCCAGGTTTCCTTTTGATTATCCTGCGAATCAGCATCCTGTAACGCAGTCTCTCAATTCTTTATTTTGTTTTTGGAGATAGGGTCTCTGTGTAGCCCTGGCTGTCCTAGAACTCACTCTGTAGACCAGGAAGCCTTGAATGCACTCCTCTTCATTCTTGGGAGACAGCAGGCACACATTTCCTTTTAACTTTGCAAACTTCAGAGATCTCCCTGCCTCTGTTACACACAATTGCTGAGCTAGCTGGGAGGGACCCCGTCCTGAAATTACCATTTCTACCACACTCAGGCCTGACCTTGCTCTGTCCCAGGCTGACCCTGAACTCAAAAATCTGTCTTGCCTTTGTAGCATGAACAAAGGAACAAACTTCCTTAGTATCTTTCTGAGCAGTCCGCTCACAGCGCATTTGCTTTTGTTCCTTTAGATTCCTGAAGCTGCTCATCTTTTTATACTGTTTCTTTATTTTTTGCATGGGTGATTAGCCATAAATTCTGAACTCCTGTTTTGAGAGTTCTTTTCCTCGGCCTTAAGTGTGGTCCTGAAGGTCCCAGCCTTTAGCATTTTGCTGAGACATTAGCCACACCTCCGGATGACTCCCTTCTCTAATTATCATGTTATCATGAAGTCATTAGCTTTAACCCGAGGACATTCCTTGGAGAAAGAATACAAACCTTGTACATTATTATACAAACAAGCCCTATGCCCACATTGTGCTTCCATAACCAAGGACTCTCGCCAGTCCTGCCCCAAGGGCAGGAACCACAGTTATTCCCCACCCAAGCCACACCACCAGCACTCAGTTTCCTTCAGCTTCCACCTTGCCTGTGCTGTTGCTGGTTCCTGACTAGCCTCCAGTTACTATTGACAGGCTGCCGCAAGTTGTAAGCCACAGACTCATTATTCATGTGTATTTTAAAATGTATCAAGATGTATTAAATCATTATCCATTTTAATACTTGGATTGTTCCAGTTTGTTTACTACAAAGCTTTTCTGTCTGTTAATCTGGTTCTGTCTCAGCCTCCCAAAAGCTGAGGCTAGAGTATTCACCACAAAGTCTGCTTCTCTCAGCTCACCCACATGCCTCCCCTTCCCTTCCCACCTTATCCCTTCCCCTTCTCCTTCCCTCCCTCCTCTCTTCTCCCCCTTTCTCCCTTCCTCTTTCCTCTCCCTCCTTATCCCACTCAGAACCCTTCTCTCTGAGAAACTCTGCTCTCTTTCTGGGGGAAGGGTGTTTAGGAACTATGACCTAAGCACTGAGTGTGCCTCGGTCTAGGCTCTGTGCAGACAGAGATGGGATATGTAAATAGTGGTGCCTGCAGCTTAGAGGACTCATCTGTACAATGGTAAAAGTCTATATGCTTTCTGTACCCCACATTCTAGAAGTCGGACTGGCTGTTTTCCACACCCAGTGACATTCAGTCTGTCATGAAGCTGCCCTAGATCCCAGTCACCCTGCTCTCCAAGAAATGACTGCACCTCCTATGGAGATGTGATGTAGACAGGTGTGAGGGAGGTTGGGCAGATCTAGCATCCTCACATGGCCGCTGTGAGGTTTAGGAATTTGAGCCCATTGCGAGTCACCATAATAAAGTCATGTCACTCCTGATCTTGTCCAACCCACCAACTGCTGCCACACAGTGCTTCCCAAGGGGCCCTTACCCCAGAGCTGTGTGTCTATCATTGCCCTAGTTAAGCTTGCTGTCTGGGATCTGTCTCCCACACTTCACACAGCCATATGCCTGCTAAGACTATTTATCTTTTTTTTTTTTTTTTTGGTTTTTCGAGACAGGGTTTCTCTGTTTAGCCCTGGCTGTCCTGGAACTCACTTTGTAGACCAGGCTGGCCTCGAACTCAGAAATCCGCCTGCCTCTGCCTCCCGAGTGCTGGGATTAAAGGCGTGCGCCACCACGCCCGGCCTAAGACTGTTTATCTTAAGGTCCATGTCTCTCCTGGCCCAGCTTGGACATTGCACACAGTAAGACTTTTAGTCTGTGGTTAGGGTTGGCTTCTGGAAATGGAAAAAACGGTGACGGGCAAGTGTTCTACTGCTGACGTGTGACATGTGCTCTCTCTCTCTAGCCGCCCCCACCCTGTGTGTGTGTGTCTGTCTGTCTGTCTGTCTGTCTGTCTCTCCATCTCTCCCTTTTCTTGTTTGTTTGTTTACTAAGAAGTGCAGCATGGTAAAGTATTTGCAGGGGGAATCCTGTGCAGGGTGGGGAAGGGAGGTCAAGGTCAGCAGAAAGCTAAGTCTGAAAATGTTGGCAAAGAGAGCACCAGATTCAGCTGCCTTAGGACTGATGACCACAGCCCAGGGGGGAAGAGTTGGGTCCCCAGAAACAGAAACCTCAACCCATCCAAGGCACAGGCCCCAGAATCAGAGCGAGCCTTACCAAGTCCACACCTGGACAAGGACACCGAACTAAAGTTCCCTCTGAGAAAGTCTTGGGTTGGTACGGATCCCCAGGATCCACAGTCAGCTCTCTGCCTTCTCCCTCTTCACCAGTCAGTCTGTGGCCGCCTTCAGGTTAAGGCTGAGCCAGGCCTCCCTCCTAGCCAGCCTCGGCACCTGACTCTGTTGGCAACCCGCCGCTTTGGCTGACGCTAATGTGATTGTCTGGCTTGGCTCCTGGCCCTTGGCACCTTCTTCAGGCTTGGCCCTGAGCTGCAACTTGACTCAATTCTGTTTTAACTCTGATGTGTCACACCATCTGCCCTCCCTCCAAGCAAGAGGGCAGGCAGTCGGAGCCAACTGCCCTGCAAACTCAGGAAAGTTACCTGAAAGGGCTCCGCAGCAGACAGCAGTGTATGACTTTAATCCCAGCAGAAGGAGGCAGATTTCTGTGAGTTCAAGGCCAGTCTGCTCCATGGAGTGAGTTCCAGGAGAGCCATGGATACGCAGAGAAACCCCGTCTCTAAATAAATAAATATAAATACCAGCAACAAAATGCGTGAACACCCTGAGTGAACCAGCCAGCTGTTAACCCTTTGTGTAGCAGTGGGCTAGGCAAGAGGCACCTGATTTGTTGAACAGCTTTCTGATTCTGGTTAAAAAAAATATGCCTATGGTAAATCCCCCTTTTTTTTCTTTTTTTTGGTTTTTCTTTCTTTCTTTTTTCTTTTAAAGATTTATTTATTTATTATATGTAAGTACACTGTAGCTGTTTTCAGACATCCCAGAAGAGGGCATCAGATCTCATTACAGATGGTTGTGAGCCATCATGTGGTTGCTGGGATTTGAACTCATGAAGAGCAGTCGGCACTCTTAACCACTGAGCCATCTCTCCAGCCCTTTTTTAGTTTTTTGAGACAGGGTTTCTCTGTATAGTCCTGGCTGTCCTGGCCTCGAACTCAGAAATCCACCAGCCTCTGCCTCCCAAATGCTGGGATTAAAGGTATGCGCCACCACCGCCCGGCTATTTTTTTTTTTTTTTTTAAGCTGCAGAATTATTTGTGTGTGGCCTTCCCAACCTTGAGCAGGCTGAACAGACCTTGAGTGCTTGCCACAAAGGACCTTATCAGCCTTAGGTGGGTCACCTGCCTTGGCTGTACGTGCCTTAGGTAGAGTCACCTGCCTGGGCTGCACATGTAATTTCCCACAGGAATTTAGAAGAATAGACTGCCCACTGACCTTGCTTTGCAACGTAATCCAGCTGAAATGGAGGATGGGTCTGTGGGCTTGCTCTATACAAAGGCTGTGCTGAATGCTGAACTTGGAGCCTTGATTGGAACCTTGTTTTGGTTTCATTCTCCCCCCAACCTCTCTCTCTCTTTCATTTCCAGCCCCCCTCTCAGGTAAACCCAGTTTGTCCATGGCCACTGTATGGCTACATTTGTGGTACAGTAATACCAAACAAACCTCAGTGGGAACATGAGATCATTGTTTTTTGAGGCAGACTGGCCTCAGACTGGTTATGTGACTGAAGATGATAACATGAACTCCTGTTCTTCCCAAACGCTGGGATCAAAGGCAAAAGCCGAAGCCATCCATCCAACCAGTCCATCCATGTATTCCATCCATCTATCCGTCCACCCATCCATCCATCCATCCTTGTACTTTGGACAGGGTCTCACTATGTAGCAGGCTGACCTCAGACTCACCGAAACCACTGTCTGAGCCCCCCAATTTCTGGGACTATACATGTGGCCTTTTTATTTGTTTTGGTTATATGAAAACCATTGAACCAGCTCACTCTGAGACACATTGTTAAGTGAAAGAAGAAAACCGTTACTATGTTTCCTGTGTGTAGGCACAGCCAGGTACTGGAAGGAGATTGGAGAACCTGGGGACCTCCAGGAAGGAAGGGACTGTCACCATCCCCCTTACACCTGCAGGCCTGTTGGAAACTAAGAGAAAAACTGTTCTGCGGTTTGCAAAAGAATGACTTAACTACATTCCATCCTTTCCCTTGAAATTCTATTTTTTTTTTTTTTTTTTTTTTTTTGGTTTTTTGAGACAGGGTTTCTCTGTATAGCCCTGGCTGTCCTGGAACTCACTTTGTAGACCAG
>NC_034603.1:37549122-37552743 GCF_900095145.1 Mus pahari
TGTCCTGGAACTCACTTTGTAGACCAGACTGGCCTCGAACTCAGAAATCCACCTGCCTCTGCCTCCCGAGTGCTGGGATTAAAGGCATGCACCACCATGCCCGGCTTCCCTTGAAATTCTTGAAATTGAACACAAGACTTCCCGAATGTTGGCTGAGCTCTCTACCACTGAACTACACAGCACATCTCTTACTCTTTAATGGTGTGTCTCTAACCCCTGCCTTGAGCCCAAGGGAACCCCACCCTACTCATGCTGCCTTTGGCTTCCTGGCCCAGTGATGTCTGAGGCCATCTGTTTTTCGGCTTTGGATGCTCTCTCAGTTACATTCTCCTGTTTTCTCTGTCCCAGGAGACCTCTGACTTACTGCACCAACAGATGCCCTCTTGCCAGAAGCCTCCGAGGGAGAGTTTAAGGAGCGGTATTTAAAGGTGGAAGCACAGAGAGGAGACTCCTTCTGCTGACTTCAGACCAAGTGCTTAGGCCAAAAAGTTGTTTCTCTTTTGTTTGTTTAGTCCAGCATGTATTTATGTTCTGGTTTGTTTTTGAAACAGTCTCACACTGTAGCCGGGACTATCTTAGGACTCACTACTGTAGTCCAGGCTATCTTGGGACTCACTACTGTAGCCCAGGCTATCTTAGGACTCACTACTGTAGCCCAGGCTATCTTAGGACTCACTACTGTAGTCTAGGCCCTGAGTGTTTGGTGACCCTCTGGCCTCAGCTCCCTGAGCACTGTGGTCACAGGTCAGGCCCCAGGCCCATGCTGCTTCCTTTCAGGTTTGGATTTTCCTGAGGAGGTTTCCAACAGGGAAATAGCATTTGCTATGAAGAGGGAAGTGAGGGCCAAGGCTGTAGTTCCCTGGAAGGCAGATTCTGTGTTTCAGCCATCACATACACACAATAAGAAAAAAAATGTAATAATGTAATGAAAAAGCAATAGCTGGACAATGGTGGCACACACCTTTAATTGTAGCACTCAGGAGGCAGAGGCAGGCTGATCTCTGAGTTCAAAGCCAGACTGGTCTACAGAATGAGTTCCAGGACAGCCAGGGCTACACAGAGAAACCTGATTCCTGACTCAAAACAAAACAACAAAAGAAGGGACTGGAAAGATGGCTCAGTGGTTAGGAGCACCAGCTGTTCTTCCAGAGGTCCTGAGTTCAATTCCCATCATGTGAGCATGGTGGCTCACAACCATCCATAATGGGGTCCAGTGCCTTCTGCTGTTGTGCAAATGTACAAGCAGGCAAAATACCCGTGTGTGTGTGTGTGTGTGTGTGTGTGTGTGTGTATCTTTGTTTTTTTCGAGTCAGGGTTTTTCTGTGTAGCTCTGTCCTGTCCTAGAACTCACTCTGTAGACCAGGCTGGCCTCAAACTCAGAAACCTGCCTGCCTCTGCCTCCCAAGTGCTGGGATTAAAGGTATGCGCCACCACTGCCCAGCATAAATTTTAAAAAATAAGATTTATTTATTTTATATCTGTGAGTGCACTGTCTGCCCTTTTTTCCAAGCAGATCCTAGGAGCTGTAAGGGAAACATGGGAATGGTATGGGTTCCTGGTGCCTGCAGGAAAGTCATCCAGAGAACACTGTTCCCAGCCCTGGAGTTTCAGATCTGGTGTGTAGGACTGGAATATGTGTCCCAGGTGACAACTGTGTATCATCCCATCAGCAGCCTCAGCATCTCATCCCACCACTCAGTGTCCTGCCCCAACCCTGCAGAAGGGAGATCTCCGCAAAAGCTGGGCCTGAGGCTGACAGCTGGCCACCACACAGGCAGGCCAGAAGCCTGTCATCTCTACCCGGAGCCATGGATGGGACTGAGGCAGCAGAGCTTTTAGTTGGAAGGAATAGAAACCGACCCCGGGAGGTATCAGCAGGAAATGAGATGAAGAGCCATGCAGAGCTCCTAGATCTCTGGGAAGATTGTAGAATCCGATTAGAACAGGGACCTGGAGCCGGGCGTGGTGGCGCACGCCTTTAATCCCAGCACTCGGGAGGCAGAGGCAGGCAGATTTCCATCTCGAAAAACCAAAAATACAAAAACAAAAACAAAAAAAAAACAGCGACCTGGGTGGAGGAAAGCACAGTGTGGACGAGGGCCACTGCTCTCTGCAGAGGCCATTCCTGCCCTAGTCCATTAGGACATAGTCTCCTGTGGCCAGAACCTGCAGCACAACTGAAAGCAGACGCTTGCTGGAGTGGGTTCTGTTCTCGATCTGTTCCCTTACTCATCAGATCAAAGACTGAACAAGCAGTAGTCCTCCTGCCTCAGACAGGGGCCTATTCCCCATCTGTAGCAAGGGATGCTGGGAAACTGAAACTGGCTCTGAGGCCTCCACAGAGAGCAGGAAGTGAACCTTCTCTCCGCATGCTTAGCGCTGTGGCTACTGTAGAGGTGGGAGCAGAGGTGGGGGTTAGGCTCCCAGTTCTTGGAGGAGTGAATTTAGTCAAGGGACATCCAGCCGTCGAGCTGGCTGAGCTGCTAAAGGCCATTGCTGTCTGGCTTGGTGATGCGAGTCCAGTTCCCAGGGCCCACATGGTAGAAATCGAGAACTGACTTCCACGAGTTGTCTTTTGATCTCCATAAGTACAATCTCCCACGCACAATGAATTACCATGGGTTTTGTTTGGTTTGGTTTTGTTTTTCGAGACAGGGTTTCTCTGTGTAGCCCTGGTTGTCCTGGAATTCACTTTGTAGAACTCACTTTGTAGATTTCTGGCCTCGATTTCAGAAATCTGCCTGCCTCTGCCTCCCGAGTGCTGGGATTAAAGGCGTGTGCCACCACGCCTGGCTTCTTCTTCTTCTTCTTCTTTTTCTTCTTTTTTTAAATGACCATTAAAAGACATATAGACATAGTTTAAGCAGAAGTTTACTTAGCAAAGCCCTACGTGCAAAGTTAAGCAATGCAAACGCTCCAAAAAGAGAGTGGAATCGCTGCCTTAAGCCAGGGACCACAGCAGCCTAGTGTCTGTGTTCTGGATTTTAAAGAAGTTTAATGAATATTTATAAAGCAGGTGCCATATCCTAGCATAGGGTGATCCTTTCTCTGTCCCAAACGATGGTGAATCGATCTCTCTTTTAGGCTATCTCCTCCCATGAGCCCCACAGAAAGGGGCTGGTGTCACATTCGTGATGTAAATGACATTATTGTGACTTCAGGTCTCTAAGGATGCAGAACTGTCTGTCACTATGCATGTGTGATTTATGTGGACTGATGTGTGGGTTTTGGGGGCTCAATGTTGTAGCTTCAGGCTGTCTAATCACAAGGGGGCCACTCCTAAGACACAGCAGGTCTCCTTGGTTGCTGCATCTCACCCCTTGTCCAGGGCGGCCTGGGGTGGTTTTCCTTCTGGAATCCCAGAGAGGTGATTAGAAGAGGTTCTTGTCCACAGTCAGTCTGATTTCTTTTTCTTTTTTCTTTTCTTTTTCTTTTTTTTTTTNAAAGATTTATTTATTTATTTTAGATGTAAGTACACTGTAGCTGTCTTCAGACACTCCAGAAGAGGGAGCCAGATCTTGCTACAGATGGTTGTGAGCCACCATGTGGTTGCTGGGATTTGAACTCAGGACCTTTGGAAGAACAGTCAGGTGCTCTTACCTGCTGAGCCATCTCACCAGC
>NC_034603.1:37556218-37559990 GCF_900095145.1 Mus pahari
TGTGTGTGTGTGTGTATGTGTGTGTGTGGTTGACTTCAGGGCCTTATTATTCAGGTAGAATATCAATCAAATATTCTACCAGTCAGCCACATATCCCCAGCCCTACATTTTGCTCTTTTTGTTTGGTTTTGGTGGTGGTGGTTTTTTGTTTTGTTTGTTTGTTTGTTTGTTCAAGGCAGGGTTTCCCTGTATAGCCCTGGCTGCCGTGGAACTTGATTTTTAGAACAGACTGGCTGGGACCTCTCAGAGACCCGCCTGCCTCTGTCCTCTCCCCCTCCCCCCCCACGTGCTGGGACTGTCTTACGAGCTAGACTCTCACTCTGTCATTCAGACTTGAATTCCTGGGCTTCCTGAGCTCCTGCCTCCACCCTCCTAGGATGCTAGGCTGCCTACAATTCTGTCTTGACATTGTCAGGATTCTGAAGAACGAGGACCTTCCCTTAACCTGCAGCGGGACCATTTTTCTGGAGAAGGAGACTGCATTTAAAAAGTGTTCCCAGGGGCTGGAGAGATGGCTCAGCGAAGGTCCTGAGTTCAATTCCCAGCAACCACATGGTGGCTCACAACCATCCGTAAATAGATCCGGCGCCCTCTTCTGGAGTGTCTGAAGACAGCTACAGTGTACTTACATATAATAAATTTAAAAAAAAAAAAAGTGTTCCCAGGCACCAGGTGTACATGCAGATAGAGCACTCATATATACATTAACATTAAGTCATAAAGGAAATTCTTTTTAAAAAGTTAACATTTCATGCATCTTATGTTAACCTTGTGTGGGAGCCATGTGCTGTTTAAATTTAATATATTTGCAGTCAAAGCAAGCACTTCTGTATTGTTTCGAGACAGAGCCTTCCTCTGCAGCCCAGACTGTCCTAGAACTTACTATATAGCTCAGGCTGGCCTTAAATTCATGACAATCCTCCTGCTTTAGTCCTATGAGTGCTGGGATTACAGGCGTGGGCCACCATGGCCTGCAATGGACTTCTCCCTGTAGCAAGTCATTTATGTGGGCGGTAGAAAGAGTGCAAACAGCTGGGTGGCAGGAACTCCAGCCTGTCATGGTGACAGAGGTTAAAAGCCAGGCAGGGCGTCACTCACCTACAGTCCCAGCACTTGGGAGGCTGAAACAGAAAGTTCTGATCTGTAGGGCGGTCAGGGTTATGTAGTGAGACCTACTCTAAAAACCAGAAAAATCAAGCAAGCATGCAAGGAGACATACAAACAAAAATGTGAGCTCAGAGATTAATTAACTCTTTAGCAGAGTGGTAACCCCAGGGTTGAGACCAGAAATGGACAAGCCTATCTTGAGTTTCCTGTGTGACGAAAGGAATGGAAATCTGGTTCGTCGGTTGGTTTTCCAGTTACCTGAGCATGTCTGACTGCCCAAGGGGAGGGTGTAGAAGCAGAGGGAGAAGCCAGAGACGATCCTGGATCCTCAGGCGGTGCCACCGAATGAGGGACAAAGAGGATGTGGCCACAGGGTTAGAACTTGGATGGCAGGCTGGGAGAAGAACCAGCAGCCAAGCCGATCTTAAGTTGGGAGGGAAATCCGCACCGAGAGCCAGGGGAGGGCCGTACGGGGCCCCGGGTGTGAGGAGAGGGGAGGTAGATGCCGGAGAAGCCGAGTGCAGCGCGCAGGAAGCCATGCTGGCCAATCGGGCCGCCTTCCTCCTTCGGCTTCCTGCTGCACTCCGGCCTCCAGCCGGTTCTCAGCACTGCGAAGCAGGACGCCATCATTCCTTCCTTTCCGGTGAAGCCACGGGCAACATGGCGCCCCTTCGCCAAACTCAGCACAGTTGTCCCTGTCGTCAGGCTTAACGGCCTGGAATGCGCATTATTGATGATTTCGCGCAGGGATCTTTTTATTATTGCTGAGGAGGGATGTTGTGCGACTCTTGGAGTTCCGCATTATCCTCTGCCCTTCCCACTAGACGCTTGTAGTCCTTTTCCCCTTGCCTGGCTGCAGGCACCAGAAACATCTCCGGATGTCGGAAACTGCCCCCTGTTGACTGTTGCGCTCTGGGCTACAGAGGAAGGCTCTGTCTCAAAACAATGCAAAAGTGCTTATGGTGACTGTTGGAGCACAGCCTCACCACTGCGGACGGCGCACCAGAACGGGGCGTCAGATCTGATTGCGAGTGGTTGTGAGCCACCATGTGGCTGCTGAGATTTGAACTCTGGACCTTTGGAAGACCAGTCAGTGCCTCTGAGCCATCTCACCAACCCCCGTGACAGCTTATTTAATCCTATATCTGGTTTCGCCTTTGAACTTCCCCTTCTCTTAGGTTTCTCCTCTTTCTTCTGTAATAATTATTACTATTGGAAATGCTGGGCTAGAGAGATGGCTCAGTGGTTAAGAGCACTGACTGCTCTTCTGAAGGTCCTGAGTTCAATTCCCAGCAACCACATGGTGGCTCACAACCATCTGTAATAGGATCTGACGCCCTCTCCTGGTGCATCTGGAGACAGCATCAGTGTACTTAGATATAATAATAAATAAATCAAAAAAAAAAAAAAAAGGAAATGCTACAGGACTTTTTCACTTATTACATTTCTCACGTGTCATTTCCTATTAATCTATTTTTTGTCTGTTTTCCCGAGACAGGGTTTCTCTGTGTAGCCCTGGCTGTCCTAGAACTCACTTTGTAGACAAGGCTGGACTTGAACTCAGAAATCTGCCTGCCTCTGCCCCCCCAAGTGCTGGGATCAAAGGCGTGTGCCACCTCGCCCAGCTTTCCTATCAATTTTTAAAGAAGGTTTATTTATGTATGTATTTGGGTAATTTGCATAGGTGTGAGCTGCCCTGTGGGTGCTAGAAATTGAACTCAGGACCTTCGAAAGAGCAGTGAGTGCTCTTAACCACTGAGCCATCAGGTCTCTGTGTCCCCATGGATTGGTCAGTGACAGACAGTACAGATAGAATATACAATCAGGACTGGGACTTTCCAACTTCACATCTAATTAGTCATGTTCTTCTCTATTCCAAGGCAGGATTAAAGACATTTAACACATGGAAGACAGGATAATACATTACAGTTAGGTGACAGGGAGGAAGACCAAGAACTTAAGGTGCTGGCACACACCTTTGATCCCAGCACTCAGGAGACAGGGGCAGGAGAATCTATGAGTTTGAGGTCAGCCTGGTCTACAAATCGAGACTAGGACTGCAAGGGCTCTGTTGCACAAAGAAACCCTGTCTCGAAACACAAAACAAAACAAACAAAAAACTAAAAACTAAAAGATAAAAACAATAAAGAGCCGGGCAGTGGTGGCGCACGCACTTATTCCCAGCACTCGGGAGGCAGACGCAGGCAGATTTCTGAGTTCGAGGCCAGCCTGGTCTACAAAGTGAGTTCCAGGACAGCCAGGGCTACACAGAGAAACCCTGTCTTGAAAAATCAAAATAAGTAAATAAATAAAATTAAAATTAAAAAAAAAGAAAGAAAGAAAGAAAAAGGAAGAAGCAAAGAAAGAAAGACCTTTTTTCACCACAACACATGTGTGGTGCACATACATGCATACATACATGCTGACAAAACACCCACATGTGTAAAATAAAATTTTAAAAAGAAAGAAAGGGAGAGAGGACGGGGCTTCATATCCAATCCGAGATTTCTGAAGGTGGAGGCAGGGAGATTGCGTTAAAATCAAAGTCAACCTGCACTACATAGTGAATTCCAGGTCAGTCTGGGCTCCAAAGTAAGACTCTGCCTTAAAAAGCAGAGGCAGAGAGAGAGAAGAGGGAGAGGGAGAGGGAGAGGGAGAGGGAGAG
>NC_034603.1:37560630-37562291 GCF_900095145.1 Mus pahari
AGGGGGAGGGGGGAGGGGGAGGGGAAGGGGAGGGGGAGAGGATGAAAACCAGACAATGAGAAAAGAAAGCAAAGTCAGAAATCTACCCTGTCGGAGGGCCTGCGCTGTCACAAATGTCTCACGTGAGGGTCAGGGCTCTGCATATCTGCTTTGATCTTCCCACTAATAAGCCAGAGCGGGTGGCGCGTGACTGTCCAGATGTCTTCGATTAACTCCGGAGCTATGCTCAAGGGCCTGCCTCCTCACCTTGGAGTCGGGATCACAGCAAAAGGCAAAACAAAACCAAAAAACAAAGAAAACAAACCACCACCCCCAAAAAAAAGCCAATTTCTTCAGTCTGTCCTCTCAAAAGAGCCAGGTAGCCGCCCCCCTAGCGTGCTAGGAGGTGAGTCGCGAGGGTCCTCATCAACACCCCGCGTGCAGGCTGATGCTCCCTCTGCAGGGAAGCAGGTGAGGCTTGACCTTGAAACTGAGCCCTGGGTTCTGTCTTAGGGGAGTAAGGCTTACCCGGGAGGCCATGCAGGAAGTTTGGGACTTTGGGTACTAAAGCGGTGAAGGTCCTGGGCACACCAAGATGAGTTGCTTGATCTGTTTCTAGAGGCAATGAAAAACTCACACACCCTGGAGGGTCCGCAGGTGGTATGTGAACTTTGAACGACCGGGATGGGGCAGAGGACATGTGCAGGGATACTCATCGACGGTCAGCCTCCATTCTCATCTTCTGCGTTCACCACGCATTTTGTAAGTTCTTTGGAGAGCTCCCAAGCAGCTGAGGCACATAAAGCTCTGAGGCTTGAATGGGCCGGAGAGACTGCACTGCACAGCAGTTAAGAGAATTTGCTGCCCTTGCTGAGTGAGGGCTAGGGTCTGATTCCAGCACCAGCGTGGCGGCTCGCAAGCACCGGTAACTCCAATCCTGGGGATATGACGCCCCCTTCTGGCCGCTACTGGTACTGCATGAGTGTTGTGCACATAACATACACGCAGGAAAAACACTCATACGTGTTAGATAAATATGAAATAAAAAGTTTGCGTGACTTGTTCTCCACTTGTGTCTGTCATTATGTTCAGAGTAAGACACTCTAAGCATCAGGATCAGGTTTTTGGTTTTGAGTGGTAGCACATGACTTCTAATCCCAGCACTGGTGGATCTCTGAGTTCAAGGCCGATCTGATCGTCAGAGCAAGTTCTAGCATATCCAGGGCTACATAGTCAACCTTGTTTCAAAATCAAGAGGAGGAGGACGGGAAGAAAAGGAAAACATGTGGGCGCCAGCATTCTTTAGCAATCTGTTTCTTATCTGCAGCTAGAGGTTGGCCAGTTGACTCAAGCTCTTGTTGCCATGGTTCCCCTGGTCAGCCTCTCCTCCCACAGAGATGGAGTTGTCTCTGAACTTGAATTACAGTTTACATGATTTGATCAATACATGGTAGCAGAATTTGTATTCAGGCTGTGAAACAATCTCGTGAAGTGTAGACAACTGCTTCGTCCAGCTCACACTGAGCCTGCTGTACCAGGAGCAGGCAGAACTGTGACTTATGGCCATCTCTGGCTACCTTTACTTCCTAATTTATTACTCTGCCAAACTCTCTTTAAGTAAACTATTTGCTGTTATCTCAAGACAAGAGTCTCTCTGTGTAGCCCTGGGCTGTCCTGGAACT
>NC_034603.1:37562856-37566310 GCF_900095145.1 Mus pahari
AGGGCTACACAGAGAAACCCTGTCTCAAAAAACCAAGAGAGAGAGAGAGAGAGAGAGAGAGAGAGAGAGAGAGAGAGAGAGAGCAGGGCATGGTGTTACAAGCCTGCGTAACCCTGTGCTTAGAACTGGAGACAAAAGGATCAAGAGTTCAATACCAGCCTCAGTTACATAGCAAGCTTAAGGCCTGCCTGAATTCCATGATTCCTTGTTGAAACAAAGAAGAAGAAGAAGAAGAAGAAGAAGAAGAAGAAGAAGAAGAAGAAGAAGAAGAAGAAGAAGAAGAACTCTTGGATGGGAGAGTCTTGCATGTGGTTGGGCCTCTTACAGTTTCAGTATAAAGGCATAAAGTAAATCCCCCATACAAAGACTCAGTTGAGCTGGCCCATGCCCAAGCCCCCAGGCCCTTAGAAGGAAGATCTAGTATTAATCCCACCTAGGGAAAATCCTTGTCTCTGGCTGGAGAGATGGCTCAGTGGTTAAGAGCACCGACTGCTCTTCCGAAGGTCCTGAGTTCAAATCCCAGAAACCACATGGTAGCTCTCAACCATCTGTAATGAGATCTGATGCCCTCTTCTGGTGCATCTGAAGACAGCAACAGGCAACAGTGTACTTAGATATAATAATAAATAAATCTTAAAAAAAAAAAAAAGAAAAACAAAATCCTTGTCTCAAAACACCCCCCAAAAAACCACCAAAAAAAGTTTCAGCAAAGGAGATATGGAGATATGGGGGGCAAGGGGGAGAAGAGCTTGTCTTGACTCTGGAGAAAAGTGAATGTCTTCTGAGGGAAGCCACATTGTAAGCCACCCTTCCTACCCTACCCTCTGCCTCAGGTGAACCTCAACATGTACATTCTGGGGTCCTGGGGTTGGCAGTGAATCAAGCCTCAGCTAGCAAGGCATGCTCCCTCTGGAGGTGTGTGCTTTGCTGGAAGGATCAAAGATTTCCCCACAGACCGGGTTCAGAGGCAAAGAATAGCTCACAAGCAAAAGCTGCAAGCCACCCAGGCACCCACCGGGCACAAGCTGAAAGAATACGGTGCAGAGCTACCAAGGCTGTGTCGCACTGCTTCGAACTGGGACCAGCCACATGAGGAGCCTCTGGTAAAGACATCTGTTACCAGGCTAAGTGGTGCAGGTCAGTCATCTGGAGACACGGACAGCATGAGGTCATAACTTAAAGGCCCATAGTAGTAATGGTGGGACCCTTTCTGAAAATAAAAATTCTAAAAAATGGGCTGGAGGGTTGGCTCAGTAGTTAAGAGCACTGACTACTCTGTTGGAGGTCCTGAGTTCAGTTCCCAGCAACCACATCTGTAATGGGATCCGACGCCCTCTTGTGGTGTGTCTGAAGACAGCTGCAGTGTACTCATATAAATTAAGTAAATCTTTAAAAAAATTACTAAAAAGGAAAAAAAATTAAACTATTTTTAAACGAACTAACTGTTGTTTTTGTTTTGTAAATCGGGCTGGAGAGATGGCTCGGCAGTTTAGAGTATTGTTGCTCTTGCAAGGGATCCAAATCCAGGATCAATTCTGAGGACCTGTGTGATGTCTCCCAATCATCCATAGCTCCAGTCCCAGAGCACCTGACACCCTCTTCTGGCCTCCATGAACACTGCACACATGTGGCGGTACACATGCCTACATGCACTCACACAGATAAAACAAAGATGTCCAAACCAGGATCTATCCCCTGTAGCCCAGGCTGGCCTGGCCCTTGGTAAGTATCAGAGGCTAGCCTTGAACTCCTGATCCTCTTGCCTCTACCTCCCAGGTGCTGGGTGGCAGGTGTGGGAAGCACCACGCCCATTTGGACGTTATGTAAGAGGAGTCGTGTGTTTTTTTTTTTTTTTTTTTTTTTCTGTTCACCAACTTCTATCCCCATCCTTCACGATGGTTGGGCTTTGTCACTGCTTCTGTAACTGTCACCAGCAAGGCTCCAGGCCCAGCTGCCCCCAACCTCAACCAGAGTAAAGTCGGCCACATAGGACACAGATCCACGCCCGGTGGTCTCTGCCCATAATATTGTCTAGCCTAAACCCACATGGCAAAGCAAGCCAGAGGTATGACACACAGGCAGGAGGGAAGTGTCTAGACTGGGCCAGCAGGTAAATCAACATACAGACACATTTTAATAACACGTTAGGGTTTTAATGTGGAGGTGTGTGAAGGTGTGTTGTGTGTGTGCCTGTGTATGAGAATGTGTATGTGAATTGAAATTAACTCAGTGGATAAACTAAGACAGGTGAAGTCCCAGCTAAAGAATATAGTGACTCCAGGGACAGACTTGAAGATGTCCAGAATGCCTTTATCCCAGCACTGAGGAGGCAGAGGCAGGAGGATCTCTGAGATTGAGGCCAGCCTGGTCTACAGAGCCAGTTTCAGGATAGCCAGGGCAAACCCTGTCTCGAAAAAAAAAAAAAAAAAAGACATGGAGGATTCTACAGCTTAGCAGAACTCAAAGCAGGCGATAGACTGGAAAGAACCGTATTTCTTCAGAGCTGCTGAAATCTTCTCCTCGTACTCCAGAACCTGCCACGGTTCAGGAAAGCTAAGGGAAAGAGAGCTGCCTGCGGAGGCCTGGAGAACAGCCAGAGAGCATCAGACCTCCCGCCCGCATCTCTGCTGCAAGGGAAGCCGCTGGGGAGGGGCAACACACCGGGCTGGGATGCAATTTAAAACGAGGGGAAAACCCATTATCAAAGGTCACAGACTGGCCTGGGCTCAGAATGGCACGTGGCTACTCTGTTACTTGACCTGCCCCACCCCCACTCCCGAGGAGGAGGGGGAAGATAGGAAGAAGGCTGGTCTCAAAATCAAATCGATCTCAATCAGCTGGGCATGGTGGCACACACCTTTAATCCCAGCATCCAGTAAACAGGAGTGGGCAGATCTCTGAATTCAAGGCTAGCCTGTTCTATACGATCAAGGCCAGGCAAGGATACATAGTGAGTTCCTGTTTCTTTTCTTCATTTTTTTTTTTAATTTATTTAAACATTTTACGTATATGAGTACACTGTACAGATGGTTGTGAGCCTTCATGTGGTTGTTGGGAATTGAATTTAGGACCTCTACTCGCTCGGGCCTTGCTTGGCTCCAGCCCAAAGATTTATTTATTACTATAAATAAGTACACTGTAGCTGTCTTCAGACACACCAGAAGAGGGCATAGATCTCATTACGGGTGGTTGTGAACCACCATGTGGTTGCTGGGATTTGAACTCAGGACCTTCGGAAAAGCAGTCAGTGCTCTTCCCCACTGAGCCATCTCACCAACCCTGAGTCCCTGTTTCAAAACAATAACCATAGTAGTATCACCACCAGCAGCAATAAACAAACAGTACAAGGGAGAATTGGAAGTGGTGCACACCTTTAATCCCAGCACTTGGGAGGCAGAGGCAGGCGGATTTCTGAGTTCGAGGCCAGCCTGGTCTACAGAGTGAGTTCCAGGAC
>NC_034603.1:37567045-37568778 GCF_900095145.1 Mus pahari
AAAAAAAAAAAAAAAAAAATTAAATTTAGAGAGAAGAGAGGGGAAGAGGAAGGGGGAGGGGGAGGTCCGGGAGGGAGAGGAATCTGGAGGCAGGTGATCTCTGAGTTTTGAAGCTAACCTGGTCTACAGAGTGAGTTCCAGTACAGCCAGGGCTACACAGAGAAACTGTGTCTCAAAAAACAAAGCAAAAGGAGGGCTCGCTTGCAGCACAGGCCTGAAATCCCAGTCACTCTGGAGGCTGACGCTAGAACGTCAGGTTCAGGACCAGAACGGGCTTCAGAGCGAGACTTCAAGGCCTGCTTGAAACTTAGTGAAATTTTGCCTGAAAACGAACTAAACTCTCCATTACCACATCAACAAAAAGCACAGTGTGCTTGCACACTGCCTGTAACGCTAGTGCCAGGGAGGTTAGAGGCTCAGGAGTTCAAGGCCAGCCTTGCTTGGTTCCATGAGACGGTCGCAAACAACACAAAGGGCGAGGGAGAAATGAGGACAGAGAGCCACACACAGGTTACTCCTTCACTTGCAGAGACGTCTTTGCAAATCCGCCTACTTTCCAAAATGTATTTGTAACTCTAAGGTCAGTATTTTAAGGACCGGAAAAGTGGCCCAGAGGTTAAAAGCAACTAAATTTGGTTCTCGGCAACTCACACGGTAGCTCACGACTCTCTCTGTAACTCCCATTCCAAGAGATCTATTCAACAACGTCTTCTGGTCTCCTCAGGCTTCTGGTTTACATGAGGTGTGCATACATACACAGAGATGTATGTAACATGCTTTTAAACACATAGAACAGATAAATATAAAATAGTTTTAAAAACTAATAAAATCAATATTTTAATAGTTGTGGTCACCTGCAAGCCAGCAGACACTTATCCCTCATTCACAGTTGCGGCTGATGGCTGTTTTCTGCCTCCTTTCCCATCCAGGGCCTAAGAGTTGGACAAATAAGAAGAGAGACACCCAGGTGCAGAGGGTGCCTGGAATCTCCCTCCAACTCCCGAATTGAGACAGAAAAGCCCGGACAACTTAAAACAAAGGCCTTGGGGGATTTTTCCCCTGCGGGTAAGGCCCTTGCTGGTGGACTGGCTCTACAAGTTCTGGCCAGATCAGAACATGGTTACATAACACTTGTGGGCTCATCAGCCATCCCGACTTTCTTCAAACTGACCAACCCTAAAAGGAGGGATGTGTGAATCATACACATTAGTAACCCTGAGTTACCAGTAATACAACAAGGAAAGAAACCAAAACACTTCCCCTTGGAATCCAGACTTGAATTCTCTGCTTCAGGTTCCTTGCGTTGTGTGTTCTCTGTCTGTTGTATGAGCCAGACTCCGTGCCAGTTTGTGTCTGTGTGTGTCCCCGTAGACGACTCTGCGTCTGTCGCTTTGTCTTTATTGCACAGCACAGAAAAGCATCACATTTGGAAGAAATGGGACAGTGTACAGAAACCTTTAACAGAGTTTTACAAATGATTAAGTCAGAGACTCCAACTGACCTTAACTAAAAGATAAATGTGCCTCGTTCTGGTTCAGGGGCGTGGCTCAACATCACAGCAAAGCATTAGCTTAAATGCTGACTGCATGGGAAATACAAGGCAAGGAAGGGTGATAGCCACATTGTTCTTTGAAAGGCAGGTTAAAGCCGGGCCTGGTGGCGCAGGCCTTTAATCCCAGCACTCGGGAGGCAGAGGCAGGCAGATTTCTGAGTTCGAGGCCAGCCTGGTCTAC
>NC_034603.1:37569468-37584014 GCF_900095145.1 Mus pahari
CTCTGTGTAGCCCTGGCTGTCCTAGAACTCACTCTGTAGACCAGGCTGGCCTCAAACTCAGAAATCCACCTGCCTCTGCCTCCCGAGTGCTGGTCAATCCTTCCCTTTATCTCTCACTTTTTTATTTTTTTTGGATTTTTGAAACAGGGTTTCTCTGTGTATCCCTGGCTGTCCTGGAACTCACCCTTATTTAACCTTTCCTGTTCCATTATTCTCCCTTAAGCCTATAATATATCAATATGTTCTGTCTCCTCTCCCTTAACCCCCACCCCGCACCTCTATGGATATTTCAAGTGAAACACTTATCACTGAAGATTCCTAACTACATCCACAAAAGAGAGAAGATATGTAAAATTTGCCTTCTGTGTCAGGGTTAACATAACCTCACTCAACCCCCTCTGTACGGGTTAGTTCTAGGAGAACTTGACAGACACAAGCTAGAGTCGTCAAAGAGGGAACCTCATCTGAGAAAAACACCTCCATAAAGAGTGGAAGATTGGGTAAAGCTGGAGGGCATTTTCTCAATTGGTGATTGGTGGGGGAGGGCCCAGCCCACTGTGGGTGGAGCCATCCTTGGGCAGGATGCTACTGGGGTCTAGGAGAGAGCAGGCTGAGCAAGCCATGATGGACAAGCCAGTAAACAGAACCCTCCATGCCCTCTGCATCAGCTCCTGCCTCCAGGTTCCTGCCCGGCTTGAGTTCCTGCCCTCACTGCTTTTGTTGATGAACTGTTCTATGGAACTGTGAGGGAAATAACCCCTCTCCTCCCCAAGTTGTTTTTGATCATGGTGTTTTATCACAGCCAAACAACCTAAGATACCCTTTATTCGAGACAAGGTCTCTCTTAGTTGCCCAGGCTAGCTCTGAACTCACTCGAGGCAGGTCTTGAACTTTCTGCTTTAGCCTCCCACCTAGCTGAAATTATAGACTCGTGACTTTAATTACCCTCCCTTTTAGCACAGTGCTAAAGTGTTGTGTACAATTAACTTTTATTTGCCTGAAGTAATTGTTGTCTCTGAGGCCCACTGCCTCAGCCTGCTCACCTCGACGTAGCTCTGGAAGATTCTAGCTTCCTTACGATCTAATTTAGGCCTAAGGTGTTGTCAGCCTCTGAGACTGACTGCTGGATAGGCTCACGCTTTCTAGTGCTTTCTGAGCTCTGGATCACCTCAACTGTGCTGGGTCAATCTCCCCTCCAAGCTGACTGAGTCAAACTCTCTTCTCTCTCCGTCTCTGACTGAATTGCTCTGCTTGGCCTCAAATTAACTCTGCCAACCTGATTCTTCTGGCTCCTTCTCATTCTCTGGCTCGTTTCTGTCTTTACCTGTGTCTAGCTTGTTCTCTCTTCAGCCTGTCTCTGTAAAGCTCTCCTGGAAAAACTGCCTCCTTCCTCCTCCCCCTGCGTTGCCCGCTCTTAAGTAGCTTCTCCGTCCTCTCTCTTCTTGTGAGAGTTGGGCAGATCCTATCCTGTCAAATCTTTCTCTGATTCGTCACCTTTTCTGTCCCTCAATTAGACATCACTTTCTTTTCTTTTTTAAGTTGGACATCACTTTCTTTTTTTTTTTTTTTAAGATTTATTTATTTTATTTATATGAGTATACTGTAGCTGTCTTCAGACACACCAGAAGAGAGCATTAGACCCCCATTACAGATGGTTGTAAGCTATCATGTGGTTGCTGGGAATTGAACTCAGAACCTCTGGAAGAGCAGCCTGTGCTCTTAACTGCTGAGCCATCTCTCTAGCCCCTAGACATCACTTTCAAACCTGGGTGCTTCCTTCTATAAACTAACTTTATCTTCATTGTTTGGGATTAATGGTGTCTGTATTCCAGCCAGAGGAATTAATGGTGTGTGCTAAGGGCTGGGCCACATCACCACTAGAAAACACATTTTTGTTTTTGTGTGTGTGTGTGTGTGTGTGTGTGTGTGTGTGTGTGTCTGTTTGCTTTTTCAGTAAGTAACACAGTCTCGGGGTTCACAGAGTGATCAGATCTCCTGTAGCAGTGCTGTCTGATGTTCTAAGTGCTAGCAGGCTGTAAGGAATGTGTGCTTCATGCTGACACGAGCTATGTTGTTGTTGACCATGGCTTCTGGGCCGGTAGCTTACCAACACATACTCAATAAAGACAAAACAAAACCACGTACTTCTCAGCTGATGGAAAAAATGAAACCACGGGGTAAGAACTTGTATTTCTTCTACGAGCTATGATAACATACTTGTTGGCAGAGTGATTATGGCAAGTGTAGCAAACTGGACTTCTAGAAACCAAAAAGCCAACCATGTTTACCAATGAGAATTCTAGGCCTGAAACAATGTCTGGCACGGAGAGACCACTGGAGAGGTATAAATAACAAAGAAAGCCTGGGAAGTCAACACATTCAGGGGAGGCAGTGGATTAGTTAAAGAAGCAGGCAGGGCGTGTGCTGACAGCATCCCCTCATGTAACCTGCTTGCCTCCAACTTGCTGGGTAGCCAGGACAAGCTTTGAGCTCTCTTCTGTCTTCCACTTCCCATGAGTGGGGATCACAGGTGTGCACTACCGTGGCAGCTATGACAAGCTGGACGTGGGACACATGACTGTAATTATAGGTCTTGGAATGAAGGTATGAGCTTGAAAACAGCCTAGATTACATAACAAGGCCACGTCTGTCTGTCTGTCTCTCTTTCTTTCTCTCTCTCTTTCTCTTTCTTTCTTTCTTTCTTTCTTTCTTTCTTTCTTTCTTTCTTTCTTTCTTTCTTTCTTTCTTTCTTTCAGATAGGATTTTTCTGTGTAGCCCTAGAACTTGGTCTGTACACCAGGCTAGCCTGAAGCTCACAGACATCTGTCTCTGCCTTCCCAGTGCAGGGATTAAAGTCCTGAGGCACCACCTGGCACAAGACCCTGTCTTAACTGTTTCCCAAGATGAAACAAACTAGCAAACCACATCCCATATATGCACACAGAGACACACACACACAGACACACACACACGCACACACAAACACAGAGGTGTGTGGCAAACACAGGTATCCCAGTACTTTGGAGGTAGGGGCAGGGCATCAAAGTAACCCCAGGCCAGCCAGGGCTGTGTGGTGATGTCTCATTTCAAAAAACAAAAACAAAAACCCAAAGCATTTAAGCAATTTGTTTTTGCTAAGTAGGTTAAAAGATTATATGTCTACAAAACAACACGGAGATCCTAGGGAACACTATACAAAGTAAGAGAATGATGCCCGAGCCACCATGATGATTAATTTTTTTAAAGATTTATTTATTTATTTTATGAATGTGAGTACACTGTCGCTGTCTTCAGACACACCAGAAGAGGGCATCAGATTCCACTACAGATGGTTGTGAGCCACCATGTGGTTGCTGGGATTTAAATTCAGGACTTTCGGGCTGGAGAGATGGCTCAGTGGTTAAGAGCACTGTCTGCTCTTCCAGAGGTCCTGAGTTCAACTCCCAGCAACCACATGGTGGCTCACAACCATCTGTAATGAGATCTGATGCCCTCTTCTGGTGTGTCAGTCTCAGGATACTCATATACATTAAATAAATAAATCTAAAAAAAAAAAAATTCAGGACTTTCAGAAGAGCAGTTAGTGCTCTTAACTGCTAAGCCATCTCTCCAGCCCCCCATGATGGTTAATTTTGTGTATTACACGTGACTATATTAAGGATGTCCAAAGAGCTGGCAAAATGTAATTCCTTAAGGGGTCCTAGAGGGTCTCTCTGGAAGAAATCAGCATTAGATCAATAGACCAAGTGAAGAGGGGTCTCTTTTGCCAGCGCTTGATCCATACACAACAGGGAGAACCCAGACCCTCTTCTTGACCTTGGATGGCTGTCTTCCCCTGACCTTAGCTCCAGGCTCTCGAGTCTCCAGGCCTCGTGTTCAGGTTCTCAGGCTTTTGGACTCAGACTGGGTGATGCCAGCAGCTTCTGGTTTTCCAGGTTACACTCCGCATGCCACGAAGTTCTTGGTCTTCATAATCCTGTGAGCTCTCTATGTGTTCGTTGCCCCTGACGGCTGGCTACGGCTTCTCTGGAGGACACTGAGTTATGCACCAAACTGTTGAAAACCAAAGGTAAAAGGAATCCCGAAAGCACCAGAGGAAAATATCAGGAAGACATAAATCAAAAGTCCAAGAACACCTCACGGGAAACCACGAAGGCCAGGATTCAGTAGGAAGTCCCTGAAAACGCTACAAGAACAGTAGACATGTTGCAGCAGAAGCTGAGGTCGGGGAAGAGATCCCTTTGAAGGGAGGACGGAGAACTCCAGATAAAAGCCAAGTGTCTACCACGAGCAGCACTGCTGAGCAGGGAGTATGGAAAAGCGAGTTTCCTATGCTGAAGGAAAAGAGGGCATGTCTCAGGCCCCTCAGGAGGACATGAATTCGGCAACGCAGCCTATCTAGGGGACTGTTTTCTTCTTAAAAATTTTTTTAATCAAACTTTAAAGACTTTGTTTTTGTTTTTCTTTTTTTTAAGATTTATTTATTTATTATATGTAAGTACACTGTAGCTGTCGTCAGACACTCCAGAAGAGGGCGCCAGATCTCATTATGGATCATGTGATTGCTGGGATTTGAACTCAGGACCTTTGGAATTGCAGACGGGTGCTCTTACCTGCTGAGCCATCTCACCAGCCCTTGTTTTTGTTTTTCAAGATAGGGTTTTTCTGTGTAGCCCTGGATGTCCAGGAACTATAGACTAGGCTGGTCTCAAACTTACAGAGACTTCCCCTGCCTGCCTCTGCCTCCTGAGAGCTGGGATCAAAGGTGTGTGCCACCACACTTAGCTTGGCTCAGCTTTTCTTTTTCTTTGTTTCTTTGTTTCTTTTTTGTTTTTTTGAGACAGGGTTTCTCTGTGTATCCCTGGCTGGAACTCACTTTGTAGACCAGGCTGGCTTCTAACTCAGAAATCCGCTTGCCTCTGCCTCCAGAGTGCTGGGATTAAAGGCGTGCACCACTATGCCCGGCTGGCTCTGCTTTTCTTATTTGTAGTTTTGATCAGATTCTGAATTTCTTCCAAAATTATAGTTAGTTAAGCACAGGACTGGGAATGTTTGCTTCTGAGACCGTACTCCAGTGTGAAAGTTCAATTCCCCCTGGGAAAGTTACCCTAGAAAAACAAATGCCCATGATTGTTGTTGTTGTTATTGTTGTTGTTGTTGTTATCATTATTATTATTATTAATCTTTATTATTTAAAAAAATTTAAAATTTTATTTATTTATTTTTGGTTTTTCGAGACAGGGTTTCTCTGGCTGTCCTAGAACTCACTCTGTAAACCAGGCTGGCCTCGAACTCAGAAATCCACGTGCCTCTGCTTCCCAAGTGCTGGGATTAAAGGCATGTGCCACCACCACCTGGCCTGCCTGGCTCTTAAAACTATATTTTTATATGCATTTTCTTGTATGTGTTTGTATGAGGGTGTCAGATCTCCTGGAACTGGAGTTACAGTTGCCAGCTGCCACGTGGGTGCTGGGAATTGAACCCTGGATCCTCTGTAAGACCAGCCAGATCCAGGGAAGATATCCCTTTGTGCTCTTAACCACTGAGCCATCTCTCTAGACCCAAGATTTATAATTTTTATGTATATGAGTATATTTTCTGCCAGTAAGTGCGCTCAGTGCAATCCTGATACCTTCAATTGCCAGAAGAGGGCGCCATATACCCTGAATTGGAGTCAAGGACAAGAAGCCACCATGGGAGTGCCAGGAACCAAACCTGGGTCTTCTGCAAGAACAGCAAGTGCTCTTAACAACTCCTTTATTGCATCAAAAATATTTATTTGTGTGTATGTGGGTGCCTGAGTGTGGGTTTGTGCATTTGAATGCAGGTACTTTTAGAGGCATCAGACAGCCTGGAGCTAGAGTGGTTATGAGCTCCTGACACAGACGTTGGAAGCTGAACTCAGGTCTTCTGGAAGAGCAGTGCGGCTCTTAAGTACAGAGTCATCTTTATTACACACGCACACACGCGCGCGCGCACACACACACACACATACACACACCACAGAGGAAAAGAGAGAGAGAGAGAGAGAGAGAGAGAGAGAGAGAGAGAGAGAGAGAGAGAGTGAGAGAGAGAACAAGGCAGTTTATAGGAGTTGGTCCTCTCCTTGTACCATGTGAGTTCCCAGGAATTGAAATCAGGTCAGCAGGTCAGCAGGCGCCTTCACTGGCTGAGTTATATCACAGGCAGTTTTTCCATTTAATTTCCTTAGATATTCAATGCAAGTATTTGGAGCTAAATAACATGCCCAAATTAATGAAACTATTAAATGAAAAAAAAAAAAAAAGAACTTTTCACAGTTGTAGAAAAGTGGGAAACAGTACTTCTAAGAACAAATTAAAGTTCAGCCATGTAGTTTAGAAGTAACAGTCAGCCATCTATTTCATTTATTTATCTGTTTGTTTATTTATTTGCCTTATGGGAATTTTATTGCAGTACTCCAATAGCTCACTACTTTTTGGCATCTTGCTCTGCAGCTTCCTTTCCCCTTTGTATTTGGGTGGCAAGGAGCCGGGCACTAGCCTGGGCCCCAAGACTGGCAAAAGTCTCCACTCCTTTTCTTCTGGGGTGACTCTGGCTTTTCCCTTTTTGTAGACATCCCAGATGGGCGTCCCAGGTCCTGCTAGCTGGGTGGGTAATATAAGTTCTTCAGCAGAACTAGCTCCCTTTGGGGCAGGCGCTCCTCCGGGCGCTGCGCTGCACGCTGGCCTGTAGTGATTAGGTGGAATTGCTTCTCCTCGTTCTTCTAGGGTGGAGTCCCTGCCAGGTGTGGTATCTCACTGAGGGCACCTCACTATGGGCCTGATGGGACCTGTCACCGGGTGAGGGGGCATTTTGACTTCCTGGCCTTGCATTTGTGGATCTTGTGTGCTAGCTGGTTGAACCAAGTGCTTGTTCACTGCTGCCAATCCTTGGGGAAGAGGGGCTTCTGGGTCGTGCCATTCTGGCTGGGTGCTATGGCTGCCTCTTGTGCTATTTAGACAGGGCCTCACTACATAGCCCTGACTGGAGTGGAACTTGCTATACATAGATCAGGCTGGTCTCAGACTTAGAGTTCTGATTGGCTTTGTGTCCAGAGTTCTAGGATTAAAGGTTTGTACCACCATACCCAGCAGTTAATTATTTTTAAAATGGCCAGGCAGCAAGATGGTTCAGTGGGTAAAAAAAGGTATCTGCTACAGAGGCTGAAGCCTGAGTTTGACCCCTGGGAGAGAACCAACTCTCACAAGTTGTCTTTTGAACTCCACTGGCACCATGACATGCACACATGCATGCACATGCACACACACGCACACATCCCCAAACCAAATAAAGTATAAATAATAATACTAATAAGGGGCTGGAGAAATGGCTCTGCCGTTAAAGGTTATAATCAGTAATGAAGGTTTGGCATGCTGACACTCATGACTCTAATGCTGAGGGCGCCACGCAAGAAGATTCCAAGCTTGAGGCCAGTGTCGGTAACGTAGCTGACCTCAGTTTCATAGAGTCCCGTGTCTGTAATCCCTGGGGGTCTCACTCTGAAGCACAGTTTGCTCGCTTTCACTATGTAGTCCAAGCTGGGCTCCAACTAGTAAGCAGTCCTGGTGCTCGGCCGCCGCCGCGCTGGGAAGTACAGACTGAAACCACTGTGGCCAGCTTCATAAAACTGAATGTTCCTGGCTGGTCCGAAGGTAGTGAGTTATCTCAATTGATTGTTCACAGTCAGTTACAGATTGAACTCCTGTTCTACACTTTCCCCCCTTCTCACTACTGCACTTGACTAGTCTTAAAAAAAAAAAAAAACTGAATGTTCCTGTGTAATAAGATCTTGTAGCAGATTAGATAAGTTTAGTAGCTTGATGAAAGGTACACTTTTTAAAAATCCCAGCACTTGGGAGGCAGAGGCAGGTGGATTTCTGAGTTCAAGGCTAGCCTTGTCTACAGAGTGAGTTCCAGGACAGCCAGGGCTATACAGAGAAACCCTGTCTCGAAACAAACAAACAAACAAACAAAATCAAACAAAAGAAAGTTCTACTTAAAAAAAATTCATTTTATTATGTATACATCATTCTGCGTGCATGTATCCTGCAGGCCAGAAGAGGGCACCAGCTCCCATTACAGATGATTGTAAACCACAATGTGCTTGCTGGGAATTGAACTCAGGACCTCTGGAGGAGCAGACAGTGCTCTTAACCACTGAACTATCTCTCCAGCCTGAAATTTCCACTTTTAAAATTCTGAATGAATTTTCATTTTGTGTGTATCTTTTTTTTCTTTGTATGTATGCCCGTGTTCCACACACATTTGTTCGGTACCCTCTGAGGTTAGAGGAAGGTGTTGGATCCCCTTGGAACTGTGGTTACAGATGGCTGTGAACCACCATGAAGGTACTGGGAAATGAACCCAGGTCCTCAACCACTGACCCACCGCTCTAGCCTAAAAGTTTAATTTTTTAAAAATGGTTATAAGGCTTGAGAGATGCAGACTGCTCTAGTGTTCTTCCAGATGGCCTGATAGCACTCACATGGTGGCTCATAACTATCCCTAACTCTAGTTCCAGGGGATCCAATGATCTCTGTGGACTGTGGGCACTAGGTATGCACATGGTACATGAACTCCTATGCAAGCGAAACATTCATACACATAAGATAATAAATCTCAAAATAGGGGGAAAAAAAGACCAAAGGCAAAGATGAATTGTTCTAGCCGGTAACATTTCTCATCATGAAGTAACTCAGGAAATCAAAGCTGTAACTGGAAGGCTAGAGAGATGATTCCTTTGGTCTTTGGGTAGTGTCTGCCCCTCATGCATCAGGACTCGCGCTGTCTCCAGCACTCATGTGAAAGACAGGCTTGACACAAGTGCACTGAGACGTGAATACCCACAGAAAATAAAAATAGGTGACTCCCTTTATAGATTTACTTCTGAGTGTCTTGTCTTCATGTATGTATGTGTGCCAAGTGTGTGCCTGGACTCAGGTCCCCTCAAGAGCAGTACACTGTTCTTACCCTGAGCTATCTCTCCAGCGCTATAACTTTCTTTTTGTTTTTAAAAGACCTTTAATTTACATATGCGTGTCTGTGTACTGAGATGGTGTTGGAAGCTAGGTGGAGCTTATAGGTAGTTGTGACTCCTGCCTGGTGTACGCTGGAAATTGAATTTGGGTCCTCTGCAAGTGTAGTGAGCACTATTAACAAAGGATTCATGTCTCTAGCTCCATTAAACTTTGTTTTTTGAGCCAAGATCTCACTATGTAGCCCTGGCTGTCCTGGAAGTCACTAAGTAGGCCAGGAACAACTCTGCCTTCCTCTGCCTCTGGAGTGCTGGTAAATTTGTGGCTACCCCTACTGGCAAAAATCTCTTTTCTAAAAAACTAGGTTATGGCCGGGCATGGTGGCGCACGCCTTTAATCCCAGCACTCCGGAGGCAGAGGCAGGCGGATTTCTGAGTTCGAGGCCAGCCTGGTTTACAAAGTGAGTTCCAGGACAGCCAGGGCTATACAGAGAAACCCTGTCTCATAAAACCAAAAAATAAAATAAAATAAAATTAAAAAAATTAAGTTATAAGGTTAGGTGTGGTGGCACGGGTCTATACCAGCATTCCAGAGATAGTCGCAGGTATTCTCTTTTGTTTTTTTTAAAGATTTATTTATTATATGTAAGTACACTGTAGCTGTCTTCAGACACTCCAGAAGAGGGCGTCAGGTCTTGTTACAGATGGTTATGAACCACCATGTGGTTGCTGGGATTTGAACTCAGGACCTTCGGAAGAGCAGTCGGGTGCTCTTACCCACAGAGCCATCTCACCAGTCCGCAGGTATTCTCTTATGTGTAGAGTAAAAATACCAAAATGGGGAATGGGGAGCTGGAGAGATGGCTCAGCAATCAGGCCAACACTTGTTCTGGGCTCGGGGTGCTTTAGTCCCAGCACTGGGGAGTCTTGAGGCTAGCCAAGACTACACTGAGAAAACCTAGTCTTAAACTAAAAACCAACCAACCAACCGACCAACCCACCCCACTTGTTCTGTCAGAGAACATGGATTTGGTTCCCAGTGCCCACATGGTGGCTCATAATTATCAGGAGACCCGACGCCCTCTTCTGATCCTTGGGCACTAGGTACACATGGTGCACACTTATACATGCAAAACAAAACACAAAAAAACATCATATAGAAACAAATTTTAACAAAAAAGAAAATGTTTGCCGGGCCTGGTGGCGCAGGCCTTTAATCCCAGCACTTGGGAGGCAGAGGCAGGCGGATTTCTGAGTTCGAGGCCAGCCTGGTCTACCAAGTGAGTTCCAGGACAGCCAGGGCTATANGCCTGGTCTACCAAGTGAGTTCCAGGACAGCCAGGGCTATACAGAGAAACCCTGTCTCGAAAAACCAAAAAAAAAAAAAAAAAAAAAAAAAAAGAAAATGTTTAAGGTTAGGTCGGCATGGCCACACACACCTTTAATCCTAGCACTCCTGAGGCAGAGGCAGAACATTTCTGAGTTGGAGGCTACCTGGTCAGTACAGACACTTCCAAGCAGCCAGGACTACACAGGCATTTCTTTATAACAAACATGCCCCCCTCCACACCAAAAAAACCCCCAAAAGACATACTTCCTGATGGCAGGATTTAGGCAGATTATTTTTGCTTCTGCAGTTTTTCAAGAAGGCTCAATGAGCTTGGAATTCTTGCCTCTCTGAGCCTCAATTAAGCAGTAAACATACAGACTTTTGGTCAAAATTAGTAAACTTTATTTCAATTTCAAAAAATAACAAAGGCAGCTTAAGCTTTGTTCTTCCAGATCAGATGTATGACCCAAAGCAGGCACTAAACTAGCCTTCCAAAGTTAAATGCCTGCATCCCAATCAAGTCACAGGAAAGCAGAGACCTTCATGGTGGAGTGAGGCAGGGGACTAGCAGGGTAACAAAACCCTGCAGCTGGGTCAGTGAGTCCGAGACAGCACGAGTACAGGACAAGAGAAAAAGCTATCAAAAATGGGGTCCAGAACTTCCAGAGGGTTTTGTCACAAGGACTTATGTACAAGGGACCCAGGCTAGGGTCACAGCCTGTGAGGTGAGGGAAGTGACACACAGGCCACCGAGGTTGTCTGACCCTAACCAGCTCTGCGCCCTGCTCGCTCAGTTCTCCTCATCGCTGTCATCTGGGCTGATGGCTGGGCTGGTGAGGCTGTAGGTGGGGCTAGTGGGGGAGTAGCCAGGAGAAGTGGGGGAGTAGGTGGAGCCCTTGGGAGAGGTGGGTGAGTAGGTGGGACTGGTGGGCGAGTACTTGGGAGAAGTGGGTGAGTAGGTAGGGCTGGTCGGGGAGTACTTGGGAGAGGTCGGGGTATAGACTGGAGAGGTTGGCGAGTACGTAGGAGAGGTTGGAGAGTATTTTGGGGTGGTGGGTGAATAAGTGGGGCTGGTAGGAGAATACTTGGGAGAAGTGGGTGAATATTTAGGGCTTGTAGGCGAGTATTTGGGAGAAGTTGGGGTGTACTCTGGTGAGCTGGGACTGTAGGAAGGACTAGTTGGGGTGTACTTGGGTGAAGTGGGGCTGTAGCTTGGCGAGCTAGGGCTGTAGCTTGGCGAGCTCGGTGTGTAGGTTGGAGACTGTGGTGTATATCGTGGGCTAGAGGGGGAGTAGCTTGGAGAGGTGGGGGAATAACTGGGTGAGGTTGGGGAATAGCTTGGAGAGGTTGGGCTGTAGTTAGGGCTGGTGGGTGTATAGTTCGGACTTGTAGGTGAGTAGCTGGGTGAGGTTGGGCTGTAGCTGGGTGATGTCGGGGTATAGTTGGGACTAGTTGGAGAATAGTTAGGGCTGGTGGGTGAGTAACTTGGGGAAGTTGGTGAGTAGCTTGGAGAAGTTGGTGAGTAGCTGGGAGATGTCGGTGAGTAGCTGGGGGAGGTGGGAGAATAGCTTGGTGAAGTCGGTGAGTAGCTGGGAGAAGTTGGGGAATAGCTAGGAGATGTTGGTGAGTAGCTGGGAGAAGTTGGAGAATAGCTAGGTGATGTTGGAGAGTAGCTTGGAGAGGTTGGGGAGTAGCTTGGAGAGGTTGGGGAGTAGCTTGGAGAGGTGGGGGAGTAGGAAGGAGAGGTGGGGGAGTAGCTAGGGGAGGTGGGCGAGTAGCTAGGAGAGGTAGGGCTGTAGTTGGGACTGGTTGGAGAGTAAGATGGAGAGGTTGGGGAGTAGGAAGGTGAAGTAGGGGAGTAGGAGGGGCTCTGGGGTGTATAGCCCCCAGGGGAGCGTGGCTCATAGGCTGGTGATGTCGGTGAGTAGCTGGGAGACATAGCACCACCTGTAGGAAAAGACAAAGGGAGACAGTGGTGAAGAGCCTGGCATACAAACATGGAGGAAGAAGGAAATGGTGTAGCAGCTCACCTGGTGAGGGGATGTATGGGCTTGAGGGTCCAGGGGAGCCCGGAGAGCCTGGTGTGGGAGACCATGCAGGGGAGTAACCTGGGCTGAAGCCACTGGCATCAGATGCAGCACTGGGAGAGAAGCCAGCCGCTCCTGGGGTCATCCCACTCCCTGAAGGAAGAACAGGTGCGATCAGCAGGAGCTCGAGCACATCCCTTTCCCCAGCCCCCAAAACCCATGAAGTCCAATGCTTCTCTTCCTGGACTAGGCTACTCACCAACACTTGGGGACCAGGCACCATACGCTGGAGTTGCACCCTGGTTCCAGGGTGTCATTGCAGGAGATATCCCTCCCATCGGACTAGGTGCAGAGCCAAAGAACATGCCAGTGGCTGCAAAGAAGCCCAGAGTGATTTATGAGGAACAGCACTTGGGACTAAAGGCATGCACTCCCTAGTATGTCTACCCTTAAGCATGCCCCACAGACTCACGTCCAGCGGCCCCCAGGCCGGGGATATTGGTGGGGATTTCCATGCCATATTTGCATTTCTCAGCATCAAGCAGGAGGTCAAAACAGCCAGTACCAGCTGGAGCGAGCTGGCCCAGCATAATATTCTCAGAGACTCCCTTCATGGGGTCACTCTCCCCATGTGCTGCTGCTTCCATAAGGACATCCACCTGAACAACCAGAAGAGACATTAATCCCCCTACCCACAGCACCCACCACCCACAGCACCCATCATGGGTTGCTCATCGCCACAGCCCAACAATCAACAGTGGAGAGCAGTGCCAGTGGCCTGCACATTCACTCCCGGTCACTCCTGAGACAAGCTACCTTCTTTAAATCTACTCAGAAATTGCCTTTACTGAGCTGGGCATGGTTAATTACAGCACTCGGGAGATACAAACAAAAGGATCTTTGTGAGTTCAAAGCCAACCTGGTCTCCACAGTGAGTTCCAGCTAGGGCTACGTAGTAAGACCCTGCCTCTCCCCCACACGAATGATGATAAAATAAGCCTGTCATTAGTGCTGGGCATGATGACTCATGCTTACCCTTCAGAGAGCTTTAGTGACAGGACAGGGTTACTGAGGATTACTAAGAGTCTAAGGCTAGGAAAGGCCTAGTGAAGTCCTATCTCTAAAAACCAGGCCGGGAAAAGGTTGTCAGTACCGTTTCTTCAAAGGAGCATTTCATGAGCGGTCCAGTGTCCTGGCGGTTGACCCCATGACGAGTGATGGCCATCAAGTGGCCACGGCATGTCATAGTGTCACACAGGAGAGCCAAATGCCGATAATTGACATAAGAACCATCAAAGGAGATGACATGGTACAGTTCTCGCTCCAGAGCCTTCCGCACAGCCTCAATGCCTAGTACCTGCCAGAGTTCCAGAGTGGAAAGGAAGAGTCACACCAAGTTAACTCTGTTCATCTCCCTGATCCTGTCACTATCTAGATTGGCAGGGAGGATATCGGGGGCAGTCCCTCACCGTGAAGATCTCCACAATATCATTGGACGTGGTGCGCACAGGGTCTACATCCTTCTCACTCAGCACCCGCATCAGGCTCACACCATCTGTCTCTAAGATCCATTCTTGCAGGGCCTTGAACTCTCCATCTTCTGTGATGATGATCTTCTTCTTGTTGTCTGTCTGAGGTAAGTGCATGTACACCTGGAGAGACAGGCAAGCTCTAGTCAGGTGGAGCGGGGCCTACGCAGGCAGGCAGTTGGCCACAGGGTAGAACAGATGCTGACCTTGCTGATCTGCTCGATACCCTGCAGAGTCATATCTGTCAGCATGTTGGACTCAATGCACCGCAGGAAGACATCATCATCCATCTTATCCACCACCTCTTCCTCCTGCAACAAGAGTGAGATCAGTAAGCCTGTGATTTCCTCCGTTCCCTCCAAAACTCCAATCTGCCAAGAAAGAATTGCTTCCTTGTCTTCACTAAAGCTCTTAGCTTTTAAGACATTAATACATTTTTACTTTATGTTTGTGAGTGTTTGTTTGTGTGCTTGTGTGTGTCCAGTTTATGTGCCTGGAGCTGGGAATGAAACCTGGGTCCTTTGTAAGGACTAAGAATTACTAATTACTTAATCACTAGACTGGGCAGTGGTGGCACATGCACACGCCTTCAATCCCAGCACTTGGGAGGCAGAGGCAGGTGTATTCCTGAGTTCGAGGCCATCCTGGTCTACAGAGTGAGTTCC
>NC_034603.1:37584730-37586415 GCF_900095145.1 Mus pahari
GAAGGAAGGAAGGAAGGAAGTACAGAGAGGACTTGAAGGATTTAATGATCCTGAAAAAGACCTGTTAGAGAGCAGAGGTGTTTACAGGTGACTATAAGGACTCCAATAAAGTGACCATGAAAGAAGTAGAAACCCAGCTGGGACATCCATGTGGGCTGTCTACTCAGCCTTACCTGCATTGATTTTTTCAGCAATCTGTTCCATGGTAAGCTTCCGGTCAGTCATGTGCTTTCGGTCAAGCTCCACACGCAGCAGCCAGGGGGATATCCGGGCCACATCAAAGTCAGGCATCTCATAGTACACATTCACCCACTCTTGATCTTCTGCTACCACTGTGCTCTGGGGGTTAGGGTCATAGTAGATGGCTGTATTGGCAGTCACCTTCCTCAATGTTGTATGTTCCAAGCGGCAAAGAATGTCCTAGGAAGAGACAGTGACTCATGACATGGTACTGGGGTCACTGGGCTTTTGGCCTAGTAGCATCCTCAGAGGTATCATCATCTTGATCCAACCCGTTCTTGTTAGGCAGTACATTATCCTGATTCTTACCTTGGCTCTTTCAGCATCTCGTGCAGATTGACCTAACAGGAAGACAGTGAGTGAAGGAGTCTTTGGCTTCTTGGAAATGTTGATAAGCTCCTTAAGTCGAGGTACACCCAGAGTCACATTCTTGGCAGATACACCAGCATAGTGGAAGGTGTTCAGGGTCATCTGAGTGGCAGGTTCTCCAAGAGACTGAGCAGCCAGAGCTCCCACCATTTCTCCAGGATGGGCCTATAGGAAAACTGGCATCAGACAATGTCTAACTTGCAAGTCTTGGGATGCATTTAGGGTGAGCCTATCTGTTAATATAAAGGGACTTGGGTTTCTCTGTGTAGCCCTGGCTGTCCTGGAACTCACTTTGTAGACCAGGTTGGCCTCAAACTCAGAAATCCGCCTGCCTCTGTCTCCCAAGTGCTGGGATTAAAAGGCGTGCGCACGCCCGGGTAAAACTTAATTGTTCTAATTAAGTGGATTTATTGTAACTGTTTTGACCCTCCCAAATGTCGAGATACGGGCATGCCTGTTTACTGTTTCAAAGACTTTTTACTTATAATTTGGACTTTTCCTTCTTTACCTACCCAGCTGCAACTCTCTCTAAGGCAACCCCATTCTCCCACCATCTTGACTTGAAGTAGCTAAGACTGAATCGCCCAACTGCAGATGGCACACACTGGTAATCAAAGCACTACATCTTATTCTATTTTATTCCCCCCGAGTCTCAGACCATTTACCTCTTGCATCTTGTTTTCATCACTGTTCATGATGCGGATTCGAAGGACCAGTTTCTCTGCATTATCATCATTGAAGATACAATTCAAATCGTCGCCAAAACCTGGTAGGAACAGTAATGCCCATGAGAAAGAGCACATTTAATAGACTGAAAAATCAGTGACATGAGGGTACGAGGAGACAGAGACAGGTGGATGGATGGATCCTAGAGATTCACTGGTCATCCAGCTCAGACAACACAGTGGGTTCCAGCAGCCAGAGTGTCAAAGAGGAAGACACATTGTCAACCTCTGGCCTCCAGACATGCAAGTGCATGTATATATGCATACACCCAAACCAAACCCAAAACACCTTGGGAAGAGAAGGAAGGAAGGAAGGAAGGAAGGAAGGAAGGAAGGAAGGAAGGAAGGAAG
>NC_034603.1:37587489-37588804 GCF_900095145.1 Mus pahari
AATCCGCCTGCCTCTGCCTCCTGAGTGCTGGGATTAAAGGTGTGGGCCACCACGCCCGGCGGGCTTCAGTTTTTAACCTAACACTTTGCATCACTTTGGAATATGCTGAAAACCCAGAAAAGATTCTATAACGTGCTAAATCTATTTTTTTGTTTCTGAAGAAAATTTTATTTATACGTATGGATGTTCTGCCTGTATGTATGCTATGCAGCATGTATATGCTGGCCACAGAGGTCAGAAGAGGGTGTCAGGTCCTGTGACTGGAGTTATAATTCTGAACCACCATGTAGGTTCGAGGGATTGAACTCAGGTCTTTTGGAAAAGCAGCCATTGTTCTAAACCACAGAGCCATCTCTCCAGCCCATATCTACATTCTCCATGATGTCTATATGTGTTCATGTGTAGGCACATGTATGCCTTGGCACACATGTGGAAGTCAGAGGACAGCTCATAAAAGTGTGTGCTCTCCTTCCAATCATGGGCGTTCTAGAGACAGAACTCAGGCTTATCAGGTTTGGTGGCAAGCACCTTTATCTACTGAACTATATCATATCAGCTGTGCTGAATCTATACATCACTTTGAGGAAGATATGTCACATTTAACAACATTTGAGTTTTCCAATCCAAATGGTGGTGGTGGTAGTGGGGCGGTTGTCTTTCCGGTTAAGTTATTCTTTTAATGTTGTATTTCCTAATGCACTTTTTTTGTTGTTTGATTTTTCAAGATGGGGTTTCTCTGTGTAGACCAGGCTAGCATTGAACTCAGAGACCCACCTGCCTTTGCCTCTCAAATGCTGGGATTAAAGGCCTGTACCACCACTGCCCCCAATACACTTTTTTTTAAAAACAAAGAATGATTTATTTATTATTTAATGTACATGAATGTTTTGTTTGTTTATACACCTGCATGCTGGAAGAGGGCATCAGGTCCCATTATAGATGGTTGTGAGCCACATAGATGGTTTGTTGTTTTTTAAGATTTATTTATTTATATGAATACATTATAGCTGTCTTCAGACACACCAGAAGAGGGCATTGGATCCCACTGCAGATGGTTGTGAGCCACCATGTGGTTGCTGGGAATTGAACTCAGGACCTCTGGAAGAGCAGTTAGTGCTCTTAACCACTGAGCCATCTCTCCAGCCCCACAATGCACTTTTAATTAACATGTAACACTAGATTTATCTCAGATTCAGAGTATGTAAAAAAATTATATTTTCTTTTCTTCTTCTTCTTCTTCTTCTTCTTCTTCTTCTTCTTCTTCTTCTTCTTCTTCTTCTTCTTCTCTCTCTCTCTCTCTCTCTCTCTCTCTCTC
>NC_034603.1:37588879-37600129 GCF_900095145.1 Mus pahari
TCTTTCTTTCTTTCTTTCTTTCTTTCGATTTTTCGAGACAGGGTTTCTCTGTATAGCCCTGGCTGTCCTGGAACTCACTTTGTAGACCAGGCTGGCCTGGAACTCAGAAATCCTCCTGCCTCTGCCTACCGAGTGCTGGGATTAAAGGCATGACACCACGCCTGGCAAAATTATATTTTCTTATTTAAAATTTTTTAGAGGTTTTATTTAATGTGTTTTTTTGAGACAGGGTTTCTCTGTGTAGCCCTGGCTGTCCTGGAACTCAAAAATCCTCCCACCTCTGCCTCCCAAGTGCTGGGATGGAAGGCATGCACCACCACCGCCTAGTTACAATCTCATTTCTACCTCTTTTATTTCCTACTTTTACTTGACTTAGACATACATACAGTAGACTTCTCGGAAAGTAGAAGACTCCAATTCATACTTCCTCGATAAGCACTGCACTATGATCACTTTGTATGAACATGTTTGTTTCACATAGGACAGGCAATCCCTCATTTTTAATGTTGCTAGGATACAATGCCACTGCTATACATAGTAGCCTTGTCCTGGGTCTAGTTTGGAGACAGCAAAGCAGGTACTTCTTGTAGTTAAGTCTCAAACCTGGGACAAAAGCCTGAAGTGCCTAGTTAAGATACCAAGAGATATGGAGAGAAATGGGCTATTCTTAGTAACCCAAGATGCCAATAAACAAAAGAGTAAAAATCAAGGCTAAGGAGAAGTGCAACACTCACAATGGCTTGGTTGAACTTGGACTCTATCTCCCCAAGCAGCCAGTCAAAGGCCTCTCCACTCAGCCGAAACTCCTCAGCCATGCGGCGAGAGCAGAGTGTGGACCTTAGGTGGATGTTGAAGAGCAATGTGGCATTCTCCTGTGCCTGCCGACTTAGTGGGTCATCTCCATTCACGATTACCAACTTCTTGCTCAATTCTTTGACTCCTGGGGCCCATGGAGAGGCAAAGAGATGGTTAGACCAAGCCATAGCAGAGTCTAATCCTCCAGTCAAGTCCTGACACAACAAAGCAGGCACTACTTACAAAAGCTGAGTTGCTTGACTCAACATATCAAAGCAAACCTGGTCTCTAGGTTCTCCCAGCATCCCTCAGTCCATACCTGTTACAAGGTATGGCTGGCTCTTTCCTATGTAACCCTGACATTTTGGGTACCACACTCCTTTGGTACTGTTAGCCTTGTGACTGCTGAACTTGACTCCCCTCTCTCCCTTCTCCTTACACGGTTCAGGGTCATGACCACCGGACTTACCTAGATGTATCTGCTTTTGGCTATACTCTCCCTTGATCTACAGTAACCTTTCTCCTCCATTATACCTAGGTCTCCTCCATTATACCCAGGTCTCTTCCATTATACCTAGGTTTTCCTTTTTTTACTTGCTTACCCTCTACCACTTTGATGGGATGCAGGTCAGAGGGAAGGCGAGGGTTGATGTGGAAGATTTTCTGAGCATTCCAGATCATCCGCAAAAGGTTACAAGGGAGGACCACCTGAGGGAGCAGGAATTAATGAGAGGATTATCCAATAGGATGACAGTTTAACAGAAGGACCCTTAGACTAGAGTCCAGCATTTCACATTTCTCCCCCCCCACCCCCACCCCGAGACAAGGTTTCTCTGTGCAGTCCTGGCTGTCCTGGAACACACTCTGTAGACCAGGCCAGCCTCGAACTCAGAAATCTGCCTGCCTCTGCCTCCCGAGTGCTGGGATTAAAGGCGTGTGCCACCACACCCGGTGCATTTCACATTTCTATGCACCTTGCTGTCACCAGTTGGGAAGATGACCCTGAGCACCTCCCGATCTTCACGCATCCGTTCAAATTCCCGTTCCAGCTCATTCTGTATGTGGGCATTGCTCAGCACATCCTTTACCAGATCCTCCTGAAGAGTGCGCCGCAGGGCCCTCTCATTGGTATAATCAAAACGGAACCTAGGGGACAAGGGGGTGAAATCAGAACAAATGGGCTCTGTGTTTTCACTCCCCTAAGGCATACTGTGAGGTTTCCAAATGGAAACAGACCACTAGGAACAGAGACAGCTAATGGGACCTAGGCTTGTACCTATCTGTTCCTCTATGTTCTTTTTTACCACCATAGGGATAGATTTCAAATCTGCCTCTATATCCACTCTCTTCCCATGCAGCATCTATTTCAAATAGGTGGAGAAATGTTGGTGCTAAAAGTCATGTCTGCTGCAAACTGTATTAGGTCACCTTCTAAAGGGAGTCTTGTAACTTAGGCAAGGCACTAAGTCCCAGGGGTGCAAGTCATTTGTTTTCCTGCTTTCTTACTTCTTCTCAAAAGCTTTATTAGAAGGTTTAAGTGTAGCCAGATTCTGGAACTCGACGCTCTCCCCTGCCAGGCCGTCCTCTCCATAGCGCAGCTGTACCACCTGGTTGATGGAGTTCCTCACAGTTGCATCGTATTTCACCATCACTGACTCCATGGACTTTATCAGCCTTCGCTGAATATACCCTGGGAAAGGGAATTAATTGAAAGACCCGAGGCAAGAGCATGACAAAGCTCAAAATGCAGAGACCAAAATTCACCTTTAGATAGAGAATCCCCATTCCCATCTCCACAAAAGCTCAGAAAAGGCCTCACCAGTCTCAGCAGTCTTAACAGCTGTGTCAATGAGACCTTCTCGTCCTCCCATGGCATGGAAGAAGAACTCAGTGGGTGTGAGACCAGCCAAGTATGAATTTTCTACAAAGCCTCGGCTCTCAGGACCATAATCATCCTTGATAAAGTGAGGAAGGGTCCGATGCTTAAATCCAAATGGGATCCGCTTGCCCTCTACATTCTGCTGCCCGACAACAGCAATGACCTGGGGGTGGGGGGGAAAGACTGCATGATTTCCCCTTGCATTAAAAGTATGAATTTATGACAGAAATAGTGTATGCCTAAAACCTGAAGTTGGAAAGAGGAGGCAGAAAGATACTAAGTGGGCTGGAGAGATGACTCAGAGGTTAATTAAGAGCACTAACTGTTCTTCCAGAGGTCCTGAGTTCAAATCCCAGCAACCACATGGTGGCTCACAACCATCTGTAATGAGATCTGACACCCTCTTCTGGTGTATCTGAAGACAGCTACAGTGTACTTAGATATAATAATAAATAAAAATCTAAAAAAAAAAAAAAAAAGAAAGATACTAAGTTCACACTCAACCTGGGCTACACAACAAAACCATGTTTTGTTTTTGTTTTTTTAAAAATAGTTCGTTTACATGTGAGTGAATCTTGTTTCAAGCCACGACACTGCAGCAGTGGTGGTGGTTGGTGGTGGTGAGAATTCCCTACTATTTTTTTCCATCTTCCCTCACACCAAAACATGTATACAACATCCTCCTTACAAACTCTAGTGTAGGCCACATATCTGGAAAAATGAAGCATCTTGCCTGGGAGATGTTGATCTTGGAACCCTTGGCTCCAGATACCACCATAGACTTGAAGTTGTTATATTCAGAGAGGGATTTCTGTGCAGAGGAGCCAGTTTTGTCTCGAGCATCATTGAGAATACGATTCACTTGATTCTCAAATGTCTGACGCAATGTGTTTCCTGGGGTGGGTTCTAGCTCATTGTTATGAGCCTTCTCAATGACCTGGAGACAGAGTTTTCATTAACATATTGGAGTCACTATTCCCCTTTCTCTCTAAACCCTTATATCTATTTTGCTCTTGCAGAGTTTTAAGTTCAAATCCCTAAGAAGCTGTTCTCTGCCCAGCCTTCCCTCACCTCTATTACATCTTGTTTAGCTTTCTTAATAGTGTTCTGAATGTCCTGGTAAGTCTTGGAATCTGCAATTGAGTCCCCAATACCAATGGTATGACCTAGGGAGAAACAAAAAAATACATTAACAACAATCATTTTGACTCCTAGGCAATCTAGGAGGACAGTGTGAACAAGTAAAGGATAAATAGTAAGGTAAAGAAGATTCAGGTATGATTTGGAAGCTGGCTATACTGACCCTCAATGAGAAGCCAGTTGTTAATGACAGTCTGAATGTTGGAGTAGAAGAGGCGGGTGATGTCATGCCCCATCTCTAGGTAGGAGATATGGACCAGCGAGCCTGCTGAGGTGCCCAGGGACTTCTTACAAAGGATGCCCATGATAAGCTCCCCATTCTCCACTACAACCTGTGGACAAACACTCATTTAGATTTTTGTTCTCATTCCCATGTTCAAATCTTGTATATACTCAGAAGCAAAGCCTTACTTTGGTGTCCCCAGGAGAGATGTGCTTGTAAGGGCCGCTATCTTCGTCATCAGGATGGGTGCTGTGGGTACGGATACAATTGATGTGACCAGGTATGATGAGGGAGAAGATCTGCTTGCCTGTCCATAGGGGCCGGGGCTTGAGGATAGCTGGCTGTGGGACCTTCCCGTCCCACGTGGACAGAAACATTAAGAGGTTCATGACTTCACCCTGAGAGGTAAACAGCAAGAAAAGAATATAAATGGGGAGGAAGAGCTGACTGAGTTCACCATCTTAGGAATATCTGGAAGGTAGCCCTGCCTAACAAAGTAAGCCAGATTTTGGAAGAATACGTTAGAAGTGTCATCTTTCAAATTTTTAGTTAAATACAGAATATTATAATAGTAAGATCTTATTTTTCTTTTAATAATTAGAAAATAAAAAATATAGAAGTGATAGATAATACATAAAATTAAAGAAAAAACACTGTAGCTCTCTTTCCCTGGCTCTTTCATACTTAGACCCTTTTGCCCACCCAAAACCAGTTTCCATTCGGATCACATACCCGCTCCAGGAAGACATCTCTCTTAGTGAATTTGCGTACTGCCGTGAGTGTGTCTTGCACAATACCCATGACAGGTCGATTGCTTTGGGGGGTGACAATCATTCGAGGCACCATGGCTAACTCTTGGATCTCTGCCCGAGTCTCCAGAGACTGTGGCAGGTGCAAATTCATCTCATCTCCATCAAAGTCTGCATTGTATGGAGTTGTCACACTGTAGCCAAACAGAGAAAGTCAAGAGTTGGGACTACTTCTTCAGTGACATAATGGAATTGCCTGGCCTGTTCCCATCTCAGTCTGATTCCCTCAGGTAGAGAACTAACCTAAGATTCAACCGAAAAGTAGACCAGGGGAGGATTCGGACCCGATGCCCCATCATGGACATTTTGTGCAAAGTTGGCTGACGATTGAAGATAACAATGTCCCCATCACACATGTGCCGTTCCACCTAGAGAGGTGAAGTAGAGAGAAGGGTTGAGTGAAGAAGGCACACTATAAGAATGAAATGACAGTGGACCCAGTCTTTTGTGACTGGAGATGATATTGCGATGCTTTTTCACTGTTATTTCACCTTCAAACATCCCCTTTGCACGGCCCCAGTCCAACATCAGATTACTACTAATAATAAAATGTAGCAATCACAAACATCCATGAAGCTCTCTCCCCTGCCACACACATGCTGACACAGGCTTATGCAGCCTCACTTTGACATCAGAGGCTGGCAGCACAACTGGTTAAGCAGAACCCTTTAAAACAGAAGGCACCCATGGCAATAGTGGTGTACACTAGGGAACTAAGGCAAGAGGGACATGCATGGCCAGGCGTGGTGGTGCACGCCTTTAATCCCAGCCCTTGGGAGGCAGAGGCAGGTGGATTTCTGAGTTCGAGGCCAGTCTGGTCTACAGAGTGAGTTCCAGGACAGCCAGGGCTACGCAGAGAAACCCTGTCTCAAAACAACAACAACAACAAAAACCAAACCAAACCAAACCAAACCCCACGTATTTGAAGTCCACTATTTTTAGGTTAGCCTGGGGTATAGGATGAAAACCTGTCTCAGAAAAAACCCCCACAACACTCTGACTGCCACAGTCCTAAAATAACCAGCCCCCATTCTACAGGAGGCTTCCAGCTCTGGTGACTAAGAATGGCCATGGCCTATTACATGCCTTATAGCCAGTCTGCAGATGAAGGTCACTGGGCTTAGGATGGAAACGCAAGTCAATTCGATCGCCATTGTCGCGGATGATGTACTTGGCTCCTGGATACTGGCTGTTTCCCCTGCGTACTAATTCCTGAAGTCTAGGAAGGAACAAAGTATGAAATAAGCAAAATACTCTCCAAAAACCATGCATTCCCACCTTTATCTCAAACCCCAAGTGGATGCCAAACTCAAACTTCAGGGTCTTCCTGCTTCATTCCAAGTGTCTCTTCCAGAAGAGGAAGGCACGCATCTGAGAACAAGTGCTCCACCCCCTACCTTGGCCACTATGGACAAGGTTTATGGACTAAAGCACACCTGTCAATGTTGAAGGGTGTGACAATCTCTGCAAAGGTCATGTTGGCAGCAATGGATCGGGGCACACCCACTTGGTCAATGGATAGGTTAGGGTCAGGGGTGATGACAGTGCGGGCTGAGAAGTCCACTCGCTTGCCCATTAGATTCCCTCGAACCCGTCCTTCTTTGCCCTTCAACCGTTGCTTCAGGGACTTGAGGGGACGGCCAGACTTCTGCATGGCCTATAAGAAAACACAGGAAGGGGCACTCAGGTAGTCAGCACTGGGCTCTCCTCCAGAGTTCTGCTGCCTCATGCTGGCCCCCACTCTGGCTCCAATCCATAAGGGCAGGAGTGTGCAGACGTACACGGGGTAAGCCAGGCAGTTCATTGTCCACCATGGTGGCCACATGGAACTGGAGAAGTTTTACATCTTCTGCTATGACATGGGCAGCTGCACCATTCTGCTCGTTCCGCCGCAGCTGATTGTTTATCTTCACAATGTCAGCCAGTTTGTGAGTCAGATCATCCTGAAGTAAAGAGTCAGTAGCGTCACGGTCAGGCCAGCACTGACGAGTGTGCTCAGCACACATGTGCCAAGGACACAGTCAAACTCCCTTCACCCTACCCTGGGAAACCCTGGGAAATGTGTAGGGTATCTTTAAAGGTTACATAACTATCAAGTAGCAAAATATCTTCAAACTCCTATCAGTCCACCTGGCCCTTTACACATGCTACACCTAAGTGTATTTAAAAGAAAGCATCCTCTAATCACATGCTCCTTCCCCAGATACCCAGCGAAGATTCTCAGAGCAGCTTACCTGGTTTCGAGCAGAACCCTGCATCACCACAGCAGGTCGCACAGAGAGAGGAGGCACAGGCAACACTGTGACAATCATCCACTCAGGCCGGGCATATCGAGGCTCCATGCCCAGCACAAAACACTCCTCATCTGAGATGCGTTTGAAGATTTCATGCACTCGTTCTGGACTCAGCAAGATCTTTTTCTCCTGAGAGTCCTCATTAACATGCTTCCATTCAGCATACAACTCTAGGCCAGAGCGCCGGATCCGGGGTTGATACCGCCCACAGCCGCCATGGCCCTTCCAGGAAGAGAACCATTAGAACCTAGCACAGGGCCATTCCTGCCACACTACAAAATATATTCCACAGCTGTGTGTGATTTCACCAAATTTTCTACAGCCACTTTCCCACAAGTCCCTGTCACCTTCTCTTTGGTCAGATCCTCATCACCCTCAGGCTGCTCCACACCAAACTTGTTGTCCATCTCCTCTCCACCTTCACAGATGTTTTTGCCCTTGCAAAGGTCATAGACATGCGTAAGCCGTTTCTTTGGCTGCCCCTTAGATTTGGCCAGGATGTCCTTAATCTTCGGGTTATTCTGGGGGAAAAACAGAGCAGGGTCAATTGGAGCTGTTCCCTGGCCCTGCCCCAGCTAGCAACCACCCTCCCAGACTAGGGACCAATGCCCTGCTCACAGAATCTACAAGCAGTTTGGAGCAGAAGAAGCAGACACAGCGCAGAACTTTCATTGTCTTCACCAGGAAGCCCACATGAAACACAGGCTTGGCCAGTTCGATGTGGCCAAAGTGGCCAGGACACTCGGTCATGTTTCCTATGGAAAGACATACCAAACACTTTCTTCAAAGTTCCCACTGACTCTAAAGGCTCTTCGTTTCTGAGGCAGGGTTTCTGTGTAGTTAGTTCTAGTATCTTGGAACTCTGTCTGCAACTAGGCTGGCTTAGAACTCAGATATTCGCCTCCCTTTGCTTCCAAGTGCTAGGATCAAAGGCATAAACCACCACCACTAGGCTAAGAGACTAGTTTAGGTATCCATCCTTAGGAATTCCTCTAATCCCAGCACTTACCTGCACATGTTTGGCAGCGGCCAGTCCGCTCAATCACCCCCTGCCGTGGATCCATTAGTCCCCCAAGTTTGGGGCGACCTCCCTCGGTTGTCTCTGGGTATTTGATACCACCCTCTGTCACGGACATCCGCTTCTGCAGAAAAGAAAAGCCAGTACCAACTAAGTAGGATTCCTAGTGTGCAGAGCTGAAGAGTTCTGTAATAAGGCCTAAGAAAATTCCAAATAAGACTGGAGAAATGCCTCAGTGGTTAAAAGCAATATTTGCTCTTCCAGAGGTCCTGAGTTCAAATCCCAGCAACCACATGGTGGCTCACAACCATCTCTAACGGGATCCGATACCCTCTTCTGTGTGTCTAAAGACAGATATAGTGTACTCGTATAAATAAATCCTAAAAAAAAAAAAAAAAAAAAAATTCCAAACCACTTGTTTAACCTAAGGTAGGAAATGGGAATGTTAGCATAGTTAAAACTCTAGAATACTAAACTTAAGTAACACATCCCAAGTATGTTTCAGTCAGCCACTGTGTATGCATGAGGGGTAGAGGGCGAGTTGGCATGTATTCAAACAGAATATGAGCCTTGGCTCTATACCTGCTTTTAGTATTTTGAGACAAGTCTTGCTATGTGGCTTATGCTGGCCTCAAACTCAAAACTCTCCAGCTTCTTTCTTTCAAAAGCTAGGGTTACACAAACACCACCTAGCCTCTAGCCAGTACTGGAATTCCAAATATCCCTCTGAGTTAAATTCTATGTCACAGTCTGGAGCAATGGCTCAGAGCACTGACTGCTCTTCCAGAAGTCCTGAGTTCAAATCCCAGCAATCACATGGTGGCTCAGAACCATATGTAAAGAGATCTAATACCCTCTTCTGGTGTCTGCAGACAGCTACAGTGTAATTACATATAATAAATAAATAAATCTTAAAAAAAAAATTAAAAAATTCTATGTCAATATGACATCAGTAAGATTTAACATAAAAAGAGATGGAAAGAGGTTGAATGCGGAGTCAAAACCAAAATACTATTTTTTTCTTCTCCCAAGCTGAAATCAGGCCAATGACTATCGGAGTCCCTGGAGAATCTCTCTGTACCTGCAATGTGTCTGAGAGCTAAAGTGTGCTGTCAAGACTTATCTACCATCTCTTAACTTCAGCTCCTGAGAGGGAACAGGCACTTGGAGACTTAGTCTCCTCTCTTAACCCTATCTTTGCCATTTATTCCTTCTTCTTAGGACCTAAACTGCTGGAGCACTTTCTTTTTTTCTTCTTCTTCTTTTGGTTTTTCGAGACAGGGTTTTCTCTGTATAGTCCTGGCTGTTCTGGAACTCACTTTGTAGTAGACCAGCTGGCCTCGAACTCAGAAATCCACCTGCCTCTGCCTCCCAAGTGCTGGGATTAAAGGCGTGCGACACCACACCCGGCTATGGAGCACTTTCATATCCAGGTGAAACTTTATTGTAAGTAAGGAAAGGACACAGGTTGGCAGATCAAAAATGAATAGCTGAAGTCCCAAGAAAGATGGAGCCAGGACTCAATGGGTAGAATCAGTGATGAGAACTAGAGGAGCTCAGAAGATAAGGTTCTACTTTCTGTTCATTTGAGTATATAGGGGAGGAGGATGTAGACCTGGGTCAAACCCAGGGCCTCAAGCACATTAAGATGGTCAAGGCAATCTTGAGTATCTTCTCATACAATGAAAGGTAGACTTTCAAATTAGTCAGGCTTTGCTCCACTAGCTTCTAGAGGTATACAGCTCAATTGAACTCAGGACCTCTGGAAGAACAGTTAGTGCTCTTAATTAACCTCTGAGTCACCTCTCCAGTCCTCATTCTTTAAGACAGGCTGGCTTTGGACTCCCTATGTAACCTATGATCTCAAACAAGTTGAAAAGGGTTCTAAAAACCCAAAACTGGTTGCATGTGGTGGCACACACCATTAGTTCCAGCACTCAGGAGGCAGAGGCAGGCAGAACTTTTTGAGTTCTGTGTCAGTTAGAGCTTAGGGCTAGTTGTGCCTAAACAAAACAATACCAGCCTCAACACCACACAAATAGATAAATTCAATCAAGATGGTATGACTCAGGAGACAGGCCTTGGGTGGGGCTAAATTATTAGGCCCACCCCAGGACATTCTTGGTGTGTGTGTTGTGTGTGTCAGAGGTTAGCTGTCCTTTTGTGTGTTACCCCAGGTCACAGGAAAATACACAAATAACAATTAAAAAACAAAACAAAACAAAACAAAACGGCCTGCTCTACAAAGCTCATTAATTCTTCATTCTCTTTTATCTGCCACATGAGGTCCTGGTCCTATATCCTTGATCTTCAACAACTCACTTTACAGCTTTATTCTCTTACCTTATATACTTCTACTACAGCAAGTTATCTCAAAATTCCTTCAGTCTTACCCTGTTATACACAGTCTGAGTAAACTCATTCATTTCTAAGACTCAGCTCAGATGTCCTTTCCAATTCCTCTTTTTATTTTTATTTCTTTTTAGCTTTGAGGGAATACTGTCCATCAATCATGGAAGCAAAGGCACAGTGGCAAGAGTGTGAAGTGGCTGGTCACTCAGTGTCTGCAGTCAAGAAGTGCCAGATGCAGAAGTCTTACCTCACCCTGTTAGCCTTATCTCCAGTCTCTAGTCTTACCCATACTAGGAAAGTTCTGATAAGCACAACTTTAACTATTTGTTAAACTTTAACTGTATGTTATTCCCACTTGACTATAATCCTTGAGGCACAGAACATGATACGTGTACACACACACACACACACACACACACACACTCTCTCTCTCTCTCTCTCTCTCTCAGTGGCTAGTATACACACCAGCAAATGGTTAAATATACTGGAGGACTGTAGGAAATCAGACCCTTATTAGATTGTAATTAACTTTAAGACAAAGATAATCTCATTCATTAGTGTAACTACCCACTTCAAAGAGTACATGAATGACTGAGGACATAGTTTGGTGGTGTTTAGCACGTGTGTAAGTTTAATGCCAGGTCTCTCCTGCCCCCAGACAGACACAGACACCACAATACTAACTTTCCTAGCTCCGCACCCCAACTCGAATCATTTCATATAACAGCATTTTTTTCTTT
>NC_034603.1:37600259-37610181 GCF_900095145.1 Mus pahari
TAGACCAGGCTGGCCTCAAACTCAGAAATCTGCCTGCCTCTGCCTCCCAAATGCTGGGATTAAAGGTGTGCACCACCACTGCCCAGCTATTTTTTTTTTTTTTCTTTTTAAAGAGTCTCATTGTGTAGCCCTAAATGTTTAGGAACTAGCAGTGTAGATCAGGATAGCCTTGAACTTACAAGCACTGCCAACACGTCTGACAGACTTTTTTTAAAAATGTATTTTCGTATGTTTGAGTGTTTTACTTGCACGTATACTGCATCTGTGCCTGGTACCAAAGAAGGCCAGAAAAGGGTACTGGACTCCCTGGAACCAGAGTTATGGTGTTGTAAACTGCCATGTAGGTGCTGGGAGTTAAGCCAAAGTCCAATAGCCAGTGCGCTTAACCACTGAGCCATCTCTCTAGTCCTAGCAGCAGACATTTTACCAATTCAAAGAGCCCCCTGTAATTAAATTTCTACCCCAAAACTTTAGGAATACCTCACAGAAAGCCCCTTATTACCCATCTTCCTACCCAAACTAAAACCATGTAACTCCCTTAAAAACAGGCTCCCACACTGAACTCGGAGCCCACCAATGTGGCTATACTAACAAGCCAGCAAGCCCCAGAGATCCTCCTTTACTCGCTGCTGGGATTACGGGAGCACACCTCTACACCTGGTTTTTTACAAGGCTATTAGGAACTGAAACTCAGGTCCTAGGCTTGCACAGCACCCAGCCCCTAAGTGCTGCATCTTTTAAAAAGGGGTAAATGGCAGGCATAAGGGCCCATGCTTGTTATCCTAGCACTCAGGCAGAAAGATCTCAAGTTTGAGGCAAGCCTGGGTTATGTAATGTGTTCTAGATTAGCCAGAACTATATAGTGAGACCAAGTCTCAAAAGAACACCTCATTTTGCATATTGTTAAGTAACTTTTTCTCTTATCTGTTCACAATACCTTCAAAAAAGATCCATTAAGCAAGAAAACCCAAACTCAAAAATATTTATGTCGGGCTGGTGAGATGGCTTAGTAGGTAAGAGCACCCGGCTGCTCTTCAGAAGGTCCCAGCAACCACATGGTGGCTCACAACCATCCGTAAGGAGATCTGACTCCCTCTTCTGGAGTGTCTGAAGACAGCTACAGTGTACTTACATATAATAAATAAATAAATCTTTAAAAAAAAAAATAATATATATATATATATATCTTAGAAACCAGTAGCCATTTGAAAAAAAACAAAAACACATAAGCTGAAGAATATTTTATTTGTTATTTAAATACTTTACTTGTTAAAATAAAGCCAGGTATGGTGACATGTGCCTGTCACCCAGGAGGAGGAATTAGGAGGCAAGGCCAGCCTGAGCCTACATGGACATCTTGTTTAAATGAACAATGAAATAATAAAATTTCCTACTTAAAACTGTTAGATGCTGTCCAACTTCTCAATCCTTAGCTAATAGCACCCTTATTTCATGCTTCAAATCTACTATTCCTCAGCAATTGCTAAAATTGCAGCTTTGTGATTCAGGTACAGTGGAATTTGCTTGTAACCCCAGAACTCAGATCTAAACACTCTCAAAAGATAAAAAATAAAACTAGAGAGCCGACTGAGTGCTTAAGAACACTTATCACAGAGCTAGGTGTGATGGCAAACTCCTTTAAGCTCAGCAGGTACATCTCTGAATCTCTGCGTGAAAGGCCAGCCTGGTCTACAAAGCAAGTTCCACAATAGCCAGGACCACACAGAGAACTCTTATCTCAAGAAAACAAAACAAAACAAACCAAACAAAAACAAACCAAACTAAGCTCCCCACCACAAAACAAGGACAAAACACCCACATATTGCTCTTGCAGATAATTGGAGGGGAGTTCTCAGCAACTATGTCAGGTGTCCAACACCTCTTCAGACTCCCCCACATACACATGCCATGCACATATGCACACACATCAAATCTTTTTATTTTTTACTTTTTTGTAAACAACTTGAATACAGCACCTTTCCCACACATACCAAAAACCAAAACCAAACCAACACCAAAACTACAAAAAAAAAAAAAAAAAAAAAAAAAAAAAAAAAAAAAAAAAAAAAAAAAAAAAAAGCAAGCCAAACCAAACAAAAAACAATTCGGCTTCCCAAACATATGATGTCATCCAATGGGATCCAGCGCCACCTAATGTTGAAACTGAACCATGTGCAACTAGTAGAGTACAGAGCTCCAATACTTCTTTCTAGAATACAGAATAAATACCCTGTGCCCCTGTGACTTTGCTACAGTGCTTCAAATGTGACAGCAGTTTGGGAACATTGGATCTAGACTACAGGACAGTTTTGTTCTATTCTAAAGATAGGACCTAAGGTATTCAAAAAGGGTTCCTATTAGTAAATATTTAGGTGACTTTCAATTGTCATTTTCAAACAATGTTAAAACGTATTTACTCAAATCATTTTAATTACATGCCAGTCAAGAAAATGTATCCTCCAACAGTGGCAGGCTATTGAAGTAAAACAAAGGGGGTTACAGAATGAAGGATGCTATTTAATGGTCAGAGTAGACATCTAAATACAGAACACACTGACATGAAGAACAGGCAATAAGGTCTCGGCAATGTTATTCTAAGCAGCAGAGACTGATTAAATAGCCCCCGAAGCAAGAACAAACTTGCAGTGTTAAAAGGTAAGCAAGTCAGGGTTGCAAAAGGAAACCAAGAAGGGCTAAAGAGATGGCAGAGTGGTTAAAGCACTTGTTGCTCTTGCAGAGGACCCACATGGTTGCTCACTGCGTTCTAGAACTCCAGTTTAAGGGGACCCAATGCCCTCTCCTGACTCCCAGGCACCAGGGACATGTATGGTGTGCATACATGCATGCTGGCAAAACATTAATACTCATAAAATAAATAAATCTAAAAAACATTTCTTTAATTTACCAGGAGACTGGTAATAAGTTGGAGAGGCAAGGAGGGGTAGGATCTCAAGGACTGTGGATCCTCCTGAGGGAAGGACCACGATGAAAACATCTCTACAACTACAGGAAGACTGAGGCAGGGCTACTCAGAACAGAGGTTAGTGGGTAGGTACCATAGCAAAGGTTAAGGTAAAGGTAAAGGCTGGCCTGGTCTACAGAGCAAGTTCCAGAGCTATACAGAGAAACCCTGTCTCAATTTAAAAAATAAATAAATTCGTATGATGCTGGGTCAAGAGATGCATATATTAAAGACTGAATGATCTCCAAAATGCTAACCAACTTATTCTTCTATCAATAATACATGAAGACACCCATCTTCTCATTATTTTTGCTATCAGATTAAGAAACTCTTTTTACTTGTTATTAGGAAACCTTAAAAAAAAAAAAAAAGAATTATTTTATAAGTACACTGCTGCTATCTTCAGACACACCAGAAAGGGGCATCCATTTCTATTACAGATGGTTGTGAGCCACCATGTGTGTGCGCTGGGAATTGAACTCATGACCTCTGGAAGAGCAGTTAGTGCTCTTAACCACTGAGCCATCTCTCCAGCCCCCACCCCCTTTTTATTTTTAATTTGTTAAAGGAAAAAAAAAAGTCTAGCCAAGCCAGGTGTACATGCTTATGCTCGCAGCACTCAGAGGTAAGGCAGAAGAATCACCATTTCCAGGGCAGCCTGAACTCAACAGGAAGATTCTGTATCAAAATACCAAGAGCTTTGAATACATGTAGGCAAGTTGTCAGAGCACTTGCCTAGCATGCACAAGGCTGGCTTTCAGTCCCAGCAAAATTCAGCCTGGTCTATGAGCTGCAGAATAGCCAGTACTACATATAGAGACCCTGCTTCAAAAGCAAAACATAACAAAACCCTGAAAAATCAAACCCTGTCCATCACAGTGCAAACTTGTTTCCCAATATACTTATTTTAGTTCTGTTCTAGAACATCTGATAAAATGGCCCATGCCTGCCTTACTCTTTCAGTACAATGCTTAGCTTACTGTAGGCTCATCAGAAAATTTACCTTTATTTATTAATGTAAGGTTTGTCCTCTGGTATCAGCTCCCCTAAAATCCTGTACTTTCTTAGTATTTTATTACTTTAATTATCTGGAATTTATTTTGTATTGGTCTGTGTGGTCTTGGATGCCCAGAAACCTGATGTAGGTTTTTCTGGTTTTTTTTTTTTTTGTTTTTTTTTAATATTTATTTATTTATTATATGTAAGTACACTGTAGCTGTCTTCAGACACTCCAGAAGAGGGAGTCAGATCTCGTTACAGATGGTTGTGAGCCACCATGTGGTTGCTGGGATTTGAACTCAGGACCTTTGGAAGAGCAATCGGTGCTCTTAACCACTAAGCCATCTCTCTAGCCCTTTTCTGTTCTTTTGAGTTCTGCTATAGTTGAGCCCTTACAGAACCCCAACAGAACTGCCTCAGTCTAGAATCAGCTTTTTAATTCCACTCTTTCTATTCTTTACTCTATTCCTCTCAGGAGGAAGACGTCCAAGTCACCAAAAGCTATCCCTTGTCTATCCTCACCCACTTCACATCAGCTCTTTATGGAGCTACTGTACATGTGTATAAAAACTGTCACCTTAGCCGGGCGTGGTGGGGCATGCCTTTAATCCCAGCACTCGGGAGGCAGAGGCAGGCGGATTTCTGAGTTTGAGGCCAGCCTGGTCTACAGAATGAGTTCCAGGACAGCCAAGGTTACACAGAGAAACCCTGTCTCAAAAAACCAAAAAAAAAAAACAAAACAAAAACAAAAACAAAAAAACCCAACAACAGCAACAAAAAAACCCTGTTACCTTTATAATTACCCAGTGGTTTCCTACTGAAAATAGAAATTCTGACTCTTTAGAACATAATTTACAATATCCCAAGCATCTTCAGTGTATTATCCTCACCCACTAACCCCTGCCCCAACACTGGCTTTTCAGTCTCCAGAATACAAGTTTATTTCCCTCTCAGTTCCATGACACTTGTTTCCTCCACCTAAAAAAATAGCTTTGATGACTGATATTACTTGGGAATGTCACCTCCCCTGGCAAGTAAGTTTTCCAAACCCCGACACCATTCAATTTCAGTGACTTTTTACAGCATTACCTCATTTTGCTTTAATCTAGGCACTTATTTTTGCTCGTTTCTTTTTGTAATTAAGCTCTCTTCCCTGCTGTTTTTCCCAGTGTTTTAGCAGGTAGAGATTTTGTTCTATTGTGCAGTTGTGTTCCTAGTGCCTGATGACTGTCACATAGCAGGGTGCTCAATATTTGTGAAAGGACTAAAATTGGGGATCCACTTCCTGTAGAACTTTCAACCCCGTCTCGTTGAACCGCAGCAGTGCTCAAGTATGGAATCATCTTTCTTCTCTGTCCAGTCAAGCACTCATCTCAGACATAGCATTCTGCTTGTTTAAGTCCCGGCATAATTTAAGTTTGGGAAGCTGAAGGCTGGACCCCGCACAACATCAGCATCACTGACCCATCTTCCCAGAGGATCATCAGCCAAAGGCATAGCAGAGAGACGGGCGGACCATCTTACCAACTCATCCGGACTCAGGACTCCGAACTGCACTCTCTTGATGGTGCGCAGCGGGCATGCGCTGTCCCCGGAGGGGGGGCCACCCCCGTGCATGGTGAGGCAGACGCGCTGCGCAGGCGCAAACCTCGCTACAAAAAGCCTGCGCCACCGCCGCCTAAGTGCTCAGAACCCGTCCGGGCGGCCACCAGGAAAGACCTCCCGGGATAGGGAGGGAAAGGCTGGAGGAGGGAAAGGTGGGGGAGGGGGGGAAGGGGGGGAAGGCAGAGAAACGAAAAGGGCTGAAAGAAAGCCTTTTCTTCCTTCCGGAGACTCGTCGGCTCCCAAAAAGGAAACAAAAGAAGGGAGGAGAGGAGGAGGTTTTGGGAGGAAGGAAGAAGAAAAGGGGTAACGAATAAATAAGTAACCGGGATCCTGAACGGCAGAGGTTACGGCAGTTTGTCTCTCCCCCTTCCGGGAGCCACCTTCTTCTCCAACCGTCCCGGTCGCGCTCTCGGCGCTTCTGAGGAGAGAACTGGCTGAGTGACGCCCTTTATAGATTCGCCCTTGGGTCCCGCCCCTTCCTTTCCCGCCCTCCCTTGCGCTACGGGGCCGCCCGCACCGGCCTACACGGAGCGCGCGCGCCGGAGTTGTTGACGCCGGGGCTCCGGCTCCCTGGTTGGGTGTTCTTTCTGACGCGACAGGAGGAGGAGAATGTTTCTGATCCTGCCGTCCCCCTCTCGGATTTCCCGTGCACTCGAGCCGAGGGCTTACAGAACGGAGGATAAAGTTAGGCCGTCTTTACTCGGCTTCGGAGTTCAGGCTCATTCTCGGCTAAAGTCTCTCATTAGTGTCCCCCCCGAACACACCGGGAAAATGGTTGGTTCTACGCATCGGTAATGAAGGCGGCGCCCTTCGGGTCCTCCCGAGCGGGTTCGGGGGAGGGGGGGAAGGAGGGAGGGACCGGACGGCCCTCGTTCATGAATATTCAGTTTTGCGCTGAATATGCATAAAGCAGGCAAGATGGCGCGTCCAATCAACTGGAAGTAGCCGATCTTAGTGGCGAGGCGCCCCAGGATGTTGGGGCACCGCCTGTCGTCTAATCGAGAGCCTTACGGAGCCCTGGCGCTGGATGTGCAAGCCCAAGCTTTTCCCGAGCCCCGAGGCCTATTCTGAAAGTAGAATGGCTGCTACCCGGGAGCCGCTGATCACGCGACAATCTGAGAAAAGCAGATTCGCGGTGGGGCAGAATAGGAATGTCTTGGGGAATTCGGGGTCAAGGAATGTGAACTTTTAGGAAACCCTACACCTTCCAGACGACTTCAGAAATATAAGGTGGCGGCCGAGTGTTTCAAGGGAATCTCCCAAAAGAGCATGTTTCCACTCCTTTTCAAAGCAAAGCCAACTGCTCTGCCAACCACAGTGATTCATTCGTGCTTGATGTCAGCGTTACATCACCGCTCGGACAGGGAGCACCACCACTAGGGAAAGCAAAATACCGTCCAAAGGAAAAGAATCACGCCCCTCCCCCAGTGCTGGCTGTTTGCCTGACAAGCCGCATTCTTCGTTCTTCATCTCCAGCGTTCTTCTCTTTCCTGCCTGTGGGATTAATCCCCTTGGCCCATTACCAGGCTTCCTTAGTCCTTTGGATCTGAGATCTCACTGCTGAATGATGCCCTTATTCCCTGTTCATAGCCCAAATTCCTTACCCTGGTTCCTGTAAATGCTCCCGGTCTCCCCTCTCCATTTTGTCCCAAGTCATCCTTGAATCCTAGGGCATCTCTCTCCACACCAGTTTTTGGTTTTAATATATGTATTTTTTTTTATTTTGTGTGTAAGCACACCACAGCGCATATACAGAGAGGATAATCTGTAGGAGTCGGTTTTCTCCATCTACCATATAGATCAAGCTTGGTAGTGTTAGCCTTTACCTGCTTAGCTATCTCACTGATCCTCCACACCAGTTCTTTGCCAAGCATTTGTTCTCCCATGGTTTTTATTCCCATCTCTCCTATTTACCCCTGTCTCCCCTCCCCCCCACCCCGGCTCTCAAGTTTGTTTTCATTCCTCCATTTGCCCTTCCTTATCACAACTGAGGTTCTGGGCAGTAATGATGGCAATGCTGCCCAATACAACCCCTGCTCCCATAATGTCAGAAGGTGCCACGGTCTCATAGAGCACGTAATACTGCAGCATCAGGGCTACCACGACCTCAGAGTGCAGGACAGCACATACCAGGGCAGGGTGGGTCTTGGTGACTGCATAGCTCACACATGCAAAGGAAACCAAAGCAAGGAGTCCCACTGCCACCATACAGCTCCAGGTCAGAGTGTCTTGGGGTAGCACAGGGGTCTGTAGCACAAAGAGGCCTGGTACAGAGACCATTAGCCCCACCAGGCCAAATAGGAAGGCCACAGTTGGTAGGCAGGAAGGGAAGTGTAGAGAGCGGTAAATCTGCAGCCCCAGTGACAGTGCCAGACCTCCCAGGAAAGCCAGTACATAGCCCAGGGCTGTGTAGAGGCCAGTAGTCCCTTCTTGCAGTGTCCCTAGTCCTGGTCCCACGATGATGATTAGCCCAAGGGTACTGCCAAACAGGCCACACCAGGCATAGCCACTGAGACCCTGGCTCTCAAGGCAGAGTGCCAGGAGGGCAGAGCACATGGTGGAAGAACCTTTGCGGACAGTGACTGCGTTACCGGCAGGCACCACCTGGACGGCACTGTAGGCGCAGCCAATGCTGAGGACATTGAGAATGGCATGGAGGAAGGCCCGAACCCGAACATCAGGAGGTCCCAGCAGTGGATCACCACGAAACTTAAGTAACAAGGCAATGGGGAGGTGGAAGAGGCATCGGAAGATGAGCAGCTCCAACGAGGGCAATTGGGAGGTCTGGTAAGCCATACGGGAGAATGGGCCCACGAAGCCAGCAGACAGGCCTCCACCCAGCAGGGCCACAAACAGGCCTTTGGTGGCATTGGAGGGCCCGCAGCGATGGTGATGGTCCGAGGGGAGGCTGGCTGGAGTGGAGGGCGGCGATGGCTGGGTGAAGTCAGGTAGGTTGAAATAGGGATGACTTGCAGCCTGTTAGGGAGAAAGGAGCTTGGACAGGAGAGCAACCACAGCCTGGGATAGGGTGAGTGGCAGGCGGAAACCTTGGACCCTTCAAGATAGTAGAGGAGCTCATAGGAGCTAGAAAGGGCCTGAAGATGGATGAAGTGGTACAGTGTGGGCCTTGAGGATGTAAAGCGGGAGGCAGGTAGTGAATAGTCCTGGAGCATCATGTTTCTCTGGGCAGTTAGTTGTTCTACTACCCAGAGAAAAAAAGAGGACCCAGGGATACTCTGCTCATTTGAGGAATGGGAGTTAGCTTCAGATGCTATGTGTATCCATATCATGTCACGGGAATCCAGAAACTTTGGGTCCACCATTATGAATTTCATTTGTTGGTGTCCCCAGGCCCACTGGGAACTTTAGAGGAGGAGGGGAAGAGGAATATCTCCATACTGAATGCTGCCCCGCTTTTCCCCTTTGCCCTAAGGACTCACCATCTCTCCCTGGGCTTCCTCCTCTCCTCCTGGGTCGGGCTGCCTGGTCCCTTGCAGAGCTTCAGCCATTGTGATTTGCTTGGAGTGGGGCTGAGGTTCCTTCCCTGGAACCTTCCCGAGGCGGGCAGGGGCTATCTTCTCATTGATTCTAACTCGGTTTTGTTGTTGTTGTTGTCGTTTATTTGGGGGGTCGGTTTGTTTCTTTTTGGTTTGGAGTGAGATCTGAGGGTGAGAGGGTAAAGAGGCTCTTTCTGTAGGCCAGGCTATGCTGGGGCTGGCTCACTAAGCTGTCCAGGCTGATTATAGGTGTGTGCCACCACTGCAGGCCTGTTTCCTGGCTTTGTTGCTATGGCTCCAAGTTCATTCTCATTCTCTCCCCCTCCCCCACCCTGTAGTAAAGCTGCTCTTGGTTTATTTCACTTATGTTTTACGTCATTTTACAAGGATTGTTTCTTTTTGGTTTCTGTGTATGTTCATGTCCCTATGAATGTAAAAACCTGAGGGCAGCATTAGGTATTTTTCTTCAGGGTTTTTTTGTTTGTTTGTTTGTTTGTTTTTTAATATCCTGTCTGCCTTTTTTTTTCTTTTCTTTTCTTTTCTTTCTTTTTTTCTTTTTTGTTTTTCTTTTTGTTTTTGTTTTTTCGAGACAGGGTTTCTCTGTGTAGCCCTGGCTGTCCTGGAACTCATTCTGTAGACCAGGCTGGCCCCAAACACAGAGATCTGCCTCCTTCTGCCTCCCAAGTGCCGGGATTAAAGGCGTGCGCCACCACTGCCCAGCTATGTTTTCACGATCTTTAGTGGCTAAAAGTTGCTCAGTAGGTTAGATGGCTGGTCAGAGAACCCAGGGATCCACCTGCCTCTGTGTCCTCTACTTTGTGATTACAAGCATACAAGTTCCTTACTTGGCTTTCCTTTC
>NC_034603.1:37611091-37635336 GCF_900095145.1 Mus pahari
TTTTTTTTTTTTTTTTTTTTTTTTTTTTTTTTTAAGATTTATTTATTTTATGTATGTGAGTACACTGTAGCTGTACAGATGTGGGAGCCTTCATGTGGTTGTTGGGAATTGAATTTTTAGGACCTCTGCTCGCTCTGGGTGGCCCACTCGCTCCAGTCAACTCCGCTTGCTCAGTCCCTGCTCATTCTAGCTCAAAGATTTAATTATCATACATAAGTACACTGTAGCTGTCTTCTGACACACCAGAGGAGGGCATCAGATCTCATTATGGGTGGTTGTGAGCCACGATGTGGTTGCTGGGATTTGAACTCAGGAACTTTGGAAGAGCAGTCAGTGTTCTTACCCGCTGAGCCATCTCGCCAGCCCGTCTGTTTATTCTTATTTTTAAATTTAATTTTGTGTGGGTGAGTGTTTTGCCTACCTGCATGCTTGTGTACCATGCATAGGCCTTGTGCCCTTGGAGGTCAGAAGAAGGTGTTACCTCCCCTGAATGAGTTACAGGTGTTTGTAAACCACCACATGAGCTCTGAGAGTTGAATCTGAAAAAGCAACAGTATTCTTAACCACTGAGCCATCTTTATAGCCTCAGTTTCTTTTTTAAAAAAATTGGTATGTGGGCAGGTGTGGTCACACCTTAAACCCCAACATTTGGGAGGCAGAAGCAGATTCCTGTGAGTTCTGGGCCAACCTGATCTATATTGTGAGTTCCAGGCCAGCCAGAGTTACAGAGTGAGAAAAAAAATGGAAGAGAAGAGTGTACATGGTTGTGTTCATGCAAGTGTGCAAACTCAACCATCTTGCCAGCCCCCAAATGTATTTTATTTTTAATTATGCATATATATCTGTGTGGGAATTTGTGAATGAATGCTGGTGCCTGCAGAGGCCAGAGGTTTCAGATCCCCCCAGAGCTAGAGTTACAGGTGGTTGTGAATGGCTGTGTTTGGATGTTGGGGGAATGGAACTCTTGGATCTTCTGCAAGAGCAGTTCTCTTGTAATCACTGACCCGCTTCTGGGGGTTGCTGGTTTGTTTTGATTTTTGCTTTATGCCAAGTCTTGCCCAGGTTGGTCTCAAAAGGCCGGTGGAATCTGGCCTTGAAATCTTGGTCCTCATGCCACTATCTCCCAAGGTGCTTGGGGTTATAGGCACAGGGCACAGATGCTTGAAAGCGTGTGGGAGTGGTCGGGCAGTGGTGGCACAAGCCTTTAATCCCCCAGCACTTGGGTGGCAGAGGCAAGTGGATTCCTGAGTTCAAGGCCAGCCTGGTCTACACAGTGAGTTCCAGGACAGCCAGGGCTACACAGAGAAACCCTGTCTCAAAAAGCCAAAAATAAATAAATAAATAAATAAAAAAGTGTAAAGTGTGGGAGTGGTTTCGTTGCTGTATGGCTTGACTAGGCTGAGTGGCTTGGAACTCGCTAGTCGATCAGCATGGACTTGAGCTTGCAGTGGTCTTCCGCCTTTGCTGCCCTAGTGCAGGCGTTACAGGCTTGAACATCATCACGCTCTTCAGGGAGAGCCTGCTCCTCTTTCTCCTGAAGTGGTTTTTTTGGGGGGTGGTGGTGGTGGTGTTCGTTTCATTTTTTCAAGCAGGGATATTACTCTGTAGCCCTGGCTGACCAGGAACTTGCTGCTTAGATCAGGTTGGCCCATAAATCCACCTGCCTCTGGCTCCACAACACTATCACACCAGGCCTCGCCAAAGTCTTTAGTTTTGCAACTAGTTTTGTCTATAACATTGTCCCATTGAGGTTCCAGGAATATTTTTTTTAATGTATGTCACATTTCTCATGCTTCCACCCGGTGTGTGGTTAGTGTTGTGCCGGGAAGGCCACACCAAGGCCTCTGCATTTATATGCAAGGACGCAGAAGTGAATCTTTCCACTGGTGGAGACAAAGTTCCAAGCTTTGTTGCTTATCTGCACTAATGATCATCGGTTCTGCCGAGTTGAGGTCTTCCTTGCCAGTGGGTCTGGTGATAATCCCTAGGGATTCCTGAGGGTGCTCATTTTGGATCTATAGGTTCCACGGGGCCCAAATGTGAATCTTCCATGTTGTAAGTTTTCGGCCCCAGAGAACGTGTGTGCGGTGTGCCTGTCTGTGGTGAACAACTGTGCCCACGCAGCGTGCTCTAGGCGATGTGACCCCTGAGTGAAGGGTGTGCAGAGGGAAGGGCGGGCGTGGGGGTGAGTCCCTTCCCAGGGAGTGAGTGGTCTAGGTCAATGCATTATAGTCACTGGCCACCCCGTAAGGTGTGCACCCTGCGGGAGGCCCCGAGTCTCTTCCCTGTGAGGGCTCCACCGGGCCTTGGCCATTAGACTTCAGAGTCCAGAGTCGGTGTCGTCTGCGCTTTGCTGGCTTCCTCTCGGCAGCAGCGGCGGTGCTGGGGGGGGACTGTTTCCGGGGGTGGGGTGGGGGGGAGGACCGGGGCGGGGGGGAGCCGATGATGTCAGCGGCGGCGGCGGCGGCGGCGGCGGTGGGGCTGGGCCGGGGCCGGGCGCTGGGGGGGGCCGGGGCCGGGGCCGGAGCCGGAGCCGGAGCCGGAGCTGGAGGAGAGTGAAACCCAAGCGGCCGGGGGTGGCCACGGTGATGAGCCGGGCCTGGCGGACGCGGCGCCATCGCAGTCAGGTGGGCCCCGGGGCGAACCGGGCAGGACTAGGGAAGATGTCCCCTCTCCGCTGCCCGGCGCCGCAGGGGCCGGAGCCGCGCCCCGCGACCGCTCCCCTTCCAGGTTGATCTAGGGGCGCAGGGGTCGGGGGCTCTAATAAGCCCCGCCCCCGGACGTGCACGGCGCTGGGGAGCAATTTAAGGGCGCCCTGGTATGGCGTCCAGCGAACCGCGACTGGGGGACTCGGTCTCCTGGGGCCGTGAAGAGGGTCGCAATCACTACACCTATGAAGGGTTAAATTCTGCAGCCCAGTGCCCCTTCCCTCTGTGGGGCAGGTTGGGGGTGGGGTGGGGCGGGTGTGATCCCGGGCAAGCGCTGCAAGCTGCTGGGAGGGCGATGGCGTAGGAGCCAGGCAGAGAGGGGGAGGGGTGGCCCTCTGAGCGCCCCAGAGTTGGGGTGTGCAGGGTGCGCAGTGCGAGCAGGGGCCCGGAACCGCCGCGCCGTCGGGGCTGGGTTGTTGCAGTGAGTCCTGGAGATTGTGCCTCCTGCGGTACTGTGGGGCAAGGTAAACTGCTCCTCCTGGGCAACACCGTTTCCCAGTCTGGCACCGAGTGGTCTGCGAGGGCCCTCCCTGATACATAGAGATAGAAAGCCAGGAGGGGTACTTATTGGTACAGAATTACAAGCTATGGCTCTGTGACTTTAGGAGACAGATAACTGAAGTGTGTTGTCCGAGGTTTTGTATATAGTTTTTGTCAGCGTGTGTTTTCCTTCACGTATGTCTTGTGTTGCACATATGAATGTTTATGAATGTTTTCTGCATAGCTGGCATGGAGTGTGTGTGTGTGTGTGTGTGTGTGTGTGTGTGTGTGTGTGTGTGTGTTATGGCGGGCACCAGAATGCGGGGTGTGCGTACCCATTTGAAGAGTGCAGTCACTTGTGGACATTTGAATCAGAAGGTATCACGCCTGAGTTCCATTTCTGTCGTCCTGATGAGGTGTGGTCCAGTTGTGTAGAAGACAGAAAGGCGGATGGATTTGTGTGTCTGTGATGTGCGCGTTTCACGGGGGCTGCATGTCTGGAACGCAGACCTAATAATCCTCAGGAACATGTGAGGTGAGGGGTTCTGGGTGGGACATGCAAGATGTGTTTATGGGATCCTGGGCAGCCAAGCACGGGAAAGGTTGCGTGTTTGCAACACTCTCCACGGGATTCTTTGGTGACGTTGTTTGTGGGAGCCTGTCTGAGCTGTTGGGCCGGGAGGCAAGCTGGTCAAAAAACACTTAGGAGGAGGTGGCGTGACAAGGGCAATGTGGGCCTTAGACCCAGGAGACCAGTGGAAGGCTTGGTGTGCGTGCCTACCGTCTGTGTGCTTAAGTGATGGGTTTAGGGCTGCCAGGAGATGTTATGGGAAAGTTGGGAGATGAATATTAGGCAGGGTGAAAGGGGCAGGCATGGGTGCTGTCCATGGCACCGCCCTCCTTTTGCAGGGTCTCTGTGTTTGCCCAGCACATTAGGGCCATAGGGAGGAAAAGTCCTGGCGCCCATAAGGGAAGTGAGCTTAGACAGAGCGGCTCCTTGGTCATGTTTATGTAAAGGCCGGGTGTGACTTTTGTCACTAAAATGGAAAAAGGGATCACGGAGTTTTCAGCCTCCTCCTGCTTTGCCCTCTCCCCACCCCCCTTCCGGTATCTCTGACGCACATGAAGCCCTACTCCGAGGACAGTGGAAGAGCTTTGGACAGAATTTGCTCACTAAGCAGATTCTTAGGAACAGGTTCCCTCACCTTTGGGGCCTGGGCCCTTCAGTGCATGTGGGAGATACACATGTACGCTCGCCCCGTTTGTGTGCCCCATTGTGCGAGCCATCTAGCCTGTGTGTACACATATAGGAGCCGGAAGGCTTTATGGCTGTATCCTCTGGAATGGGTGAGGGAGGCTGTCTGCCTATGAGGCCCGGAGGACAGGTGCAAGCAAGACTTACACTGGAACTGAAGTGTTCTGGTGCCTTCCCAACTTCCTCAGAGGAAGATTCTCTGCCTACGGAACTTACAACCTGATATATAGCAACAAAGTAGAGACTATGCCATACCAGCTCCTCTGCCCTGCCGCAGAGACGCCCCGGCTCCCAGATTCACTGGTAACAGTGGTCGTAAACAGTTGGTTTGCACTAACTCTACAGCCTCTGCTCCCAGGCTTCTGTGTACCACCACTCAGCTGTCATCACCCTGGCCTCTGATGACCTCACTCTTTCAGGCAAAACAGCCAAAACCCAGAGATGGTAAAGCTTTTGCCCCAAGTCACTCGACTGTGAGAAGTGCTCAGGTTCCAGGTTCTGTGCTCTTGACTTGTGCAGTCCTTTACTTTTCTGGAGCATTCAGTGTGCGCACACCAACTTTTTTTTGTTTTTTTTTTTTTTTTTTTTTTTTTGGTTTTTCGAGACAGGGTTTCTCTGTATAGCCCTGGCTGTCCTGGAACTCACTTTGTAGACCAGGCTGGCCTCGAACTCAGAAATCCGCCTGCCTCTGCCTCCTGAGTGCTGGGATTAAAGGCCTGCGCCACCAGGCCCGGCTAATTTTTATTTTTTAAGATTTAATTATGTATATGAATATTTTGCCCATGTGTATGTCTGTGCACCACATGTATCTGAGGAGGTCAGAAGATGTTATTGGAGCCTCTGCAGCTGGTCCTATGGATGGCTTTGAGCCACCATGTGGATGGATACTGGGACTTGAACCTTGATCTTCTCAAGAACAAGTGCTCTTAACTGCTGGGCTCTCTCCTGCCCCTTCACCAATCTGTTTTTTGAGGACCAGGACTCATAGGTAGTGCTCTTGAGAATCCTAGCCCAGGGTGTGAGAACCTGAGCATCTGTGGCTTTGCCCTGTGGGTGCTAGCTTTGGAACACTGAATAATGAGAAGGGGAGACTGTCCTTATCTCATGGGTGACAGAAGGCAAAGGAGGAGAAACATTTAAGTTCAGTCCTAACAGTTTGTAGAGATGTTGGGCCAAGGAAAGGTCATTAAAAGTATGTGTGTGTGTGTGTGTGTGTGTGTGTGTGTGTGTGTGTGTGTGCGCTCGCACGTGTGTTGTGTACTTGAATATGGGGATACTACAAGTGTTTACTGCACATGTGGAGGCCAGAGCAAAGCATTGCTTATCTTTTATTGCCTTTGGCCTCATTGGCTGGCTTGGGAAAGGGTCTGACATTAACCTAGAACTTGCCGTTTTGACTAGAATGATCAGCCAGTAAGCCCTCAACCTGTCTTTGCCCTCCAATCCTGGGGTGACAAGTTCAGAGCCATGCCCCAGCTTTATATTTGGGTGCTGGGGATTTGAACTCAAGTACTTTTACTGAGAGCTGATTTTTTGAATGATATCTCTGTGTGTGTGAGCACACGCCACTGTGTCCGTGTGGAGTCAGAGGAGGGCTTGCAAGAGTTGGTTCTCCCCTTAATGTGTGGATCCTGGGGATTCCGGTCCCCAGATCTGTGTGGCAAATGCCTTTACCCTTTCAGCTATCTTACCCACCCTAGCTTTTGTGGGTTTAAGACAGGGTCTCAATATGTAGGCCAGGGTGACTTTGAACTCTCTGCATTCCTCCTGCTCCAGCCTTCTGAGTGCTGGGATTGCAGGCATGAGCTACCAGACCCAGGAGTCACATTAAACGGCAGTTAGTGCTGAGGACTCGGTGGAAGAATGCAGGCTGGAAGAGATAAACCTACAGGCAGAGACAGCTTGTCCATCGCCTTGATCCGTGCGAGTTAATGAGGGCTTGGACTAGTTTGGCAGCGCAGAGGGGCTTGGGAAGGCTGGCAGGCCATTTCCAGGCAGCTTTAGCCAGACTTGGTGACTGCTGGATTTAGGAACAAGGGAAAGGGTGGAGTCAGATGTGACACAGTTAACACTTAGCACGTGAGAATTTGTGTGGTGATTTATGTAACCAGCTGGCCTGCTATAGGCTCCTCGGGGCAGGATCCAGCAGTGTGGCAGAGGGAAGGGCTCGGCATCTGGGGTCATCCAAGTCTGGATTAAAATTCTCGCTGTTACTTATAATGTCTCTTACCTTCAGTAAGGTTTATTCCTTTTCTGTAAAATCTCGAGAATATAAAAAGCTACTGTGGCCTGTTGTGTGCAGCTGTGGGGGTCTAGTTAAATGAGGCAATGTGTGTCAAGCCTCTAGGTAGGAACTAGGTAGACTGAGTGTCCTTAAGTCGAGATACGGTTGACATCTTCAGCTCTGAAGATGGCTTCTTTCTTTCTAGTAGAGGCTCCAGGAAGAATACCTTTTTCTGTTTGTTCTAGAAAAGTCTCATATTGTCCACATTAACTTCAAATTCATGATCTTCTGCACACAACCCCCAGAGTACTGGTATTAAAGGCTTGTGCCACCAACACAGATTCTCTAATTTACCGAAATCCTGCGCTTCTTACATCTTCCTTCATTCTAGGCTGGGACCCAAGGCCACGCTAGACAAGTGTCCTGGACCTTCAGCCTCTAAAGTTTTCGACCTCGCATTATGCACTACGCAAGATATTTGAGCAAACAACCCACCCATCCTACCTTGTCCCTCCTGGAAGCCCATACTCTAGAGATAAATGAGCAGTGTGTTTTACTAAGTGACACGAAGGGAAATGAAAAACAGAGAGAGCTATGAAGTTTCCGAAAGTGGGAAGGGGCCAGGGAAGAGCCCTGAGCCAGGTGACATAAGTCAGAGCACACAGAAGGTAGAATTGTGGGGCAGTAAGCGATCTAGAGGAAAGAACATCCCATTCTCCGCATTTGGAGAACAGCAAGAGGTGACACATTCTGGAATATGTGCACAGAGCCTCAGCTCCGTGGTACCTCTGAGGTCATTCAGGCAGTCAGGAGTAGAAAACTAGGGCTGGAAATGTAAGTCAGGAATACAGCTTCCTTAGCACACCTGAGGCCCTGGGTTCAATCCTCGGTCACACACACACACACACACACACACACACGCAAAACATAGAAGTGGGGCTGGAGAAATGGCTCAGCAAGTAAGAGCACTGGCTTCTCTTCCAAATGGACCCAGGGTTCAAATCCCAGCACCACATGGCAACCCACAATCCCTGTCTGTAATTCCAGTTGCAGGGAATATGATAGCCTGGCACAGGCATACATGGAGGCAGAACACCAATGTGAGTAAAAATTTAAACATTTAAAAAACAAACATAAAAAAAACTCCATGTAAATATTATAAGAATATGTTTTCGTTTTAACCCCAGATGTGGGGATGTGGGGATGCTTTGCAGCAGCTGACGATGATTTGCCTCATGCTCTAGTAAAAGTGTGGTTTTGCCAGCTGCAGATAGTTCCTGAAGTCGTGTGATGTCTGGAATTCTGGGAACTTTTCGGAGGGTATTTAATGCTAGAGCTCTGATAGGTGGGGTGGTGGTTGTTGGTCATTCGGGGGGTGGAAGGTTATGGTTTGTTAGTAGCTGTGCTCAAAGAAGAAACAAGAAGGAAGAAATTAGATTCAGAGATGTCTATCTTTCTCTCTTCCCTCTGTCTTTTTTCTCTCCTATCTAGTGACAGGGGGTGAGAAGGGAGGGATAGAGGGTGGGAAAAAGAAGAACTCACAAAGTAGCTAAGACCCTTTGCAAGAGAAACAGCAAGGACAGACAAAGAAGAACTTTAAAATTCACAGAACAACCAAACTCATCCTTTCAAATGTTTGTCTGTTTGTCTGTCTGTTTAATGTGTGTGAGTATCTTGCCTGCATGCATGTTTATGTGCCACATACTATATGTTGCCAATGGAGGTCAGAAGACATGAGATTCCACTGGGATAGTTGTGAGCTGCCATTGGGTGCTGTAAATAGAACCTGGATCCTCTGAAAGAGAGAGTAGCCAGTGCTCTAACCCACTGCTGAACCTTCTCTCTCTACCAAATCCATCTGGCAGCCCAAATTCTGCCTTTTTTTCTTTTTCATCACTTTCCTTACCATTTTCCAGGACAAAATTTCAAGACTAGGCACAGTCATTCCATAGTATCTATGAGAAGTTGGTTCCAGAATGCCCCATGGGTGTATATAAATCTCAAAATTTTATGCTGGTATAAATATGCTAGTTATACTAGTAAGTCATGTCTGGTGATATGTTCCTATCCTCCCAACACTGAGGAGGTGGAGGTGTTAGGATCAGGAAGGAGTTCAAGACCACTCTTGATCAGTTCAGGTCTGGGCTACAAGAGACCCTGCTTCAAAATAAGTAAACAATATGTCAAAGCATCTGCATCTAAATTACGTCCTGCCATCTACCTTGTTGTCTCTTCGTAAGATGTTTAAATCCTTATAAATTCTATATAAATTGTTTTTGGAAATTTTTATTTTATTTGTTTGGTTGAATTCAGGGTTCTCCCATTTGGGTCTGCTGGCCTGATACTTGGCATGGTGATCAGGGTGACACTGAACATCAGTGACCCTTCTGCCTCTCCTCCTCAGTACTGGGACATGCATGTCCACCACAGCTGTCCAAATAGTTCTCCTCGTGTGTTGTACAGAGAACAATAGCCAGAGAATAATGTCTGTGTGTGTTCAGTGCAAGACCAGTGTTTTGGAATATTGTTGATCCTTAGTTGGTTGGGTTATTAGCTCATTTTATCTTTATAACCACCCTGCCCAGTGGGAACTGTTTCTCACCACCACCATACAAACAAGAAAACTGAGATGAAGGTCAAGTAACTTTTCCAGGATCATATAGCTGGTGTCTTCATCGCCCATAACTCATTTTAGGGCACTGTCCTGTCCTGGGGCAGTTGAACTGGTCTAAACTGCAGGGGACTAACAGCAGTGCCAGGGTCAGGTTCCCACAGCAGTGCATTCCCTCGACCCGAAGATGAGCTCTCAGTGCTTAGCTCCTTCACGGTGGTCATTCTGAGTGTTAAAAGGAGATCGTGTGCATAACATATTTGCTACGCTTTGCCTAGCAACAAATGGCAGCTCCAACGCTTGTAGTGAACGTGATTCTGGGTGATTGTTAAGAGCCAGGCCAGCTTTGGGTCTCTGCAGTTCTGAGAAGCACCAACAGGCCTTTCCCCATACAGTCCACACTCAGGTGCATATCTGTAGGCGCCTGTCTTGTAACATGTGGTGCAGGCTGGGCAGTCCTGGTTCCAGGGGCGAATGGGGACTGGAATCAAACTGACTCTGCTTATCTTCACATGGCTTCCTACAGGAAGGAGCTCCCCTAGTTATACAAAGTTCTAGGTAGGCTAACAGTCGGGGCTGTCAACATCCTCTGTCAGGGTGTACTGAATGAAGTCACTGGAAACTTGGAACCCAAGTTTGTAGGGTTAGATGCCAGCCTTGAGCTAGCTACCTGGTATGCCTGAGTTTTTATCATCTTAAAGAAGAGAAGATGAAATGACACAAATGCAGTGCTGAGGCCATCATGGAAGGGAGTAAGAGGGGCTGGAGAGAGAGACAGCTCAGTGGTTAAGAACACTGGCTGCTCTTCCAGAGGACCTGACTTCAATTCCCAGCATACAACTGTCTGTAATTCCACTTCCAGGGGACCTGACACGATTACCCAGATATACATGCAGGTAGAACACCAGTGTACATTAAGGTAGATAGATAGGTAGATAGATAGATAGATAGATAGATAGATAGATAGATAGATAGATAGATAGATAGATAGATAGATGATTGGAGGGAGTAAGAGACAATGACTCCAGACAACACGTGAGGAGGATATCTGCCCCCAGGACTCTTGCCGTACCACAGTGCAGTAACAAATGGGACAACTCTTGGGCCTGGCATGGTGGTCACAACCTCGGTTACAACTATTGCCCTGTTTACCACCATTCTTTCCTCCTGCCCAGAAGAGGTAGCAGAGCCATGCCTTAGGGCATCTTGAAGTGCGGTCCAGTCTTTAGTCTATGTGGTGATCACTGGGGAAGGAGCACTTGGGAGATCAGATGAGAAGCTTTGGATGTGGGACGCTGGTGATTGTGTGGCCCTCGGCATGTGGAAGGAGCCAGAGCTTTGTGGGTACACTGAGGGTAGATAAGAAGGACCCACGAAGTCTCTGCTGATTGCTGCCAGACTTTGGATAAGGGACCAGAATGGCTCTGAGGGAACCCGAGACTGCAGTGGACAGCGCAGCTGAGAATTGCTCACTTGTGACTGTCATAGCTCACTCTTTGGTTGCCTACTGTTCCATCTGGATGAACCTCTCAGCAAGAGGTGTGGTGGAGCCGGGCGTGGTGGCGCACGCCTTTAATCCCAGCACTCGGGAGGCAGAGGCAGGTGGATTTCTGAGTTCGAGGCCAGCCTGGTCTACAGCGTGAGTTCCAGGACAGCCAGGGCTATACAGAGAAACCCTGTCTTGAAAAACCTAAAAAAAAAAAAAGAAGAGGTGTGGTGGGTTACACATGCCACACACACCCCCGGCCCCGTCCTGGCATTAAAGGCAAAATCCAGAAGCCAAGGGTCTCAGAACAAAGAGTGGGATCCGAAGCCCCTCAATCTAGGTCTGGTTACCTTCCCAGGGTCCTAAGAGACTAGAGCAAGCAGGCATGTATGCATGTCTCTGGCCAACTGGTACGTAGAACACCTTCTAACACCCCCCAGCCTATGTCCCAGGCTAAGGTTTCTGAGTCTGTGGTGGAAGCGCTCTCCTAATGCAAAAATCTAATCAGGTTAGTCCTACAGGGAGGGGGGAGCTCTATTTTGATATGTAAATAAGCTTACTGAGATTTAAAACAACAACAACAACAAAACATGCAAATCTTTGATTTCTTTGAGTCCCAAGTCTGGGCCACAGGGATTAGAGAGTGGACTGCAGGCTGAGGCTGTCTGTCCTGAACCTGTGGGATTGAAGTGTGCTGCTGTGCTATTCCGAGGCGAATTGGGGCTATGCAAATCATCTTGGTGTACTTCCTGTAGCTGGCTGAGCAAACCCAGCGATAATCTTGTGGCCTCCCTGGTCTGATTGGATTTGGGCACATAGCCTGACAGGCTGCTGGAAGGGATCAGGGTCTGCAGAGCAGCCAAGGTGTCTGTGACTGTTGGACTGATGCCCACACCCTGAATCCCTTCCTGTGAGGACCCTCTTCCCTCTCCTCTTGATTTCTGACACAGTTTCCGTTTCTCTGCAGAAGGAAAAGGCCAGGCTGGAGGGACTTGCTGAGCGACGCTTCTTCTCCATGTTGGCTATGCCCTCAGGTGAGAGAGTGCAGGGCAGAAAGTAGACCCCAGGCGGGAAGGCAGCTAAGGCAGCTAAGGCAGCAGCCATCTTGTTCAGTCCTCCTCCCCACAATGGTTGGGTGTGGAGAGCGGCTCCCTTCTACTGCTTACTGTGAATCTGGAGGTCATGACCTTTGCTGTGGCCTGAGGTATCCCTGGCCAATGCTGACCCAGATGTTAGACATGTGCTGGTCTTGGACAGTGGTTCGATTCTGAGCGGTCTAGTAACCGCTCATAATAACCCATGACTTCTGTGGCCCGAATTATTCAGCCTTTCACCGGATTCTGTCCAGCAGCCTCTAACTGCCATCTCCCATTTATCGCCCTGCTCTCAGAGGTTCCTGACACTAGCCCAGCCTCTGAGACTCTCCCTGGCCTCTTTTCCCTATGTCTAGGCTGGCATCATGCCACCCCCTGCAGAGGTGACGGACCCATCCCATGCCCCAGCTGTCCTGCATCAGCTCAATGAGCAGCGGCTCCGTGGCCTCTTCTGTGATGTCACCCTCATAGCTGGAGACACCAAGTTCCCTGCTCACCGCAGTGTCCTGGCCGCCTCTAGTCCCTTCTTCAGAGAAGCCCTACTAGCTTCAGCCCCACTGCCCCTCCCACCAGTTACTGGCGGCTCAGCCCACAGCCCAGCAACCACCACAGCTGCCTCCTCTTCGTCCTCCTCTCCCCCTCCAGCCTCTCCTCACTCTTCATCTCCTCCCCGGGTGCTAGAGCTGCCCGGGGTCCCAGCAGCTGCCTTCTCCGATGTCCTCAACTTCATCTATAGTGCCCGGCTTGCACTCCCTGGCGGTGGCGGGGATGGGGCAGCCGTGGCAGAGATTGGAGCTCTGGGCCGGAGGCTGGGTATCTCCCGTCTACAGGGCCTGGGGGAAGGAGGTGATACTTGGGTACCACCTGCCCCAACTTCCATGGTCACCTCAGATCCTACTGAGGATGGTTTGGGGGCAGGGCCTAGGACAGATGGAGAGTGGGTGGGTGACAAAGCTGAGGCCCTGACCCCTGACTCCCAGCCCCGGCGGCCCTTTCCTTGCCCTCGATGTGGAAAAAGCTTCATTCATCCCAAGCGACTGCAGACCCACGAGGCTCAGTGTCGACGAGGGTCCAACACTCGGGGGTCTGCAGGGCTGGGACCTGGGGTCTCTGGCCCTGGGGGTCCTGCAGGAGTGGATGCCTCAGCCCTTCCACAACCAGTGGGCTTCAGAGATGGCCCTGAGCATGTGGTGAAGGTTGTGGGCGGCCATGTGCTCTATGTGTGTGCGGCCTGTGAGCGTTCCTACGTGACCCTGTCCAGCCTGAAGCGGCACAGCAATGTACACTCATGGCGGAGGAAGTACCCCTGCCGCTACTGTGAGAAGGTGTTTGCCCTGGCTGAGTACCGCACCAAGCACGAGGTGTGGCACACTGGGGAGCGCAGGTGAGTGACCTGAGGTGACAGGGGAGGAATGGGCTGAGGGGGCTAGAAAGCCGGCTGTCCACACGGGGATCTGCTCTTGTCCTGTCCCTGCTTACATGCATCCTTTCAGCCCCAGTTCCTGGATGCCATCATCTTGCCTGTCCATCCAGGCTTGGTGCTGTGGGAGAAGCTAGGAAGGAAAGAGAAATCTGCCTTTCCCAGGAGAGGACTGTGGGAATCCAGGCCCGCCCACTGGGGTTTTGAGCACACAGAACAACACCTGGTGTTTCCTTAGCGTGACCATTCTGTCCTTTGCACCACAGAAGGCATTTCAGGGCTAGACTATGTGACTATTCCCATTTCAGGACAGAACAGCCGAGGCTGAGAGTGGAGGCTGGCAGGGGCCAGGGCGCTGAGCTTAGTCTGGCCCTACTGCAGTGGCTGGCAGGGTGCAGCAAGCAGCAGGCAGGGAGGATGGACAGGTTGCTGGGGAGTTACAGGTCTGAGGGCTGCAGATGACAGGGCAAGATGAGGCCCTGCCTGCCTTCAGGGCCCTTAACTCAAGTGGCTCTGTTCCTGCCCTATTCCCTGCTGTCCTGGCCCAGGTACCAGTGCATCTTCTGCTGGGAAACCTTTGTCACCTATTATAACCTGAAGACCCACCAGCGAGCCTTCCATGGCATTAGCCCTGGCCTCCTAGCCAGTGAGAAGACACCCAATGGAGGCTACAAACCCAAGCTTAATACCCTCAAGCTGTACCGCCTGCTCCCTATGCGGTCAGCCAAGCGGCCCTACAAGACCTACAGTCAGGGAGCCCCCGAGGCCCCTCTTTCTCCAAGCCTCCACACACCGGCCTCCGCGGCAATGCCAACCAGCCCCCAACCCCTACCCGCCCCAGAACCTGGTCCTCCCCCCTCTGTCATCACCTTTGCTCATCCAGCTCCCTCTGTCATTGTCCACGGGAGCAGTAGTAGTGGTGCAGCTGGGGGCGGACCAGCCGGCACAGGAGGGTCCCAAGCTGCCTCAGTCATCACTTATACGACTCCCCCAAGACCCCCCAAGAAACGAGAGTACCCACCTCCTCCCCCTGAGCCTGCAGCAACACCCACCAGCCCAGCCTCCACCGCCGTCAGCCCAGCCACAGCTGCAGGGCCAGCCACAGCCACAGAGGAGGCCAAGGGCCGGAATCTGCGGGCTGGGAGGACTCTGACTTACACAGCCAAACCCGTGGGTGGGATGAGTGGGAGTGGGGGTTCCCCCACAGGGACTGGCCGAGGCTCTTCTCAGCTTCAGGCTCCACCTCCACTGTGTCAGATCACTGTGCGAATTGGAGAAGAGGCCATTGTCAAGCGCCGCATCTCAGAAACTGACCTGCGTCCTGGAGAGCTGAGTGGAGAGGAAGTAGAGGAGAGCGAGGAAGAGGAGGAGGAAGAGGAGGAGGAGGACCAGGAGGACCAAGAGGAATCGAAGGCGGGAGGGGAAGATCAGCTTTGGAGACCCTACTATTCATACAAGCCTAAGCGCAAGGCTGGGGCTACTGCCGGCGGGGCCAGCGGGGTCAGCGGACCGCCCCGAGGACGAAGACCACCACGCTGGAGGCAAAAGCTGGAACGAAGAGGCTGGGAGGAAACCCCATCAGTGGAGGGCCCAGGAGGACGAGGACGTGGTGAGCGTAGGCACCGTTGTGGGGACTGTGCCCAGGCCTTTGCCACTGTGAGGAAGCTGAGAAAGCACCAGGAAGCCCACGGTAGTGGCCCCCACACCTCCAGGACTGGGAGAAGGTCTTCCACCCGCTTCACCTGTCCCCACTGTGCCAAGGTGTGCAAGACAGCAGCTGCCCTGAACCGACATGGGCAGAGGCATGCTGTGGAACGGCCCGGGGGAACTCCCACACCCGTCATTGCCTATTCCAAAGGCAGCATTGGCACCAGGCCCACTGATGTCAAGGAGGAGGCCCCCCAGGAGATGCAAGTGTCCTCTTCCAGTGGGGAGGCAGGCAGTGGTAGCGCTGCCGCTGCTGAAGCCCCTGAGTCTGCCTCGCTCCAGGACCCGGTCATCTCGGGGGGTGAGGAGCCCCCAGTAGCAGGTGGGGGCAGCTATGTATACCCACCTGTGCAGGAATTTCCCCTGGCCCTGATAGGAGGCAGCCGGGAGCCCGGTGCCAGCAAAGGAAAATCTGGGAATGAGGGGTCCGTGGGAGCTTCCGAGGGAGACCGGATGGAAGGGATGGGGACTGCCAAAGTCACCTTCTACCCTGAGCCCTACCCACTTGTCTATGGCCCCCAGCTCCTTGCTGCCTACCCTTACAACTTCAGCAACTTGGCTGCTCTCCCAGTTGCTCTCAACATGGTCCTACCTGATGAAAAGGGTGGTGGGGCCCTTCCCTTCCTACCAGGGGTCTTTGGCTACGCAGTGAATCCCCAAGCAGCACCACCCACTCCCCCTCCCCCTCTCCCTCTGCCAGTTTCCCCTAAGGGAATAGGGGGAATGACAGGGGTAGAGAGAACCCAGAAGGGTGATGTGGGGTGAGCACCAAGGCCAGGTCCCCCTCTTACCAGATGCCACCCTCCCCGAGTCCTCTACCCCCACTCTCAGTTCCCTGGCCTCCCTGCCCTTTGGGAGCCCCATCACACTCTTGTGCAGGGATTTGGGGGCCCCTGGAGCTCAGGAGTCAGGCTGCTTTGTGTGATTGTAGTTTCCCCATTCCCTGAGAAGGGAGTTTTGGTGGTTCCTCTCTCAGTCTTCTCCAGGGAATGGCCCCTGTGAGGGGAAGAGCCAGCTTCCAGCCCTTGTCCAGCCCTTGGGGCAAATGAGCAATATACTTATCTGAGTCTCTACTTACAGCCCCCACCAGCTCTGAATGTCTAACCTGCTCCCCGATCTGTAAGCCTAGGGGAAACCATCTCTCTCACCTAACGATGCCTGCTCATTCTGATGCTGTCTCTAAGCCCGTCCCCAGACGCTTCCTAGCACATTCCATTCTTTGTGGCCCAAGGCCTGGACCAGAGCATTGTGATATCTGACCCACCAGCCTGGAAGCATGGCTTTTGGATTCCGTTCTTCCCAAGGGTGGGTTTCTCTGTCCTTGTTTCTTTCATATTAAGACGCCATGCCTTCCTCGGCTTCCATGCCTTTGGATCTTCCATATTCCTTCCTGTGCTCCTAGACTTGGAGATGGCCTAACCCATTTCAGGTCAAAAGGAGGTGGGAGGTGTCCTGTGGCTAAGCACTTTCTCAAAACAGGGCAGGGAAATCGTGGGCCCTACTTTTACCCCCACACCCAGTGACCCCAGATTCTTCCAAGACAAAAGAGGTGAATAGATCATAACTCTTCTGGCCTTTATATGTGGCTTCTTTGGGGCTAACGTAACTTTGAGCACCAGGTATGAAGCACTCCATGGAGAATGGAGAAGAGACTCTACTTTCTCTCCGACAACCCCTCACTAGGGCTTCTCCTAGATTAGACCAAATAGCCAGATAAATGGATGGGGTTTGGTGTGTGGGTAAGCCCAGGATTTGAACATAGCCTCCATCTTTACCTTTATCCCTTCTCCTCTGATGTCACTGTCCTCACTGATCACTCCAGATGGTTCTGAGGAAACCATCGTTCTCTTCTGGTGGGTTTTGGGGTATCCCCACCAACTTTGCCTCCAAAATAGCACCTTATACCCCATCTTTGACTCAGTCCCCCACACCCAAAGATCCCAGCCTAGGAATGGGGTGCAGGGATTTTAAATAGTCCCTAATCCCTAATTTGCACTAGTTAGCCCTGGTCAGGGGACCTATGTTTCCTTCCAGTAGGGACTATAGACAAATGTTTGTTCCTAATTCCCTTTGAAAATGGGGCCTCCCTGATGTGTGATGAGATGGATATTTCCAATATACCCTCCCCCACAAAGAAAGACCCAGCTCACAGAGGGAGAGCCAGTTTGGGCAAGCAAATTGGATGTGGGAGTTAGAGGAGTATGACTTCAAAAGGAGAAGACTGTTTTAACCAAATGACAGTCTTTCTCTCAGCTACTGTTTTCTGGGGCCAAGATGGCTGCCCTCCGACCTGCTGTGGAGAGGGCAAGATCATGGCTTTTGGAGGGAGGTGAGTTTGGGAAGGCCAGGAGCATCCTCCTGCCCCCTCCTAGCCTCCAAGTAGATAGAAAAGGGGAGGTTTTTGACAGGCTTCCTGAATGTTAACCACGGAGGGGGTCACTCCACCCCTCCTCTGTCTCTTTGCACTTTTCTTGGTCTTGGCTACAGCCTGAGTGAAGAATTTCCTACTGAATGTACCAAGTTCCAATTTTTAAGGGTTTGGAAAAAGTTTCAAACAGGGAAAAATGGAGAGAAAAAAAAAAAGAAAAAGAAAAAAAAATCACTTAAAAACTCCCATAAATCTTGTTTCTGGCACTTTAGAAAAACTGCAAAAAAATACATAATAAAGAATACATATATATATCTACACACAAATTATATATATAAATATATCTATATATACAGCGGAACCACAAGAGAGGCTGAGGAAGGCCTGAAGGCAGGGGACAGACAAGGGTCCCTCCTATACTTCACTGCCCTCTTCTGAGGAAGTCATGAGAGAAGGGGTAAAAAAATGGTCTGGGGAATTTGAATTTCAGAATAGATCAAAATTCTGACCTTTTGGGAGAATTGAGATTACAAGTGGTTTTTTTGTTGTTGTTGTCGTCGTTTTTTGTTTTTAATAAGGGTAAAGAGAATAGCTTCCAGAATTTAGCAACAAATAGTTGTGGCAAAGCAGATAAAAATATGTATTTGAGCTGGAAGGTCTCGATATCATGAGTTTCGGGTGTTGGACGTTTGGGATTTTGCAATTTTGTCATTTGAAGGTGATCAAGTCTTGTCAGTTTGTGCCCTCTTTCCCTCATGTGACCTGGGAAGAAGGGAGAAAGTGGGAAGCCACTGGCTCTGTGCCACAGCACGCAAGATTTAGAATTTTACAGACTCTAGCTCTACACGTAGTGAGGACCCAGATTTAGAGAATCTGACCAATATTTATCTCCAGATCTGTGTGTGTTTCCAATTCTCTAGGCCAATAAATCAACAAGACAAATGAACTACGCTCACAGCGAGATGCCAGATGCGGTCATTTGTGTGGCTGGGGGTAGGGGGCAAGCGTTTGTTGTCTGTGCTTGGCAGGGATCCTGAGACCTGTGGCCTTCTCTGACTCTAGGTGCTTCGCTGTGGTTGTCTAGCCCCTAGGCTCCAGCTCACTTCTATCTGACCTCTCTACACAGAGATGCTAACGTTGGAGCTGGGGATGTAGCTCTGTCAGTAGAGAGAAGGCTTGAGTAGAATGCAGGTGTGTTTCTCAGCTCAACAAGATGGCATGCACCTCTAAAACAAGCGCTTGGGAGGTTAAGGCAAGAGGGGCAGGAGTTCAGGGTCATCTTCAGCTACACAGTGAGTTCCATAGCCCCTTTCTCACAAGGTCCCTTCTTAAAAATGCAGTGCTCCCCCGCCCCCACTTTTAGACGCATCCTTAATGTGCTATGTTCAAGATTTCTATGTCCCAGAACAACCTTTGCCTTAAGCCAGGTGCAGAGGCTGTATCGTAGCCATAAGAGCGCCTTCCTCCACTCCTGTCTCCTTGGCTTCATCTTGCCTGGTGGGTATCTTTATGGAGGAATAGCTGGGAGCATGAGTAAGGCTGGACAGGTAGATGAGAGCTTTTCTGGTTTGAGTATCCTGACCAGAGTGGGTTGCCACTCATAAGCCCTGGCAAGTTGCTGTCAACAGCCGCATCTGGTCTCCTGTCACTATAGCTTTCTAAATGTTTTCAAGAGAAGCCGAAAAATCCAAATGTCTGTAAGATACACAAACTTTAAAGGTACCAAGCTTCAACGACTTTTTTTCCTTTGAGTGTTCTGCTTGCATGTAGGTCTGTGTACCACACGTGTACGGTGCCAGAGGAGGTCAGAAAGAGGGTATTCGATCTACTGGGGGCTGGAATTGCACATGTGGGTGATAGAAATCAAATCCTGAAGAAGAGCAGCCAATGTTCCTAACCTCGGAATCATCTCTCTCCAGTCCTTAATTCACATTTAAAATTAGACATCTTTAATCCTAGCATTCATGAGGCAGAAGCAAGTGGAGTTTGAGGCCAACCTGGTCTACACAACAAACCATGGCTAGCCATGGTTACATAGTGAGACCATGTCTCAAAAAAAAAAATTAAAATCAAGAAGACAGAAAATTTAAGGCTGTGTAGCAAGTTGAACGCCAGACTGGACAACTTACTAAGATTCTGTTTCTAAAACAAAACCCAGGCTTGGTGAGATATGTCTATAATCCCAGTTCTTGAAAGAGGCAGAAGGATCAGGGGTTTAAGTGGTTCTTAGCTCTGTAGTGAGTTCAGCCAACCTGAACTGTATGAGACCCTGTCTCAAAACAAAACAAAACTAAAGTTGCACGTAGTGGTGAAAAATTGAGACCCCCAGCATTTGAGAGAATAAGGCAAAAGGGTTGCTGAGAGTTCAAGACCAACCCGGACTATAATATCAAGACTGTCTTAAACAACAGTAACAAAACCAGGAAATCAAAAATGAAGGAAAAATAAGGTCTGTTAAGTAGCTCAGAGGTAGATGACTTGCCTACTGTTTACAATTCTGGGTTCAATTCCAACTACTCTAAAAACAAACCAATAAATACTGTACAGCCCAAGGACACAGGCAAAATAAATAAATAAATAAATAAATAAATAAATAAATAAAACAAAAAACCCAAGCCAAAAAAAAAAAAAAATGCACCTGTTTGAAAGCTCTGATATATACTGTTAGGAATTCTCCATGGGCATATACTACTATGTGCTTCATTTTACAAAAATGTATAGAAACAGATTGTGAGTAGTGTAGTGGTTTGTGTGCCAAAGCTAGCACTTGAATACGGTTTGTGAGACGGCTAACAAGGTCTCATTCTATAACATAGCCTGGCTAAACCCCACAGCAATCCTGCCTCAGCCTTCCAACGCTGGGATTCCAAGTATGGGAGGGACACTATGCCTGGTTTGAATGAGATCTCTCAATATGTAGCAGAGGATAGCCTTGAACTCATAGCAATCCTCCTGCCTCTGTCTTCCAAATTCTGGGATTACAGGCATTCACCACCACTCCTTTTTTTAAATTTTTAAAAAATGTTTATTGCAAATGCTGACTTTTAGAAATAACCCTTTTTCACTCTAAAGGTGGTAATCATTGCAAAAAATAAATTTTAGAAAGTTAAAAATAGACAAAAATGATTAATCATTTTCTACATTTTAATTTTAATACATGCAATTGTAGGCGATATTTATATTTCCTTCCAGATTTATTTTCCCTCTCTTCAACAAATGTTAAGCACTTATGGGCTAGGACCTGTGCACATTGCTGGGGATAATACAGTAGCCAACAGATCTCCTGTTCTCAAAAGGCTTATTGGTTATAATTCTATTTCACTAGAGATCTACGCTGTGACATTCTATGTAGTTTCAAGAAACAAACTGCAAGTGCGCTGGTTTACCAGGTCTGTGATACCAACAATTGCTAGGCTAAGGAAGTAACATTGCTGGGAGTTCGAGGCCAGCCTGGACTTCACAGTTCCAGGCTAGCCTGGGCCACGAAGTGAGACTCTGTCTCAAAAACAACAAAAACAAAACTGCAGAACAACAAAACTAATAAGAAGGACATTTTGGGTGGGTCCAAGGCGCCCCCCCCCCTCAGCCTCCAAGTCTCACTTCAACGCCTTCCCAGAAACAAGATCCTTACAAGAGCCAAGCGCTATAGAGCTCGAGAGTACCTGCAGCATTTGGGAAAAATGACCCCGGAGGGTCCTCAAGGAAAAGGTTCAGGAGGGGGCAAATGGTACGTGGCATCTAGGAAAATGACTAGGGTCCCGACGCTTGTGAAAACGATGAATGTCCACAGAAAAAGACGGTCCACAACCATGGCCACAAACTGCCAGTCCTCCTTCAGCTAAGGGTAGACAGAAAAAGATAAATAAACTCCAGGTCCGGAGCCCTGGGAAGCCCACCCCTTTCAGTTTTCTGCCAAGGTCTTGTTACTTGGAATGTGAGAAAAAGATAAGTAGCGCAAAAGCCAGGCACCAGCTAGATAATGAAAGCAAGGAACCAGTCGGAAAGCAGGAAGGAGGACACACCAAGCACACTTCCAATCAGAAACGGAAGGGACTGCTAGGGGCGGAGCTTGAAGTTAGGGGCGGAGCCGAGGTCCAGGAGCCCGCAGGCTCCAGACTCTGGACTTACTGCGTCGTGCTCCTCCTGTTCCTGCAGCTGTCGGGCCATGTAGCTGATTGAGGAAATGACCTCTCGTAGCTCCTGAGGCAGACCTACAGCCCGGGTTGGACCATCGATAAATCGTCGCAGGTCCGGGGCAGATGATTCAGGCTGAAACCTGTGTGTGTGTAGGGTGGGGACTGTTTGACCACACCCTGGGTTCAAAGAGAATATGAAGTTCCCGTTGACCTGTCGACCCTGCTCCAGCTGCCTCCTCCAATAACCTGGTACCTTCCGTACCTGGGAGAGACCTTCCGTATCTCCCCGGCAGCCCCGACCTCTCCAGACTTTTGCAAGTTTCTGGCTCTTTAAACTTTAAAATGCCACCTTTTCACAATGCAAGCACAGACAGGGTTCCTACAACTGCCATGAAGCTAGGCGACACTACCTTCCACTGTCTTCTGGGAGCTGTAGCTCTCCCTTGCTCAAGTGATTGACTAGTGTAGGTCTTACCTGTTAAGTTTAGGGAAAAGAAAATCACTTGGAGGCTTCCGGATGAAATATTCATCAGTTCCTCTGCCCCAGCCACTTCTTGGAGAAAAAGAGTGATGTGGTTCAGGTAGTTGGTCTCTCTCGGGTTTGGGCCTCTTCAGACCCAGGTATGGAGGGAGCTTGTGAATGAAGATCTATACAGTAAAAGTGACATATTACAGAGGACTTTAATGCTTTCAACCACAAAGGAAGCAGCTAAGTATTCCCACTCCAGGTGTCCGTTCCTGTACATGTTCACTCACAGTACTCCTGTGCAGAGCCTCAACTGCACAGCTTAAGGGATGGACAAACGGCTCAGCAGTTAAGAGCACTGACTGCTCTTCCAGAGGACCCTGGTTTCCAGGGCCACATGGTGGCTCACAACCATCTGTAAGTCTCAGGTGCCAGGTACATAGGTAGTGCATATATGCATATGTATATGTGTACACACACACACACACACACACACACACACACACATATATATATATATATATATATATATATATTCACACCACACACACAATATATATACACTTTTAAAAGCTGTTTTAGGTCAGATTTGGTGCCTCACAACTTTAATCCCAGTGCTTGGGGAGACAAAGGCAGGTGGATCTCTGAGGCCAGCCTGGTCTACAGAGCAAGTTCCAGGACAACCAAGACTACACAGAGAAATTCTGTCTCAGAAAGTAAAAAAAAAAAAAAAAAAAAAAATTATTTAACAGGCTGGGAGGCATCCTGAAAATTTTAGAGTCCAAAGTCTTCAACCCTGATGACATCTAAACCTGAGAATGTTTCCTTGGGCCTCCAAGTGAGCCATATGGATGAAGAACATGGTAAATCTATGAAATGATGAGGGTGGGAAGGGGAAACAACTGTGCAGTGCTTCACCACCCAGCAGGCATCCGCCCTTCACCATGTCAGCTGCAGCTCTCCTTAAGCTCTGAGCGCCAAGTCCAGCTTGGCAGAAGGCAGGAGCAGCATCTGGACACAAACCCAAGTGCGAGAATGCCTTTCCTCCCTTCTTTTATTCTTTCTGTCATTTGCAGACAGGATCTCACTCTATATCCCGGGCTAGCCTCATCTTCGCCCACACCTAGCTGACTGTAAGGTTGGGAATTGAGACAGATCAAATGCGGAGAGCTCTCCTACCTGGCGGACCCAAAAGGGCATTTGGTGGGTGTGGGGCGAGCGATGGTGCAAGTTGAGGACCACAACACTAAGGATAACAGAGAAGGTGACAAGGACCATGGTAAACATGAGGTACTTGATGATGATGGGCACCGCCAAGGAGGTCTCAGGCACTTTGTCAGCCAACAGCAGCAAGAACACAGTGAGTGTCAGCAGGGCAAAGATAGAGAGCCCCATCTTCTCTCCTGAGAGGCAGTGAAGGCAGAGGATATATATTACAAAACAAAAACAAAAACAAAAACCCCCAAAATAATAAAACAATAAACAAAAAGCTTGCTCTTTTTTGTTTGTTTGTTTTTTCGAGACAGGGTTTCTCTGTGTAGCCCTGGCTGTCCTGGAACTCACTTTGTAGACCAGGCTGGCCTCGAACTCAAAAATCCACCTGCCTCTGCCTCCTGAGTGCTGGAATTAAAGGTGTGTGCCACCACTCCCTGCTTGTTCTTTTCTAACCTCTGATGGTAGACATCAGTTTGTTGACTGACTTCCCCACTAGAAGGAAGTCAGGGATTTTATCTGCTTGTTTGTTTGTTTATAGATGGGTTCTGGAGATTGAATTTGGGGCTTCATGCATGCACACAAGGGAAACGCTAAGCCAACTAACTGACATCCCTGCCACGCCCCGCAGCCCCCATTGCTAGGGATGGAATCCAGGACTTGGTGCCCAGTAGACTAGCTCTACAGACCTCCTCTAGTGCTCTACCAGGGAGCAATAGACTCAATCCAGTTATGTTGTTTTTATTTCCTGATACATTTTCACTGCCCAGCCTATTACAGGATTCCCACAGACAGAGTTGCATGAATGAATAGACCAATCCCTCTAGCTTTTTCAAGAACAATATAGCAATTTGAAGAATCTAAAAATAAAACAGTATACAAAAGTGGCTGATTCTTCCTGGGTCATACAAGAGACCTTACAAACTTCATGAAAGCTACTGAAAGAAATAGGTTATACAGTTCACTCTTTTAGTCCTGTAACACTGGGTTCCAAGATTGCCCTGTTCTAGAAGGAAGTGATTGTATTTGTAAGTAGGTTCTTTTTTCTTTTTAACACTGTGTGTGTGTGTGTGTGTGT
>NC_034603.1:37635526-37644052 GCF_900095145.1 Mus pahari
CTGGCTGTCCTGGAACTCACTTTGTAGACCAGGCTGGCCTCGAACTCAGAAATCCGCCTGCCTCTGCCTCCCGAGTGCTGGGATTAAAGGTGTGTACCACCACGCCCGGCTCGTGAATATGTTCTTGAACAGCATCTCTCTTCCTTTCTGGATAGAGGACTGGATGTCATAGATGAGGAAAATGCTGGGGTCTGATTATTCATTTTCATATTTGCTTGCTTTGTTTTTTTGGAATGTTTTTGGAATATTTTGTTCTTGCTTATGAAACTCCAGGTAAGCTCATACTCATTTTCCTCAAACTCTTGTCAATTCTCCTGCATCAGCCTCCCAAGCGCAGAGGTACTGACCTGAATGTGATGCCAGGGCAAATGACTTTATCTCTCTCAGACTCTGTACCCTTCTCTATAAAAGGAAATGTCAATTTGGCATTTACCTGAAAGGTTATTGTAAAGATTAGAATTTACACATAGAATTTAATTGTATTACCTTCCAGCAATTGTTCAAATGTAGCAAACACATTTACATAGATCCAACTAAGTACCAGGTATAGTTTTATTAACCTGGTCAGTCTTCAGAATCATTTTATGCAGTAGAGACAGTGACTGTCCCATTTCCAGATCAGGAAACTCAGATACACAGTCATTATGGAACATGTCCAGGGTTATACCCTGTTGCTATATTGTACTTCCTTATAGAGAAAAGTTAACTGTCATTTCCTACGGAGACAGCCAGATAAGGCACCAGTTGGTGTCTGGAAGGTAGGAGGAAGGTGGTTTGCTAGGAATGGGAAACATAAAACGTTGGCTTAGCCTGGAATTTGGTTTGTCATAGACGTGGGAGCTCTGTGAATGGGAGGCTGGGACTCTAAAGGGAAGAGTGAAAATGTTACCGAGTGAGGAGAAGCCAGAAGCAGAGGGGGTGCAGAGCCAGGAGTTGGGACTAATTGTGCATAGGGAGAACCTGGGCCTGTTGATAGCCAATCTGTGGTGGTTTGAGTTGGAAAAAAAACAAAAACAAAAGACCAAAAAACAAAAAACCCTAACCTGGGGGCTAGAGAGATTGCTCAGGAGTTAAGAACACTTAGTGCTTGTTTAGACGAATTTCAGTGTGTTCATTTCACAAACCTGGGAAAAGGAGACTTCAAAAAGAATGACCTCATCAGACTAGCCTGTGGGCGAATAGGGGACAGTTTCTTAATTGCTAGGTGATATAGAAGAGCCCAATCCACCATGGGACAGTGCCATCTCTGGGCAAGTGGTTCAGGACTGTATAAAGAAAGTAGCTGAGCAAGCCAGAGGAAGCAAGCCAGCAAGCAGTGTCCTATCACCGTCTGTTTCTCAGTTCTTACTTTGAGCTCCAGCCTTGATGGTGAACTGTAACCTGGAAGCCAAATAAAACCCAAGTAAAACCCAAATAAACCCCTTCCCTCCCATAAGTTGGTTTTGGCCAGTCTTTTATTGAAGCTACAAAAAAGGAAACCAGGCTAAGCCGGGCGTGGTGGCGCACGCCTTTAATCCCAGCACTGGGGAGGCAGAGGCAGGCGGATTTCTGAGTTCGAGGCCAGCCTGGTCTACAGAGTGAGTTCCAGGACAGCCAGGGCTATACAGAGAAACCCTGTCTCANAGGCAGGCGGATTTCTGAGTTCGAGGCCAGCCTGGTCTACAGAGTGAGTTCCAGGACAGCCAGGGCTATACAGAGAAACCCTGTCTCAAAAAAACTGAAAGAAAGAAAGGAAGAAAGAAAGAAAAGAAAACTAGGCTCGTGCTCTATCTGAGGCCTGGCGTTCAGATCCCAGTACTATCTACCTCAGGAGGCTTAGGAATGCCTGGAACTCCAGCCTCTCTCTCTCTCTCTCTCTCTCTCTCTCTCTCTCTCTCTCTCCTCTCTCTCTCTCTTTTTCAAGTCAGAGTTTCTTTGTGTAGCCCTGGCTGTTCTGGAACTCACTCTGTAGACAAGGCTGGCCTGAAACTCAGAAATCTGCCTGCCTCTGCCTTCGAGTGCTGGGATTAAAGGCGTGCGCCATCACCACCCGCTTCATGTACAAATCTTAGAACACCAAAGCTAACCTGGACTAAGAGGTGAGAAGGAAGATGCTGGCCTAATGCCACAGAGAGCCTGTAGCCCCGGCCCTTACCTGCATCTGGTGGAAGGTAGAAGACAAAGATGGCCAGAAGAGTGATGAGGATGCACGGGGCAATGACGTTGACCAGGTAGAAGAGAGGCTTCCGCCGAATAATGAGATAGAAGATAACTTCCTCACGATGCCCTTCCTTCCCTCCTCTCCGATCCCCTGGAAGCTGGATTAACCTAGAGGGTTTGTGGATAATCTCCCACTGGCCGTTCTCTGGAGGACAGAGACAGAATAAGTGAACCCAGGTGTGCCTGATACGGCAGCCTGCCTCTAATAAACAAGCCCCAACTTCCGTATTTGTCTGTTTGTGTGTGTGTGTGTGTGTGTGTACATGCCACAATGTGAATTCAAAGGTCCAAGGACAACTTTTGGAGTTCTCTCCTTCCACTATAGATTTCCGGGACTGAATCCAGGCTGTCAAGTTTACATTTTAAGAGCTTCTACCTGAGCGATCTCATCTCCCCTGTGTATGCTGCATGTATTTTTTTTTTTGTTTGTTTGTCTGTTTTAAGAATCAGGGCCTCCAGCCGGGCGTGGTGGCGCACGCCTTTAATCCCAGCACCTGGGAGGCAGAGGCAGGCGGATTTCTGAGTTCGACGCCAGCCTGGTCTACAGAGTGAGTCCCAGGACAGCCAGGGCTACACAGAGAAACCCTGACTCGAAAAAAACCAAAAAAATAAAATAAATATTTAAATAAATAAAAGAATCAGGACCTCTGAATGTAGTCCAGGCTGGCCCTGAATATACAGCAATACTCCTGCCTCACCCCGCCCCTCCAAGCATTAAAGGTCTGACTTACCACGCTTGGCTTCCTTTTCCATATTTGCAGTATTGATCATTGTCCCCAAGTTGCTGACCCCACCAGGTTCACTGAGCAGTCATAAGAGAACCTGCCTCTCAGCCTTGGATGTGAGAACCATGTCCACTCACCAATGAAGGTCCCTTCATGAATGTAGACTTCCTGCCTCTCCTGTCCTTCAGGATTCAGGCCCGTCTTCAGGCTGACCTCAGAGCTGTCATAGCTGTAGGAACTAAACACCATGGTGCAGTTCTGCCAGTCAAAGGGGAAGTAGGTGACCTGGATGGAGGGGAAGACACCGGAGCTGCCAAAGAACTGGCAAGGAGGGACTAGGGGAGTTTGGGAGGTCACTGGACTCGGGTTACAAAGGAGAAGGGAATCAGAAATATGGCAGGCAACCTCCGAAGAAGGCAGAGAATCCCAAAGCAAGCATAAAGAGCAGCGGAAAGTCAGGGCAGACAAAGGAGAGGTTTGGGTCAGGAGGAGTGGTGGCACTGGATCGGGAGTAGCTGGGGCGTGAGAAAGCCTGAGGACAGACAAAGCTAGAAAACCTGGATGCTGCAGCTGCTGCGGTACAGGCCGGGGGGTTGCCAGCGCACAGAGCCCTCGAAGGATACCACGGCATTGATGTCCAGGGCAACGTCGAAATTTCCGTCATTGCTAAAGGGAAGAGACTTTTTCATATGGGATCTGGCTGTGTTCCCCGGAGAGCCTGCCCACTCCCCGATGGTACACACACACACACACACACACACACCATGGTTTACCCTAATCCCCTCAGGCCTCAACCCCACCCAGGCTTTAGAAAGACCCTACTTGTTCAGCAGCACCACATCAGGGAGCCAAACGGATTCAGCAGTGATGCGGAGAGAATCGATGCCATCGTGTTCTGCAGGGTCCCAGCTTAACCTGTAGTCGGTCCACTCCTGAGGAAGCAGAGAGGCTAAAGGGCTGGGAGAGGCTTAAGGTACTTGAGAGAATGCCCGGAAGAGGGTGCAAAGGGGAGGAGCTCAGGGCTGACCGGTGGGTCAAGGGAAAAAAAAGGTTCTGGCTATGCCCTCACTGTCTGGGATTCATATCATCTAGTTTCCTCCCCCACAATCCCCTCCCCTGCACTGAACTGTCTTTTTTCAGTCTCAAACCGAAGAAGGGGCCTAAAGAGATACCTCATCGGTTAAGGGCACTGGCTACTCTTCCAGAGCATCCAAATTGGATTCCCACCACCTACATGGAAGGCCCAACCATCTTTAACTCTAGTTCCAGGAGATCAGAGGCCCTCTTCTGGCTTCCGCGGACACCAGATATGCATGTGGTTCACAGACACATGCAAGCAAAACACCCATCCACATAAAACAAAAATAGAATAATTTAAGAAATAACTGAAGAGATTGAACTAGCCACCCCGAAGTGATATTCAACCTGCAGTTCAGGATCTTTCAAGGATAAGAATTCAAATTAGTGATCCCCAAACTTCTGTCTTAAATAATTGATGGAAGCTTCTGTTTCAGTTATTAATGTGTACGTTAGTTATGAGTTACTATTAAAAAATCTTACTGGTATGAGGACTCCAGGATATTAATATAAAGGAGACGGGGTGCCCTTCCCTAACCCACGGGGTCTCCATACCAGGTCTAAGTACACCTTTGTGCTCATTTCTTCATCCTTCTCGTTCTAGAATGGAAAATTTAAAAGGAAGAAGAGAAATGAAGTGGGTGGAAACGAGGATTCGGCGAGTTACTTTTTCCATGGACTCTCTAGCCTCTTTCTCTAAGTTGCACCTTCTTGGGTGCAAACTCCATCTCGTGTATCAGTCTCAAAACACCAGCCCCTGATGTCTGCTTTCCTTCCTTTTACGTCCAGGTTAAGTCACGGGCCACGCCCGGCGTCTAATCGATACAACTCTGAATCTCCGCTCAGAGTTGTTTATTGACTACTTGGGCACCAAGCTCTGCTGGACTTTGCTAGAATATTACACGGCCCCGCCTCGAGGTCCTCCCCGTAGCAGGTCCTTCTGCCCCAGCTCCGCCTCAAAACCCGCCCACAGGCGAGTTAGCAGAACAGTATTCAGTACCTATCATAGAGGCCACGCCCATGAACTAGTTCATTGGTCTGATCTTTACCCAATCACCGCCAAAGGCCTGTCCGTCTCTTAGCATAACCCGCCCGCCCGCCACCCCCCCCCCCAGGCTGTCGGTCTTCGGGGTAGCGTCTAAAGCCACTCCTCCAGTTAGTCCTGCCCAGCGACCTCCACCCGCAGTGCCGCTCTCACCAGGCTGATGAGTTGCGCCAGGGTGAGGCCGATGCTGACCCCGACGCGGTCTCCCACCTCCCGCGCCGGCCTCACCGAGCTATCATAGTTGGAGAAAAGTTTCTTAATCAGTTGGCCTTCGGCTTCCGACCCGCGGGCGCCTGACGAAGGAAAGCACTAAGTGACGCTCCGGGGGCTGGCCGTGACCACTGCTCGTCACTGCCTCTTGGGGACCCAAACTGACTTACCTGGGGCGAGGGGCGTCCCGAGCACCCCCAGAAGCAGAAGCAGCGCCCCTAAGGCCATGGTCCTGCCTCTTTCGCTCAGTGAGTTTGTCCGGATAGCGGCCGAGGCAGTCAGGGCAGGGGAAGTGACGAGGCGCCCAGGAATGTGCACCTGTTGTCGGGGGACCAGCCGCCAGCCCACCCGCCCCGCCCTCGGGACTTGATCCCGCCCGGAGCAACTGCAGTTGTCCCCCCCCCCCCCCGGCTCACAAATGTCAGATAACACTCGGGTTGTATAAATCATCTTTAATTACAGAAAGCATGAAGTGGAGACCCAGTCCCCTGAGAGCAGTGCCAGGAGATGGGCGGAGCCTGAGCGGGGTTTGTATGAGGGAGGGGGGCATCTCTTGCAACAAGCCAGAAGTAAAAGGGCCTGAGGAAAAGTGACCTGTCTTTGAGCACTAGCCCCTCCCTTAGGACCTCCATAGACATTTCCACCTACATCTGCTAGATTCGGAATCTACCTCCTATTTTACTAGAGGTTCCCCGTGGCTTTCCCCGTTTTTCAGGTCCTTTTTGGGTACTTAAAACCCACCTGAGGTTTAAAAGCTGTAAAGTTAAATTCTATTTAGTTAGAAGCTCTGGGGATACATATGAGGTCTGGGAGCCCAAGAGGCTCCTCATTTCCTAGGCCTGACCTGTAGAGGGCTCGGAGAAGTTGAACTTATTGCTGAGTTGGGGGGGTCTCTGCTGTGAGGAGGCGTCAAAGCTGTATCCCTATTTGTCCTTTTTAATTCTAGAGTTATTCTCGTTGAAGACCTCAGCTTCCTGTTGCTTGAGATAGGGTCTCACATAGCCTAGGCTGGCCCTGACCTCACTAGGTAGCCCAGGCTAGCTTTTGATTCCTGATTCTCCTCGCCTCCTTTACCTCACAGGTGCACCATACCATATCAGAACAAAAGACCTCAGCTTTAAAAGGGATGTGGAAGGAATTCCTGCTGAGGTAGCTAAGTGTTCAGACACAGGTTCAATCATACCAGGGCACTCTCTCCCTCTCGGCTTCCCTTCAAGGAGCCAGGTATAGTCTTCCAGAATTCCTGTACCTTTCCCCAGGCTCTTGTTCCCCTGGCAGAGCCCCAGTTGGGATGCTGAAACTGGAAACCATGTAAAAGTAAGGTTAGTATTCCAGAGGGACTATTTTTAGAAAATTATTTAGGAAAAGCAAGAAGTGATTCTTGATCCATTCAGTACTGATCTGATTAGTAATTTCTCTCTCTCTCTCTCTGTGTGTGTGTGTGTGTGTGTGTGCGCACACGCGTGCGCGTATTGGCTTTGAGACAGGGTTTTGCTATTGTAGCCCAGGATGGCCTCCAACTCAGAATCCTTCTAATTCAAACCCCCGGGTGCCGAGTTGCAGGCACGTGCCACCAAGGACAGCTCAGAACCAATCAGTTTTTAATTACTCATAGCTGAGTTCTACCCATAGCTCATCCTTTAATCACTGGAGAAAGTGGAAGGGTAGGTTTAGAACTTACCCTAGTACAATAATATGGCTATACAGGCCCTAGCTCCATCCGGGAAGAAAGGGCTGAGAGTCATGGGCTGTGTCCTAGAGCTGAGATTCAGGAGGAAGTATGGCTCCAGAAAGGTCTAGAATACCACGTTCTAGAATTGGGTGTCTCTGGGATAAGAAGGTGTAACCAGTGGTGACCTGAGACTGGTCCCAATCCAGACCAAGGACAATAGCTACATTAGGAGGCCTCTTTTTTAAAGCCAGGGGTGGGAGGTGTCCATCTAGGACAAGGATAGACATGTAAAGGATCCATCCATACTTGGGTTCCAACACAGAACACAGGAATAGCCCTGCCTGGCTGGGGTGACCACCTATATCAGAACCTGTCCAGACCAAGACAGAAGGTAGAGCAGAGAGAGAAGGAGATGAATTCTGAGTGCCAGTGGACCGACCTAGAAAGCTACGGCTTCTCGACGATGCAAAGAAGGACATGGCTTCAGAGACTGGCTCAGCCGGGGCGAAGAGTATTACTGCCTTGCCTTGTCAGTGTTGGAACCCCGGTGCCTTTCAGGAAAAAAATGGGTGTTCTCTTAAGGGGTAGGGATTAGTGTGGAAAAAAGAGAAGTGATCAGGCAGGGTCATCTCAGGCACCCCCAGCTTGGGCCTTTCCTGGGCCCCAGGATCTAAGAGCGCAGCAACTCCGGAGGTCCCCGATAGCCCCGAAGCTCCCACAAGGTACAGCACCTGCTGAGACCTGACTGCTCAGGGCATGTGTGTGGCAACAGGGGTGAGAGCAGCAAGGCCTGGCGCAGGGCTAGGACACAGGATGTGGCGGTGGCTGACTCACTGGAAGAGCAGGGAGCCTCCAGTTCAGGGACTACATCTCAGTGGGCAGGGGGACTGGAAGGGGAGGTCTCAGGGACACTGTGGAGAGAAGGCTCCCGGTACATGGCCACTGTGAAGGGGGGAGAGAGAGAGGAGCAAGGGAGGAGAATTAGGCACCCAGGGAGCCAGGAAGAAGCAGAGCTCTGAGAGGCCTCCCTTGCCTTATACTCACCCTTAGAGAACCCCAACCCAAAGGAAGAGAGCTTCCCAACCCCCCCCCCAAAGGCCAAAGCCTTCCTGCCTCCCTCTGCCATAACAACATCTTGTTGAACATTTATGACCCGAGCTATGTGTCACTAAGTGTTCATGTCAAGGTCAATAACCCTCCCACATGACCCACCTTTTCTTGAGCCCATACCCACCCTCCAGGAGCTTGGGCACAAAGTGGGCAGCTGCCTTCGTCTTCTTGACTCGGTTTCCCTTCATGACCCGGCCTTCCTTGTCCAGGCCTAGGTACCAGGCCCGGCCAGAACGACGCTGACGGTAGAGAGCAGAGGCATACAGGACATAGTAATTCTCAAAGACGCATTCCTTAAAGCGACACTCCGCTGTGAAATGCGGCTGAGGAGACAGGAGACAAAGATCCAGAAAGAGGTGTGGACGCGCGTGCGCGCGCACACACACACACACACACACACACACACACCACAAACACACACACACACCACACACACCACACACACACACACATACACACACACACACACCACACACACACCACACACA
>NC_034603.1:37645072-37654266 GCF_900095145.1 Mus pahari
AGAGAGAGAGAGAGAGAGAGAGAGAGAGAGATCACTGGCAGAATGGAGCCCTTGGGAAGAAGCAGCCAAGATACAATCCATACATTATTTGGAAAGGAGGACGGCAGCTACTGAGTCCATGCAGCAGCCAGAACACAGAGAGAATAAGGAAGAACCCGGTGGACCACCCAGGGACAGGATCTAGATTTATAGGGGCACTAGAAATAAGTTATCTTCGCTTCGTTCCCAACCTCTTCCTTACCCCCTTATCTGGAGGAAAGATGAGGTTTGAAGGCTGAGAGGTGCAGCTGTAATAGCTGGAAGAACCAGGCATCCAAAGAGCCAGGGGCACTTGAGGGCGAGCAAACGCTAGGGGAGGACTAGGCCCTGGCCAGGCAAAACAGGAAGGACAGAGTCCTGGGTGTAGCAAAGGATGGTTATATGCCAAGGGTGTCCCCAGTCGTCCAGGCCACTCGGCCTCACTGTCCTCTTACCGAGCTGTACAGTAGCCCCTCAGCGTTCATGGCCATGTAGTGACCCAGCTTGGCACTCTGAATGGTGACCACACGGAGCCCCACAGGAATCAGATTGAAGTGGGCTGGGGGAGGGGGGGGAAGCAAGCAGTCAATACCCAGGTACCTCACTTCCATCTGAGCCCCGCCCCCCCCAACTCCAGCTGCCTCCCTCGGGGCTCAAGAAGACAAATGGAAGGCAGCCAAGCCTGAAGAGGTGATGGGCTCGTCATCTCCTGTCCCCATCTCCCCACTTCCCACCCTGCAGCTGGTGTCCCTTCTCACTGAAGGAGCTCGTGTCCTCTGAGGTGCCCTGGATACTCCCATCGGGATTCGCCTGGAGGTAGAAACCCTGGCGGCAGAACAGTTTGGTGACGATGCCTTTGAGCTGAGGCTCTGGAGAGAGAGAGAGACATTTATCTTTGAAAATGACATCTCTGTTCCCAGAAACATTCCTACACTTGGCGGGATCACAGGAAAGAAGAAAGAGGAAACGAAGAGAAGAGGGATCCAGGGCCCCAGCTCCCTTACCCTTCAAGCAAGCTTCCCTCCACCTCTCTGATTCCTGAGGAAGCTGGGGTGTGGGTCCCTTCCGCTTTCTCTAATCATGAGCGTCAGCTTAATTTATTGAAATTTATTTAAATGGTTTAATTCCTTCTCCCTACCAGAGCTGGGGGAGGGGGCAGGGTGGAGGTAGGAGAGAGAGAGAGAGAGAGAGAGAGAGAAGGGAACGGACAGTGCCAGAGACGCAGGGCAATGTGTTTGCAAATGTCGGGGTGAGCAGCAAGGTGACCACAGGGAAGGGGCTCCCCCTCAGAAGTAGGGGTGGGACTGGGCTTGACTGACGCTGACTCAGCACCTGCTGCTGAAGCTGCCGCTTGCTTGGCGCGGGCCTTGCTCTGGCACAGCGCCGGCCTGTCTGACACTGACCCATCTGTCTGTCTGTCTGTCAGTCAGTCGGCTGGCTCACGAGGGTCCAGTTTTCCCTGAGACTGAGCTTCTACCCTTCAGCCAGGTAACTGGCCTGGGATGGGGGACATTTAAACCACATCAAGGAAAAGGAAGAGGGGACAGAGATGGAGAGGCAGGCTGCATCACGTGGGGGCTGGGTCCCACTCAGAGGGTGGGCTGCGGACTGTACCACTACCTACTGTTGGTGGTGGGGGAGGAGGGTAGAAGGGGCTACCCCTAAGGGAACCGGCTGCGGCCTGGAGCGAGGCCAGAGGGACTCCCTAACTGTCGTACCTGGACGGGAATCACATACCAACCCTTACATCTCTCCTCTCCCGTGGCTTGCTTTCTGCCGATTTCCCTGTTCCCCCTTGTAAGTGGTACGACCCCCCGCCTAAGTCCCTGTGCAGGTCTTCAGCCTGAACTGTGTGTGAGTTCCTACTGGCTGAGGGTCCCCGGAGCCTGTGGGACTGGATTTCCTAGTCACACAGGAGTAATGGGAGGGGGGTGCCCAGCACCCTTCTCGAAGCGCAGGTCACAGAAGGAGGGCGTACGGAGGGGGCTGGCTGACGAGGTAGCTGCAAGGACACCCGGGGGAGAGCTGGAGAGATTGGCTCCTGGCCAGGCGAGCTCGACCAGGAGGAACAGAGCCAAAGCGTGGAGGGGCGGGAGAGCCGGAGCGGGGGCGGGGCAGCCAGGGCTGCAGAAACCCTCGGGGTGACCCAAGCGTCCAGAACCCCTCAAGCCCCGCCACTTCGGATGGAAAGAATCGCGAGAACCCGCACGTAGGCGAAGAACCGTAGGGGGTGGGGAGTCCTGTGCTGAAGGGGGGCCGACAGGAGCAGAGAAGCTTGGGGCGCCAGACTTCGCCCCTCAAACCTTTCCCCTGCCCTCGAAAGCAAGGAGACTCGGCATTACAGGCAAAGAGGAAGAACCTGAAGGATAGTCCTGTAGATTCTGTCGTTCTGGCCCACCTCTTCCACTTCTGGGGCACCCCCCTCCTCATCGGGCTTCAATCATCAGGGTCCCTGGCCTCAGGCAGGACTTCTGTGGGAGACCCCGCCCTAGCCACACTCACCTGGGCCGCGGTCCTGTCGCGTGGGCCGCCCCCCGCACAGTCGCACCTTGGACAGCAGGATGAGGAGTTGCTTCTGGCAAAGTGACTTGGTACCGCGGGGACACACGCGCCGCTGCGCCGACACGGGCCGGCTGCCCCCGGGCTCGCGGACCTCCCGCTTCTGTCGGATCAGGCTACTGGCCAACGCCGCCATCGCGCCCCGGGAGGAGACACCCCCAAACCAGCAGGCTCCCGGAGCGCCCTGGGCTCCCCAAGAGGAGCCCTCTCACCAGGGCATGCTCAGGACCCAACCCACCGCCCCACCCACAGGATCTGAAGAGAAACCCCAGACCCCAGTACGTCCCCCCACACCACCGGCTCCCACCCTTGGGCCCTGACTAGCTCCAGCGGCTCCAGCAGCCTATGCACTCCTCAGCTGACCTCACCCATGAATTCTGTCCCCTAATGAAAGCTTTCCCCTTCCCTCCTCTCTGGCCTCTGTACCAGATAGAAGGTACCTCCTCTATCCCACAGTCAAGACCCTCCTATATTTCTAAGATGTGTTCTCAATACCCCGAGGCTTCTTTCTACCCTATTTTGGGGCCGCTCCTGCCCAGCCTACTCTTACACAGGGTGTGGGTCCTAAGCTTTGTGGACATTAGCTCACCCTAGGCTGCTGTCAATGTCAAGAGGAGTCCAGCTCTGTTTTTTTCCTTTGCTATACTCTAAATGGAGTGGGTCTCCCACTTTCTTCAAATCCCCCCTCCGCCAGCAAATATGACTCAAAATCCAGGCTGTTTAGGTTCAGTGAGAAGGGGTTCCCAGGCCCCCTGGCTGGATAATGCTTTTTCTCATTGTTACCCCCATTTCTAGTACCACAGAGTCCCAGCTGCTAACACCATTTCCTCACCTTGCTACCCTCCACTCCTTTTGAAGTCACCTCCAAATCAGTCCTTCCTAGTGCAGACACCAGGTGGTTGTCTGCAGGACCCTCTGTCGCCCCGATAAAAGGAGCATCCGCCGTTTCTGTCTGTTTTCTAGTTGCCCCTTAAATTTCCCGAGGAACAACTGGCACTGCTTAGATCCCACACCCTCCAATCTAACAAGGCCCCCAAGAGAGGAGTGCACCCACGTTGTCAACACTCCTCAAACGTGAACAGGCCCTTAATAAGTCATAGCGCATCAGAGCTTCCTGCGCCTGGGCTTTCTCGTCCTCCCTGGGACTGGTATAACACCCCTTCCTTTCCCCGACGCCCCTCAACCTGTCCTGTCCTGTTGATCCCGGCGACGGGTGCCGCGAGCTCCAGCTCCAGGCTCCTCCCTCCCTGTCACCCGCAAGCGGAGGTTTCCCCCCAACGTCGGCCTAAGCGTCCCGGACCCCCAGGAAGGAGTAAGGATGTCTCTGCAGAGCGCCTCGGTTCGGCAAAGTCAGAGCACTGGGCCTGCAGGTTGGACCAGGCAGAGCGGCGGAGGCAGCAGCAGCGGCTGTGGGAAGCTGAGGCGGCGGCGGCGGCGGCGGCGGCGACAGAGGCTCCCCCTCCTCTGCGAGCCGGCCCGGGGGCGGGGCAGGGGGCGGAGACGCTGGGAGAAGCTGGGCGGGCGGAACCCTGGGGTTCCTTGGAAGCTGTAAGTGGGGACTATCAGAGTCAGGCAGAGTAGAGGCAAGGCCTGCAAATCTCGGGGTTCAGAGGAGAAGAGACACGGAGCCTGATATGGCGGGGCTGGGGGCAGGGGGTCGATGCAATAGCCGACAGAAAGAAAATGAAAAGGGACTCTACTGCCTGAGATGGAAGTGAGGACAGAAATGGACGAGGAGAGTTGGGGGGAAAGTGGAGAAACCGGTGGCTGTGCCATCCAGTCTGGGCTGTGATCCGGCCTTACTATGTCTGTTTTGGTATGAGCCAAATTGATCAGAACTAGGTTTCCCAAAACCAGTTCCTTCCCGCATTTTGTTAGTAAATACATTCCTCCTGTTCCCTGTAGACTCTGAAAGAATCGGGGATAGAGGTTCCGGGAGGCAGTACCGGGACAGAAGGGGCGCCAGACAGATTTAGAGAACTTGGGCCTCAGAAAGGGCAGAATACTGGGGAAACCTTTTAGAAAAGAGACTTTGGACCCAAGCATACACTGTCTGTATGGAGGGAGCGGCGGTCTCCTGCATGACCCTCTCACCAAAGGAAACACTTTCCATTCCCTTAAGAATAGAATCTTTAATGGGTCCCACCCCCTACGCCCGCTAAACCGCCCCCTTTGCGGGCAACCTTGGCTTCCTCTACAGCCTCACGCAAGGCCTGTGCAGGGTCCCCGCGGAGCTGGGCCAATGCCCCGCGCAGAGCAGCGGAGCCGTCTCCCACGAGGAGCTTTCGGCCACTCAAAAAATAATGAGGCAGCGCCCCGGCCTCTAACACTCGGCTCAGCTCATCCAGTAGCCCTAGGCAACAAGCGCCGGCATTTTCCGGCCGCGCCAGGTAGAGCGCCGGGAGCCGCTCGCACGCCCAGTAGAGCAAGGTCCGCAGGAGGTAGGGCACAGCGGCTCGGGTCCCCGCCACCAGCGGGCGCAGCAGCGCCTGGGCCGCCGCGTGTGCCTGAAGCAGCGGCACGGGGATGCGCGCTTTGAGCGCCAGCTCCTGGCGGGCGAAGCACAGCTGCCATCCAGAGGTGCCGGGCTGCTCCGGGAGGCTGCCCGGCACTAGGTAGAAAGAGGCCGATTCAGAGACCAGTGGACCCGCCCACGAGTGGCTCCGAGCCCTGTCAGGCCAGCCTGTCACGGTCACCACCGGGATCAAGTCGAAGAGCAGGAGGTGGCGTGGGGGCTCTGGAGTTGCCAAGAGGACCGTGGTGACACCCGCGTGACGAGCTGCATGAACTAGCCGTGGAGCGCCTGGGACCGGGATCAGGGACTCAGCAACCTCAGCCAACTTAACGAAGAACCATGAAGTTACTTGAGTCGGACATAATGTGGGCCATGCCTTTGGAGTCTCCGATGGCTTTGGGACTTGGCTTTCGTCGGCGTCCAAGGCGTCACTGCTCAGTGTTTCCAATGGTTCAGGAGTTTCGGGATTGGTGATGACCTTATAAGACGATTGGAACTCTGAAAGGTCACTAGATGATTTTTGCATGTGTGGCTCAGGTTCAGGGACATAATCATGTGACGGATCTACAGAGTTTTCCCGGTCGGTGGGACTCTCTTTGTTATGGGTTTGGTGAGTCATATCACTTTCTTCTGGGACAGGAGGTCCTAGGCAATCCTGCCAGGCCTCCCGGACCAAAATTCCGCGCATCAGTTCTGGAAGGCGGAGCCATGCAGAACAGGATTCCAGATCCAGTAGCAGCTCGGGCCCAGTGCCATCGAGAGAAAACACAGGCACAAGGAGTGTAAAGCCGGCATCGTAATGAGGTCCCCGGGAGTAGGGACCTAAGGGGGCGTGCCCTAAATCTAGGGAACCTTCGCGAATCCCACCGCGAAGCAGCAAGAGTTCTGCCTGGGGTGGAAAACGAGGGTCCTGACGGTGAACCAGACCTAAAGGAAGAGAAAAGGTCGTGAAGGTATCCTGGTTCAAAGACGGGGCAGGAAATGGCGAGGCTGGGGTTTGCAAATTCCCACAGTTACTTACCGAGTAGAGAGAAGACAAAATCCTTGGCTCGGAGAAGATCAACTCCAGGCTTGGGCCCTTCACTCCAACTCTCCTGAACACCGAGCTCCTGAATTAACTGAGTGAGCTCCTGCAGCTGGGCGCCCGAGCAGAAGTCTATGTCTGTGAGAGGCCGGGCTGGGGCTGGGGGCGGTGGGCCCCACCAGGGGGCACCCCCCCAGACGGTGGAAGCCATGCTTCTCTAACGTTCGGTTCAGTTAGCTTTGGCAGGCCTTTCTTTTGCGGGGGAGGGGGGGCCCAACTTCTCCAGTTTTCCCCTCCCTCTGAGGAGGAGCAAGGGCTACAGACGGTCCACAAGTGGGTCTTGGAAAGGATGTGTGATCTGTGTTTAGTCTTCGGAATGAACAAATGACTATTGCCTTCGTTTTTTTCTAAGCAGGTTGCCCCACGGTGAATCGGTTCACCTGACTCAGCAGGTTAAAAAAAAGGGGGGGGGAGGCTATTTGGTTCCTCCTGGGAATGCAATAGCCAATCTTTACCACGAGCCTTTGCCCACCTCCCTTTACCTCTTTTTGAGACGGGCTTATTGGTCCGCGGCTTTCCGATGAAGGGGTAGTTTCAAAGGTGGTGGACCGAAAGCAACATAAAAGATTCTACAGGTAACTTCCTGGTGGTCACATGTCCACGCCCTTTTCTGCAAGCTGTCTGGGTGGCTCCGGACTGGTTCCCGCCTCCTGTGAGAGTTTAGTCACGCCTCTCACCCTGCCGGGTTGTTGCTACCCTGGGAGTTGTAGTTTGTGTCCCAAGATACAGGTGCAGCAGTGCCTACACACCCTTTCCGTTGTTTCAAAGTAGTGCCAAATGGAAGCTGTAGTTTCTTTCTTTCTTTCTTTTCCTTCCTTTTTATCCCTTCAATTTATTTAGTTATTTGAGACTGGCTTGGACCTCGCTATGTAGACCGGGTTGACTGCATCTCAGTTCGGCCTGCCTCTGCCTCCTGAGTTCTGAGATTAAAGACATACAGTAGCTTTTATACAGTCTTGTTATGTAGCCCAAGCTGGCCTGGAATCATCATGTAGCACAGGCTGACCCTGAACTCACAGCAAGCTTCCTACTTCGGCTTCCTTGGTGATGAGAGAAGTTACAGGTTCATGCCTCTACACCCAGTGTCTAATAAGTCTTACACACTCGTTGGAATTGAAGGATAATCGGTTGGATCCGAACGGTAAATAATGAACATACATTCCATTTTTGAGGCTCCATGCTCTCTTGGACGAGGCTCTTTAAAGGAAATTCTGACATTGTTTTCAGTTTTATCTAATTTGAGATAGGGCCTCACTGTCTAGCTATGGCTGGCCTGGAACTCACTACACGTATATGGGGGGGGGGGGCTAGCTTTGAACTCAGAGATCCACCTGCCTCTGCCTCCCAGGAATCAAAGGCCTCTGATCATTTGAGAGAAGCTATGTCTTGGGAATGTTAGGAGATGGAGCAAATGGACAACTTTGATTTTTTTTTTTATGTATATGAGTGCTCTATGTGCATGTTCACTTGTGTGCCAGGAGAGGGCGTCAGATCTCTTACAGATGGTTGTGAGCCAACATGCAGTTACTGGGAATTGAACTCAGGTCCTCTGGAAAAGCAGCCATTTCTCCAGTCCTTTGACCCTTTTAAAAGTGAAAAAGCCGGGCGTGGTGGCACATGCCTTTAATCCCAGCACTTGGGAGACAGAGGCAGGCGGATTTCTGAGTTTGAGGCCAGCCTGGTCTACACAATGAGTTCCAGGATAGCCAGGGCTATACAAAGAAACCCTGTCTCGAAAAAAAAAAAGGGAAAAGCTGAGTGTGGCCTTTAATCTTAGTGCTTTGGGGCACAGAAGCAGGCTGATCCCTGTGAGCTCAAGGCTGGCCTGGTCTGCACAGAGTTCTAGGTAGTGAGGACTGCATAGTGCGACCTCGTCTAAATAAAATAAAATAAAATAAAATAAAATAAAACGGAATAGTGCATATGATTGTCCAGGGTGAGAGTTGAGGCAGGGGACTGGTGGAAAAGCATCTTCCTGGAGTCAGTGGTAGTCATACTAAGGCAGGAATACTTAGCTGACATGGAAATAGACATCTGAATTTTAGAAGGGATTGCAGCCATCGATGCTCACATCAGACATGCAGAATCGTGACAGGAAAACCACTTGGGAATTCAAAGTTACATGTACACAGAAGCTATTAGGACTAAATTGAAAGTCCAGAGGAAACTCCCAGCTAGGTTAGGTCAGGCCACAAAAAAAAACTAGGGCAGGAAATTATATTCAGTAACCTATGCTACCAGAAACCAGAATAAGGGGTCAGAATATAGCACAGACACAGAATGGGACCGACAGCATGATAATAAGACAGTAAACCCGTAAGCATGAAGTAGGCTCATAGACTAGACCACCTATCACCAGGCCAGGCCTTCAGAGACTCCATCTGCTTCTGATCTCTCGTACATTCTCAGGCTAAATGATGAACCTGGGACATCTTGGAAAACTAGAGGATTGTGGGAGTGTGATGGCTCAGGCACTTGGGCAGCCGAGGCAGGATGCCCACTGTGAACCAGAGACTCACGCACCTTGGATTCAAAGTTCCAGGTGAGCTCAGCCTAGAGGAAGACTCTGCCCCCAAATTGGGATAAGGTGGAGTCCATAGACAAACCTCTAGAACCAGAGCTCCCTTGGGAAGCCCAGACCTAAGGGTTCCCAGTCACTGCCTTCCCTCCCCTTCATCCATGAGGGGGAAGCAGAGAACCAGGAAGACAGGTTTATATATCTGTGACCCAAGAGGCTAGATCAAAAGATCTAGTGTTTATTTCAATTTATTTTTGTGTATGGGTGTTTTGCCTGCATGTGTGCCTGGAGCTCTTGGAACCAGAAGATGGCCTCAATGCCCCTGGGACTGGAGTTACAGATGATGGTTACTCATCCTGTGAGTGCAGGAATTGAACCTGCGTTCTCTTGATTGCTGAGTTCCCTCAAGTCCCATGTATGAGCAGCTTTTGCCTCTCCTCTCTCCTCTCTCTCTCTCTCTCTCTCTCTCTCTCTCTCTCTCTCTCTCTCTCTCTCTCTCT
>NC_034603.1:37655205-37656207 GCF_900095145.1 Mus pahari
CCTTCCTTCCTTCCTTCTTTCCTTCCTTCCTTCTTTGTTGCCTTCTTTGTATTGTTTTGTTTTTCTAAAACAGGATTTCTCCGTGTAGCCCTGGCTGTCCTGGAATTCTCTGTGAATTCTCTGTATCAGGCTGGCCTTGAACTTGGCAATCTCCCCCCCCCCCATCCCCTCTGCCTCCAGAGCACTGGGATTAAAGGTGTGCACCACCACCCAGCTTTCCTTTTTATTTTTTCTAATTATATTTTCATTTCCTGTGTTCATGCATGTGCACATGTGTATACCTATATCGTAGTTTGCATGTGGAGCTCAAAGGGCACCTTGCAGTAATTGACTCTTTTAACCCTGAGATCAAACTCACATCACGCTTAGCCGCAAACATCCCTGCCTTCTGAGAAATCTCAGCAGACCCCTTTCCTTTGTATTGAAACAGGGTCTCACGTAGGCAAAGTTGTCCTTGAACTTACTAGGCATTCATGGTTAGCCTTGAACAACTACTTTTGTCTCTATCCCCCAAATTCTGAGATTACAAACATGCACCCAGTTTCTTAAAGAAAAGAATGGTCTGTGATTCCTTAGGTGTGGTGGCTCATGACCTATAATCCTTAAATCGAGAAGTTAGAGCAGCAAAGGGTTGCCTCTAATGTGAGGCCAGCCTGTATGTATAAACAGTTCCCTCAGCCTGCCAAAGTGTCCTCAATGTTTATGTCTCACAAATCAACCTAGAGGCCCCACTACCCAGGACTGGGCATCCAGACAGATGACATGGTCTTCGATTCCTACCAGAAACAGTAATTGGTGGGGAATCTCTCGCAGGCACACTCACAAAGAGGCAAGCTGTCATAGGACAGAACATTAGAGAATCTTAACTCCCTCCTTCCATAAAAAGGGCAAGCATAAGCCGGGCGTTGGTGGCACATGCCTTTAATCCCAGCACTCGGGAGGCAGAGGCAGGCGGATTTCTGAGTTTGAGGCCAGCCTGGTCTGCAGAGTGAGTTCCAGGAC
>NC_034603.1:37656617-37664835 GCF_900095145.1 Mus pahari
AGCTACAGTGTACTTACATATAATAAATAAATAGATCTTTAAAAAAAAGAGCCTGAGGAACAGAATTTAAATTGATTTTGTCTTTTAGAAACAGGCTTTTGCTATGTAGCTCTGTCTGGGCTCAAAATACAAATCTCCTTGCCTCAGGCTCGCACAGTCTTACTTACTGTACAAGTATAAACAAGTAAAAACTACCCTACCCAGATCAGATTTTATTTTTTTGGATAGGTTCTATGTAGCCCTATCCTAGAAATTATTATATATACCAGACTAGTCTTGAACCCACAGAGATTCACTTGCCTCTGACTTCTTGGTGCATTCACCACCTTGCCCAGCTTAATTTATTAATATTTTTATGAGTGGTTGCCTGCATGTATGTGTACCACATGTGTGCAGTGCTCACATAAGCCAGAAAGATGGCATTAGGTCCCCGGGGACTGAAGTTACAGACAGCTGTGAGCCACCTGGCGAGTGCCAGGAATCCAACCTGGGTCCTCTAGAAGAGCAGAAGGAGCTCTTACCAGATAAACTATCTCTTCCATCTTTTCAGGATTTTTTTTTTCCTGAGACAAGGTTTCTCTGTGTAATAGCCCTGGCTACCCTGAAATTCACTTTGTAGGCCAGGCTGGGTTTGAACTCACAGAGATCCACCTGATTCTGCCTCCTCCTGAGTGCTGGGATAATTTCCTTTTTTTTTTTTTTTAAGTGATACAGGATCTCAAGTGGCCACACTGATCTTGAATTCATTATATAGCTGAGAATTCCTTTAAACTCCTTATCCTCCTACCTCCGCTCGCCAAGTGCTGGGGCTCAGGTGTGCAACACAACACTTGGTGAGAATTTTAAATTTTAATTGACATTCTTATAGTCACATTTGGCTAGTGGCTAGTATTTTTTTTTTCTTTTTCCCTGAAAATCAACTCTGGAGCCTGGCTATGGAGATGTGAAGGGTGATAGGAAATTGTTAATTCTGTGTCTGTTTAAGACGGAGATGGTCGTTATCCGTGGTGCGCTGGGATGGAGAACCTCAACCAGCCACAGAATGCTTCTCTTGCCTTTTTATTCCCGACGCACGTTTGTCCCCTCTGTGTTCACGGTCCTCATTACATTTTGATATCTCCACTCCTTCTGGGTCTCCTCTGAGTTTCTGGGTGCCTCTTGACGGAAGCGTCTGGAACACAGAGCTTCACACTTTTCTCTGCCAGTTACTAACGGTTTCTGGTGGGAATCAAAGACCACATGACCTGACCGGAGGCCTGGTCCCAGGCAGTGGGGCTTCCAGTTGATTTTAGGAGGCATTGACATCTGGCGATACTTCTGGCAAGCCGGAGGAACTGTATCCACAGGGTGATATACCCAGTCTTGTCTGTCTAACGGCCGGGAGGGTTGCTGTAGCTCAATTAGTACAGGTACCTCCGAAAAAGTTTTCAGGTCCGTGGAGATCACTTGGGCCTTGTGGGGACAGGAGTTTTGATTGAAGGGGACAGAAGTCCTGGGTAAGTGCTGCTTAGTATTGTCCTTATGAGAAGCCATCTTACACGAGAAGGGTTTCACTGGGGAAGGTGTTAGCATTACTGTCTGAAGTGAGCCTGAGATTTGGGCAGAATCTGTACCTGGAACATAGCTTAATCTTTTGGTGAGGCCAGCGTCCAGGATAAGGCCTGAGTCCTTGCAGGGGATAGCTTGCTGGGTAAGGCCTGGAGGTTTGAAGCCAGAGCCCCGGCCAAGTGCTGGGTCCTGATGAGGACAAGGACCTCGCTCTGTTGTAGAGCACCCCTGAAGGTTAGAGTTTTGGCTATGTTCTGAACTGTAAAAGCTAACATCTCGGTTAAGGTCCGATCTCTTTTCGGTTTCAGTGCCATTGATGAGGCTGCTGCTCCTGTAGGAGTCAGAGTCTTGGATAAGATCTGGGACCCTACAGACTTGAGAATCTTGGATAAGGCCTAGATTCTTGTAGTCTCCTGAGTCTTGTGTGAGACCTGAGCTCTTATGGAGGCAAGAAGTTTGGACAAGACCTAGGCTCTTATGGGTACTAGATTCCTGGGTAAGTCCCGAGATTTTGTTAACTTCAGAATCTTCGGTATGGCACCGGTTCTTCTGTGATCTAGAGTCTTGGGTAAAGCCTACATTCCTGCAGACTACTGGATGTTGTACATTTCCCGTAGCATTATTACCTCCAGAATCTCCACTGGGGTCTGGCCCCTTATAGGTGGTCCCTAGGGAAGGGTCTTTATTTTTGTTGATTACAGGATCTTGGTTTAATGGAGCATTCCTGTAGACCAGAGAATCTTGCATAAAGCTCAAAGTACTCTGGCCAGATGTTTCATTAAATACCCCATTCTTGTGGAGACTGGGATGTTGGATGGCATCTAAGGCTGAATGACTTCTGAGAACACCAGCATCTTGGATGGCAGCTGGACTCCTCAGACCAGATTCTTGAGAGATATCTAGATTCTTTTGAAGGCAAGAGTCCTGAGAACTGTTTGGATTCATGCAGAGGTAAAGGTCTTGGGTATGGTTTGGAAACTTGTAGAAATCCAAGTTCTTGTTGATGTCTGGGGTCAGGGTAAGCCCCGGGTTCTTGTGAAGGCTTGAATCTTGGGTAAGGCCTGGGTTCTTCTGGAATCCTGGATTTGGGGTAAGGCTTGGGTTCTTCCGGAGTCCTGTGTCTTGTGTAAAGCCAGTGTCCTTGAGAACTCCGGAATCCTTGGCAAGTGATGGAGTCTTTTGAAGGTCAAGGCCTTGGTTAAGGTTTTGATTCTCGGGGTTTGGAGGTTGGATAAAGGACTGAGAGATGGTGGAGAAGTGAGGAGGGATAGAGAAGTGAGAAGAGGCGGCCATCGGAGGAGAATTGGGAGTTGAGAGAAAGGAGGGGGCTTGTGTTAAACTGGAAGGCTTCAGATGGTTAGACTGAGACACAGCAAACGTTCTGGGAGAAATAAGTGGCAGAGAGAGAGTGCACGGAGTGGGGGCGGTGGTCAGTGTGCTCTGGGTGGTACTGGGGGAGTGAAGGCAGGGTTTCGAGGGTGTGGCGTCCTGGGCATAGACCAGGAACTGGTGGTAGAGTGGAGCCTGAGCTTCCTCAGTTTTCCTCTCGGAACAGCAAGGATGAACGCTGCTGTAAGGGAAGGTCTTGGGCTGGGAGAACTTATCTTTGGCATGATCTGAGATTTTCCATTCCATGTTCCCCAACTCCAGGTAGCCCAGCCTAGGCCTGGAAGGAGGCTCAGCATTGTCCCCACCATGCTGCTTTGGTGTTTGCTCGACTGTACCAGAATTTACCAGTCCCGTCATCTCTTGGGATCTGGAGAGGGTGTTCAAGTCCTTCCTGATGTACCTCGAGTCCTGGACATCGTGCCTAGGGAAGGCGCTCGGCTTCGCTCTTCGGGCATCATAGACCATATGGCCAGTAGAAAAGCTGGAACCAAAAGTAGCCACCACTGAAGGAACAGAAGATGGGGTAGGAGTAGAGGTGGTGGTGGGAACTTGAACAGCTGCTTGAGTAGTCATGGACAGTGCTAGGGCAGGGGCTGGGGCACAGGTTGGGACAGGGGTCAGAACACAAGTGGCTGGAGTGAAGTTTGGGGCTGGGGCAGAGGTTGGGTTGGGCTCTGAGGTATGGGCATACAAATGAATCGGAGAATGGGATGAGGCATGTGCTGAGACTTGAGACGCTGTCTCTTTAGGGACATCAGCTTGGGAGCAGGTCAAGGTGTGGCCTTGGGATTGGAAGGGAGCATATGTAGGAGACTTGGGTGGGGGCTGAGGTGATGGACGGGCTGAGTTTTGCTTAGGGTTGTGGGCTAAACCCAGGTCTGGGGTTGGGGCTGGAATCTGGAGTGAACTAGAGGGCAGGAGGTGAGGCTGGGCCTGACCCAAGGCATGGGATTGACTGTGAGTTGGGGCCTTGATGGGGGGATAGGGTGGGTTGGGGGCTGGTTGATGGGGTGAGGTTGGGGATGGAGCCTTGGCTGGTTTGGGGACCTCGCTAAGGCCTGGGATAAAGTCTGGTGCACGGGATGGTGGTGTATGGGCTGAGGTGTGCTTAACATCCTGTGCCCTGAGTTCAGAGTGCTCTGAGGTCTGAGTCTGGGACTGGGTGGAGGAATGCTCATGCGTGTTGGTGGAGGTATAGGTTGGAGCCTGGGCCGGAGCTCGGGGTGGACTCTCAACTGGTGCCTTAATCTTGTTGTCTTGGGATGAAGAGGGTGGAGCCATGTTCAGCTTGCTTATCTTTGGAATCTGGGAAGAAATCTCTGGCCTGGCGAAGGAAGAAGCTTGAGTCTTCATGGCTGGGGCCTGAGAGACTTTCCCAGCTCCCATCAGCCCTTCTTTCCACAGCTCCCACGGGGCTTCTGTGGGGGCTCTGCCATGTCCACACTGGGGTGGCATCCAGCAGCACCTAGAAATGGTCTCATCATTTGTGTCTGGTATCCAAGAGTCTAGGTGGTTGCCATGCCCAGGTAGGAAACCGGGACGGTGGTAGAGTCGGGCAGGGATTCTTGAACACAGGTTCTTGGTATCTGTGGTACAACACACGCACATGGGTTGGCTGCTTAGAACAACGGGTTGCTCGTCAGGAGGGAATGCAGGGTGGGAAAGGACAGGGTACCAGGGTGGGATTAGAGGCTGTGACAAAGGAGACAGTTCATTCCCAGGGGACCACTCACCTCTGGGGAAATAGTGACGGAAAAGAATCCGCAAAGAGCTCTTCAGATGCTTCCAGAGCTGAGGGGAGCAGAGGATGGAGAGCCCAGAGGTAAGGTGAGCCCCGAAGGTCACCGTTTATCCGGCCACATCCCAGCCGCCCGCCCTCCTGCTTTAGCCCCTTGGTCATCCCAGAGCTTAGGCTCAGTGTGGTGGCACAGGCCTATAATTACAGCTCTCAGGAGATGGTGGCGGGGAGATCTTAAGATTCACCCCGAGTCTCCTAGTGAGACTTTTGACTCAAAACAAACAAGCAAACAGCCCCCTGAGTCCCCTCTCCCCTGTGCCCAGAGCCTGCCCTGACCAGAGTCACCACATTGATTCCCACGTTGAGCAAGATGAAGGTGCCCAGAATCAGGAGAATTGAATCTCCTAAATCCTGGCATTTCCTGAAGTTGGTGCCGGAACAGGAATGGGCTCCATGGTAGATTCGTTCACCCATGACCCGGGGTCCCAGGCCTACCTGGGCCCCATGGCCCCCACAAACTAGAAAACAGGCCCGCCCCCTAGTGGGGGAGGGGAAGAGGATTGAGTCATAATGGATCAGGCGATGGGGATCACAATGAGCCTGTGGAGGAGGTCCCAGGATGAAGGGCCCTGGTGACCAGGTCTGAGTCTTGTAGGCCAGCACCCTGCCTTTTTCAGCCACCCCCCAACCCCCCGGCCCATACAGTGCTTTCACTGACTCAAACACACCTTACTCATGAAGTTGAAAACCTAGAATCTTCCCGCCCCCCACCCCCTGTTAATTACTCCTAAGACAGGGAAGTCCCTTGACCTCAGAGTCTTGGCTGGAATCTAGAGCCTTAGACTTCTTCCCACACTGAGCCTCTGGCTTTTGTCTGCCTGCTCTCTGACCTTGGTGGTTTTTTTTTTTTTTTTTATTATTCCCCTGAATTTTATTTTATGTACATGAGTATGTCACCTCTGTGTGTGTGTGTGTGTGTGTGTGTGCCATGTCTGGAGGTCAGAAGACATCAGGTCCCCTGGAGCTGGAGTTACAAATGGTTATAAGTCACCACATGGGTGCTGGGAACAGAACCCAGGTCCTCTGCAAAAGTGACAAGTGCCCAACTACTGAGCCACCTCTCCAAGTCCTGACCTCAGAGGTTCTTGAGCGGAGCTGAGTCCCTTTGGGAACAAGAACGGAGACAAGGTGGGTGCACTGAGACCTTCAATCTGCAGTTTAGAGCTTTTCATACAGAATCACCGGGGTGGGGGTGGGGCGAGTAGCAGGAACATGGCCCCCTGGGCAGCAGAGTTTTCTGGACTCTTTCTCTTTATTCCTTTCTCCACGCCTTGCACCACGGTGCACACATTCACCTGCTGCTCAGTTAAGTTTCCCTGTCCGGCTTCTATGCAGAGAGGGCCTTGAAGCTGAGGTAGAAGGTGGTGGCAGCGAGCTGGCCCGCCCTCTGTTCTCCTGCACCTGCCTCTTCAGCTCCAGGCTGTCATACACCTGGTAGGTGGCATTGCCACCTGGATTCCGACTGAGTGGAACAAAGGTGGTTGGAGCTGGGGTTGGTTCAGAAATCTGGACTTCCGCCAAGCGCTGGGAGGAGTGTGGGATCATCAGGCCCGAGCTGGTGGGTGGGGCCCTTTGGTATGAAGCCTCACCCAAGGCCGTGAGAGAGGTAGAGGTGGTCAGAGGGTGCCGAGAAGGGAGAACCTCAATCCAGTCAGGGGCCCGCCTGCGGACTTCGTGAGATTCCCGGGAGCTGTAACCCACGTGTCCCATGGATTGCGGTGGGCTGTGGTTGGGTTGGCTGTGAGTATGACTAGAGAAGTTCTGCCGGTGGGCCTGGGAGGAGTTGTGGTCCCGGTAGCTTTGGACCTCTCTGGGGTTCCTGGGTACAAAGGCAGGTGGTGGCTCACAGCCTTCTGTCCCGCGCCGCCACTGATCCCTGGCATCGTAAGGTATATGGCCCCCCGAAGGGAAAGAGCTATAACCCACAGTGACCCAGGAAGGGTTAGGAAGCAACCGGCGGGGAGGAGGTGGTGATGAGGCCCACTGCTCAGCTTCCACGGTACCGGTACCCCAAATCCGGGACTGTGAATAATGGGGACCGAAGCCCTGTAGCCTCAGTTCTGATTTGGCTTCTACTCGCTTAGGCAAGCGGCGCAGCTCTGGTGACAGGTAGAGGGAGGGTAATGGGAGACTGGCGAGGATTCCACCCTGGCGACCCCACAGTCCCACGTTGGAGGCCAGACGGACTGGCTTACACAAACCACCCCAGCTCCGACGGGGTTGCTTGGCATGCGGGCAGGAATGACCCTCCGGAAGAGAATCCCGGTCTTCCAGGTCAAAAAAGGGCATTGGCCTCAACTGTGACATCTTGTGGCCTTGAGGTTGTTTACGAAAGGGTGGGTAGCCACGGGAGAGTGGCCTCTTGTTCCGAAGTCTCTGCTGGTGGCTGAGGCAGCCCTGTTGCTGGTTGCTTTGGCGGATCTGAAGGTTGCCTTGTTGGTAGCCATAGCGCCTTCGGCTGCGCCTGTCATTAGAGCGCTTGCAGAAATAGTGGGAAGAGGAAGAGGAACACTGTGTGGGTTGAGCCATCTTCACTTGTACAGGGTCCAGGGTACAGTGGATGTGGACGTCCTGGACGTTGGCTGGTTGGGGCTCTTTGGGGGGACATTCGGTAACCTGGACTACTTCTGCTAAAAGGCAAGAGCCAAAAAAGTTCAGGGTTAGGAACACATGGTCCAGATTTTTTAGGATGAGGGTGTGTGTGTGTGTGTGAGGCACTGTTGTCTAGCATACTCACTTTTCTGATTCATCCAAAAGATCATCTTGTCTATGGCATTCTGGAGCCCATGCCACATCTGTAGGTGGTGGGAAGATGAGAGTGAAGACCAGCTTGCTAATACCATCCCAACAACCCCACCCATGTCTCCAAGGGAAGTCAGCTAGTAGCTGGCTTTTCTATAGAGCCTTCATTCCTATGGGTGATCCACAGTAATCACTGACCACGGTTGTCACATTGATACTGATGTTGACCAGAATGATGAGGCCTAGCAGCAGAAACAGGATGTTCTCAACATCCTGAGGGCTTTCTTGGTATTGATCGCAGCACCCCAGGGTGTTCTGCCACAGCTGGTTTTCCATGGTGGGGGGGTCCTAAGGCCACCTGGGCCACCCCCACCCCCCCACCCAGCCCAACCCAGCCCACACTGTTTTCATGCCAGTACTGAGAGATGCTTACTATCTGGGAGTGACAACCAGGTCATAATGAGGCAGGTTAGAGTCATAATGCAGAGGCAGAACAACTTTTATTCACTCTTTTAACCTATAACATGACAATTTTTTATCTTTGATTTCTGTTTGATAGACCATGGCCCTCGGGTACTTGAGTACAGTCTTCTCGGTCTCCTTGTTTAACCCCATATCTTGCTCCTGGTCAGAAAATATGGTTGCGGGGGCTGGAGAGATGGCTCAGCAGTTAAGAGCACTGACTGCTCTTCTGAAGGTCCTGAGTTCAAATCCCAGCAACCACATGGTGGCTCACAACCA
>NC_034603.1:37664850-37686979 GCF_900095145.1 Mus pahari
CCACATGGTGGCTCACAACCATCTGTAATGAGATCTGATGCCCTCTTCTGGTGTGTCTGAAGACAGCTACAGTGTACTTACATATAATAATAAATAAATCTTTAAAAAAAAAAAAAAGAAAATATGGTTGCTGCAGTCATGAGACCACCTTCACAGGGTCAAATTATCCATAATGCATTCCATTGCTCTTCTGAGACATGGCCTGCTTTGAGGGCAGAATGGAGAGAGATGAATGAATGAATGAATGAATGAATGAATGATGAATGAATGGTGTATAGCAGAACCATGTCTTTTGTACGCTGACAATCTCTGTGTCATAACCCCTCTGGCGCCAGCGCCCATGCCCAACAGTGGCTCATTTGCTTTGGCATCAGACAGATGCCAAAGTGTACCTTTCTGGGATTGCTGTCCCTGCTAACTACCAACCCCAACCATGGTCTTCATTCCTTCCAAGGAGATTGTCCTCTACTGACTCACCCCAACTCCAAGTTGAAATACTAAAAATCACCACCTTAAGAAAACCACAGCGCAGTGTGGTAGCAATGGGTTTGGCAGTCCTAGCTGCTGGAGAGGCCGAGGCAGGAAGCAGTCTAGTTCCAGGCCATCTTGGAGCTAGCGATACCATCTCGATAAACAACACTACCACTACTCCACTACCACACACACACACACACACACACACACACACACACACACACACACACAGAGTTTAAAGGAGTAGAAGACTTGCCAGGCATTTACTTAGCATTGGAAAACATTTACATATTACACACAGTATGAAGATGTGATTGCTGATATGACAGCAGAAGGGGACTTTTGAGTAAACCAGGCTAGGAATCACTGATCTATGAAAGAAGCACCCTGACTGAAAGGTTTTGGTTTGCCGTGTTTGTTGTTGTTGTTGTTTTCAAGACAGGGTTTCTCTGTGTAGCCCTGGCTGTCCTGGAACTCACTCTGTAGACCAGGCTGGCCTCGAACTCAGAAATCTGCCTGCCTCTGCCTCCCGAGTGCTGGGACTAAAGGCGTGCGCTACCACTGCGCGGCTGGCTTGTTTTAATGGTAGGGTCTAATGGGATGTAGAGATGGCTCAGCAGTTCAGAGTGCCTACTGCTCTTGCAGAGGACCAAGTTCTGTTCCTGGCACCCAGGTTGGGTGGCTCACTGCCTAGAACTGCAGTTCTAGAGGATCTGACACCCTTCTTCTGTATTTCATTGACATCACATACCCATTCACCCCACATAAACATCTAATACCTAAAAATCTTTAAAAAAAAAAAAAAAGGGTCAGGTCAGGTATGGTAGCAAACACTTTTAGTCTAATCATTCCAAATGCAGAAGCAGGCAGATCTCTGAGTTCAAGGCCAGCCATGATCAACACAGTGACGTCTAGGCCAGCCAAGGCTACATAACAAGACCCTGTCTCAAAAAACCAAAACAAGATCTTATCTACTACTTCCTGGCCTTGGACATGCAGCAAGCATCCTGCCTTTGCCTCCCGAGTGTTGAGGTTACCGGCATGCACCACCCTGCCAACAAGTTCTTTTTCATGCTCTTTTCAGACAGGGTCTCTGGTAAGCCAAGCTGACCTCGGCAGACTACCCTTGAACCCCTTAATCCTGCCTTCCTCCTGCTAACCAAGCATGTCCTCTATAGCAAACTATTCAAAAATGGAGAAAAGGTATTTCCTATGGTCTCCAAACATACAGTACCTTTTCAGTATGTAACAGAGTAAAATTAACATGATCAATAACTTCTCTTTGTTTGGGGGTTTTGTTTTGCTGATAGAATGTCTTGCTATTTTAGCCATGTCTAGCCTGGAATTGGCTATGTAAACCTGTCTAGCTTTGAACTTGCAATGGCCCTCCTGCCTCAGTCCTCCTGAGTACTGGGGTTATGTGTTACCAACTTGAGTATAATGAACAACAACAACAAAATAGGGTGATTTGCAGAAAACTGTGTGTGTTAATATGCATGGGAGAATTCTCAGTCATTTAGGAGCAGGGCAGTTTCTCTTAGTATCAGTTTCTCTGCTGGCCAGTGGATGGAAAATTCAGAAGAGGTTACATGGTAAAGTGTAGGCTAGGGTGATTCACTGGTGTTGGGAATTTATCTGCCAGCAGGAATGGCTGTGCGGGTTCGGAGGGAGGTAGAAAGTCTTAAGGTTGTGAACATGATCCCTGGTATCTGTAGCCACAAGCAAGTCACTTGGCCTGAGCCTCTACCTTTCCTTTGTGACAGGCATAAGATCACAGAAGCTAAGACAGTTATGGGAAGTCCCCTCCTGAGATGCCCCTATTGTTTTACCTCCTGCTTCTAAGTCTATTCTCAAAGGTGGCAGGAACTTGAGGGTCTGCCTGGGAGATTACGAGAGCCTAGAGATCCTCCCTCCTCAGCAATCAATCGGCCCAAAGAAACCAGAACATTAGAGGAGCCATGCTTTTGCTAGACCTGTAGTCTAAACCTGGGCTCCTTAGACCTCTGAGTTCGGGTCATGGGGCCTGAGGATCTGGATTGACTTGGTGGCTTCTCTGGTCACTACGAGCAGAGTGATTTGCAGTGGGTGGAAGCAGAGTGGAAGCAGTTAGGTGTCTTGGAACCAAGAAGGACGTAGAAAGGCTCAGGACAGGACCTAGGAAGGCAAGACATTGACAAGGGCCCCCGAGGACCTCTGGGCTGTGTCCAGAGAGGTCATTCTCTTAGTGACTAGGAATTCTGAGTACTGTGAGGATCACTCCCCTCCATTTCACCACAAACCACGTCCTCCCTCTTTTTTTATTTTTTATTTTTTTATTTTTTATCCCCAGTCACCTTCCCTTCAGGGGACGATACACCCAATCTTTGCCTGTCCCCTCAGCTGCACTGGATCCAGAGACCAAGGGGTAACAGTGGGACAGAGCCTCCACCTCCCGGGTCAGTTCTCGTAACCTTCTCCTTACATCTCGGACATCATAGACTATTCGGCCTGATGAATGGCGCTGGGGTATTTCAGGGACATTTGCTGGACCCAAAAAGGATGGTGAGAGAGGCTGGCTCTGTGCTTGCTCACCCTCGGCACATCCCCCTGACCCTGCTGCATTGTTTTTATGGCTCAAAGCCTCTGGACTGGGAGGCGGAGGATTTACAGTATACACATAGGCCTCTAGGCCCTGGTCTGACCGGATTTCCGTTTTGAGAGGCCTGGCCTCTACTGTTGGCTGGAAGCGGATGGTCTGGGGGGGTTGCTCTAGACCATCCTGAGTCCAAGGTTCCCACATCTCCTGCATAGATTGAAAGCCTTCCCAATCCTTAGAATCATCACAGTGGCGGGAACAGACTGCAGGATGCTGCTGTGGAGGTTTCTCATCATCAGTATCAGGGGCCCAAGCTACAGGGCGGCGGGCACGGCGAGATGGAGGCGCTCGATGGCGGTAACGACGAGTGGGTGGGGGAGTCACGGTCATCTTCACAGGGTCCATGGTACATCGAAGATGGACTTCGGGGTAGGTCTGCTTCTTCGAGGGCTGGACCAGCTTCCCAAGTGAAGTACTGGTTTCTGTAGGGAGAGGTGAGGCTGTTGGAAAGACTGGCTTCTAGAGAGATGGATGGGAGGTGGGGCTTTGAGAGAGAAGCTGCAACTCAGTCTTAAGGAGCCAGCTTAGCAGCTTAGGATCCTTAGTCTTAAGGAATAGAACGCTTGGTTTCTGCCCCTGCTAGGCCCCAAGCCCTAGACTTCCTTACCTTTTTCACAAATGATATGGAACATTCGGTGTAAGAGGATGCGGATTCGGCTCCAGAGCTAGGTATAGGAGGACATGGTGACCACAGGTAGATCCTGGTAACCAGGCCTGCCTCCCACCAAGCCTCCCCACCCACACCCTCCATCCCTGACCAGGGTCACCAAATTGATGCCAATGTTAATACAGATGATTAGACCCAAGAGCAGCAGAATGGAGTTTCCCATGTCCTGGCAGTTGTTGATGTTGGGGTTTTGATATGAGGCCCACCCAGGCCGAGGCCGCTCAACCATGGCCATGGTGGTCCCTAGGGCCACCAGGGCCCTTAGGCCCCCAGCCCACTACCCCTAATGCCCACTGGCCTGCCAGCCTGACCCAGAAGGTCCTGAGAGTGACCGAGTCACAATGAGGTTGGGGCTTTCCCTCATAATGTGCTAAGATGATGCTCTCAAGGTGCAAGGCCCTTTTCTTTGCATCCTTTCTTATAGCCAGCCTCCTGGGTGAACACACTGGCTTTCTAATCTATTGGGCATCTGCCCTCATCAGTTTCATCGTCATCTAAAGCACCAGGCTTAGACCACACAGACATAGCTGCTGACCTTTTGTTTTGTTTGATTTGAGACAGGGTCTCATGTAGCCTAAGATGGCCTCAAACTTTCTATGTAGGCAGTGACCTTGAACTCCCCAGTTCCCTGTCATTACTGCTCCAGTCCTAGAATTACAACATGCATCATGCAACATTTATATCTTTGTTGTTGTTATTTTCAAGACAGGGTTTCTCTGTGTAGCCCTGGCTGTCCTGGAACTCACTCTGTAGACCAGGCTGGCTTTGAACTCAGAAATCCACCTGCCTCTGCCTCCCGATTGCTGGGATTAAAGGCATGTGCCACCACTGCCTAGTCAGCACTTTTATCTTAAAGACGGGGGTCTTTGTATTTAGCTCAGGCTGGTCTTGAGTTCCTGCACACACACACCCCCCCCCGCAATGGCTTCCTGAATGCTATGATTATAAGTGCTTGTGACTATAGCTCAGGCTGGTCTCTACCTTAACCATCCGATCCCGTCATGATGGAAACTTCCCTTTGCTATTTTTCCTCAGATCTCAAGAGTTATTTTCTGAAAAGGGTTGAGCACTTCTTCCCACCCCCTTCTAACATGACAGGTACAACCAGAGCTGGGTACCCTCCCCACCCCCTATCTTCTGACACGACAGGAGACACAACCAACAGTTAAACTTTTATATTTACAATATTCTCTTCATCTTTTGCCAGGTTTAAAAATGTGTACAGAGCCGCAAAGGGTTGGGGTGGGGGCGTGGGATTATTTGGAAAGGGGCCGGGCATTGGAGTCCGTGGCTGTATCATGGGGTCCCCCAGCCCCTCTCTCACGCCCCAGCTCTGGGGCATCTGCTTACAGGGCTCAGGGCCCAGGTTGATAGCATTTGGAAGGCATGGCTGTTCCAAGAATTGCTAGACCAGGCAGGGGAAAGGGCCAGAAAAGAACTACATTTCCATGGGGGGATGGAGAAAGGACAGGGACTCAAGACCGAGGATTCTGGATCAGGGTGTCAGTGGAAGACAGCACCCCACCCCTACACAAGTTTGGCACTAACATCCCTCAGAAAGCCAAACAATACATGAAGATTCAGCCACACCTCCACTGGTGTCCCTTAAAACCCTTCCCGACAGCGTTCTTTTCCCTAAGAGGTCCAAATCCAAAGACCTCTGGGCAGCTGCCTCCCACATTTCCTCTCAAAATCTTCCTGCTGGTGTCTGCCCTGTCCCCCACGGCCCCTCCATCTGCTCCTTGGTACAGCTGACCTCATTCTCTCCCCAGCCTTTCCGTGTAACCTTTTCCCCTGACTCCTCCCCTCCCCACCTCCTCCACTTCCTTTCTTCTTCAACTCAACCAATCAGGGAGGGGAGACAGGTTAAAGAAGGTGAAGAGAGAAGGCTGGTCTGACCCTGAGATGGGGAGAGAGCATCAAAGAAGGAGCCAGTGATGGAGAAAGAGGAACCAAGGCAGAGAAGGAGAAATGACATGGGGGTGAGACACACGTGGGAGGGGTGCGGGGGACCACCTTAGCTGCCACCTGCTCCTGGCGTTTCCCTTCCCTGGACTAGAACGTAGGGGATCCTTGGCACATTTCGAGTCTCCCAACCCATCTACCCAGTTTGGCACGGATGAGCAATGATCTCAAGGACTGAGGAAAAGGCTGTCCTCAGGCCCCGAGGGCTTAGGTTAAACATGCATGGCCTCGTGTGTGACATGTGCCATGCCCTCCTGTCCCCCCACCTCGGCATCGCCCTCCACGTCTGTACTTCCCACGTGGCTTCTGTCCGTTTGAAGTCTGTTCCCACCTGCTATGCAAGGAGGAAGTGTGCGCTGGACCTGAGGTGTGGGAGAGGGCAGGGGAGTGCTGGGGAGCACAGGACCCTCTGCCTGGGAAACACACATCCACATGCAAGAACATGTTTCCATTCGATGAAATGTGTCCTGGATCATGGGAAGGTAAGTTTCCAGGCAGTGCTGGGATGCACAGAAATCCTCCCTTTCCTCTAGCAGGAAATCTGTGTCGTCCGCGGAAGGTGAGGGCTTCCAGGGAGAACGTGCTTCACCCGACTTGTGCCATGGTGGGGGGGAAACATGCTTTTCAGGGGTGGGTGGGTGGGGAGCGGGGTCCAGGGGGCCTGTGATTTCCTTGCTGCTCCCCAGGTACCTCCCTATATTGTCTGGTGGCCAAGGGTCACCGGATGTGCACACATCACTTCCCGGGTCTCCAGGGAGTTGAATGGGGAGGAGAAGACGAAGGCATGGGGTACAGATCCCCGCAGAAATTCTTTGAGGAGGCAAACATGTGTCCAGGGCAGCAAAACAACAACAACAAAAAAACCCCAAAAAACCAAAAAAAAAAAACCAAAAAAAAAAAAAAAAAAAAAAAAGAGAGAGAGAAACCCAAACAAACAAAAACAAAAAACCAAACAAACCTCACCCTGCACATGGGAAAACACCCCCCATGAGGAAAGCATGTCTTCACATGGGCAAAAGGACTTCCACATTTCCACACACCGAAGACTGGTGTCCCAACGGAGGGCAAAAAATACCCCCCAGGTGTTCGAAGGCCCAGGTCCAGAGGAGATAATGGGGCTCTCTGCATGGGAAAAACTCTTTCCAATGAGGAATCCCAAGTCCACCTCAACACTGCTCCACGAAGTCTGACAAATCCACGGGGGTAAAGCCCGGTGCCAAGTCCTCCTCCCTGCCTTCAAGTGGCCTGGGCTGGGGGGGCTAGGGAGGCAGACCTCCCCAAGCCGCCCCCTATACCCGAGTGGTGGAGTGGGGATGGGGTAGCGTGTTGTTGTGGCTGGTAGCAGTAGGGGGCGGGGGTGGGAAGGGCCCAAAGGGATGGAGAGAAGGGGGTGGGGGCGGGGGTGGGGGCCCCAGGCCACTAGGCAGCAGGGTCAGGGCCCCGGGGGCCAAGAGAGGCACATCGTCCGGTGCCCGGCGCAAGGCCAGGGTATAGTCGGGTGGACAGGCAGGGCGCAGGGCCTCAGCAGGGTCCGCCCCAACACCACCACCCCGCTTCAGCTGCAGTGACACCAGCTCCTCCTCCGGGGGTAGCTCGCGGCCAGCAGTGGGAAGCAGGGGGCCCCCACCAGGCACACCTGAGCCTGAGCCTCCTGGTGGGCTAAGCCGCCGGCACCGCAGCTCCTGGCGCCGGTCCCGCTTGTAGTAGAGGGCGGCAAAGGCAAGGATGTTGAGGAAGAGGAGGGAGGCACCCACTGCCACAGTCACGCTTAGCTCCGTGGAGTAGTCCCTCGAGTCACCCGGGAAGCGGTCATAGGCCCTTGGGCCTAGGTCAATATCAGACTCAGGTGGCAGAGTGGCGGGTGGGGGAGGACGGCGTGTGCCGGAAGTGCCGGGACCGGGTGTGCGAGGTGGCCAGCGTGTGGCATAGGGAGGCAGGCGAGTGGTGGTGGTGAAGAGCTCTGTGTGCAGGTTGTGCAGGTGGGGCACGAGCTCCAGCCAGAAGGCCACCTTGTTGGCACGGTAGTTGTCGCGCACGCGCGGTTTCAAGCCTATGTGCAGGTACTGCTTTTCCTTGCTGTTGAACTTGCTCCACACTACCTCTTCAAAGCGGTTGGGCTTGGTGTGGATGAACTTGGTGTCCTGTGGCACAGGCTGGTTGGGGTCACTGTGGGCACAGGAGGGTAAGGAAAGGTGAGGCTCGGAAGGAGGATGGAGCCGCAGAAGGGGAGGGAGAAGTCTGAGATGTAGAGACCAGGAAACACCTACAGCTAGAAAAGGTTAGACATAGTGGTGCATGTCTACAATCCCAGCACTTAAGAGCCATAAGAAAGGGTTGGCCTGGGCTAGTGAGGCTCTGCCAGACACACACACACACACACACACACACACACACACACACACAGGTACACAGAGAGAGACAGAGACAGGGGAGATGAGGGAGACACAGAGAAAGACAGAGATGAAGTTTGAAGAGATATCCAGTGACACAGAGCTGAGAAATGGAGAGACAGGCACAGGAGATACAGCCAGGGTCAGGAAGACCGTTCTGGTGAGAGCAGCCAGGAGGTAAAAACCAGAGGGCAGAGAAGTCAGTGGACTTCAGGAAAGAGACAGAGACATAGCGACAGACAGACAGACATTCTCTATACTTAAATGCAGACCAAGCTGGACAGACAGCAGTTGCACCAAAGCTACCTAAGAAAGCCTTCTCCCAGAAAAGACAGAGACCTTTCTAACACTATTGAATCTCCAACCCCCTCACTGTCTGATACAAAGGTGTTCAGTAGTTTGTCTCAGGAGAGCAAGGGCATGTAAGAGCCTGTGTCTTTCTAGAGGAGTGATGGCTTTGTGAGAGAAGGTACCTCATCCTACAAGGGTGTCCCACACAGCCCCACTAGGCCCTCGGGCCCTCACCCAGTCTTGGCGAAGTTGGTCCAGTAGGTCATGACTACCGCGCTGAGCATGACGTCATTCTTGGAGAAGTTGCAGGGAAAGAGGTCAGTGGCACCCACCATGGGCACACCGAAGACGTAGGGCAGCTCATCCCCGTGCGCTGCGTCTGCCCACTCTGGCCGGCCCTCAGCCTGGCAGTGGTGGTAGAAAGTGTAAAAGTAGACGGGGGACTGGTAGTCGGCATGCAGCTTGGCGGTGGCCACTGCCGGGGCGACCCACTGATGGTCGGTAAAGAGCGCCAGCAGGGTCTTCCGTCGCATCTCGCCATTGTCCCGGTCAGCCCAGTCCGTGTACATGAACTTGATGGTCTCGCGAAGCACGTCCTTGCCTTCCGGGTACCCGTACAAGTTGTCCACAAAGTTGGAGACGGTGAAGTCAAAGGCGCTGGCAGACACACCGTCCTCACTCTCTGCAGAGTCTTCCACGAACTTAAGACCCTCTCCCTGGTTGACACCAATGAGCATGTCGTAATTGAGGAACTCTCCCTGTTGCATGAGGATCTCGGGGTCGTCAGGGACTACGTCGCCGTCCACCACAGGCCCAAAGGCAATGTGGTAGCTGGGGAGAAGGGGGCAAGGTCTCACCATCCAGTTGCTGGCCTCCTTTGGGCCCAAGGTCTCCTAAGCCACACACAGGTACCTCCCTCTGCCTAGAGGACCTTTTTCCGTGACCCGAAGACTCACAGAGTCAGTCCTTCAGGGCACTCTGGCCCCTCGGGATACCCTCCTAAAGTGGTCTGTGTAACCCTGTGCTTGATCTTTGTGGTACGGTGAGCCCTCCACATAAGGGGCTGCTAACGTGCAGCCACTGGGGGTATCTGAAGCCCACTTCTCCTTGCCCAGTTAGATTGCCTCTAAGAACCTCTCACCTTAACCTCTTTGGAACCAGTTAGGAAAGCAGAGACCTTGGACCCAGCCCTCTCCCACCCCCATACCGGGCAGGCTGCACATCCTGGTCCACTAGCTCCCGGGAAGACTTCCGGCGCAGACACTCCACAGCTTCGGTGCTGTCCTCTCGGTCACAGCCCACTTTGGCCGCCAGCAGCCGCGTGTACTTGAGCGGCTGGTAGTTGACAGACCAGCTGGAAATGGCAGTACCACTCTGAGCAATGGCCTTCTGGAACAGTCCTGGTGGGACAGGCAGACCTCAGGCTAGGCTGTTATCAGCCAAAGGGAGGAGAGGATTGGGGTCCAGGTTTTGGGCAGGGAAGGCAGGTGAGGAGGCTGCTGGTACCTTCTGAGTGGTGGGAGAGGATCAACAAGTTGACACAGGAGGCCCCTGCACCAGATCCAAAGATTGTGATGCGTTCAGGGTCACCTCCAAAGTGGGCAATGTTTTCACTGAGCCAGCGCAGGGCCTGGATCTGGTCCAGGAGCCCATAGTTGCCTTTTGCAGCTTGGTCACCAGTGCTGAGAAAACCTAGGGATAGAAGAAAGGTGCTCCCTGGAGGTGTCACAGCATCCTTGCCTCTCAGCCAGGGGCTTAATGCAGCGTAAGTCTATCAGGGATTCTGGCGTAATTGGGAGGACCCTGCCCACCAGGACTGCTTCCCAGACCTTGCCCCCCCAAGAGTTGGCTGCCCACCCTCACCGAGCACCCCAAGACGGTAGTTGAGTGTGACTACGATGACATTGCCATAGGCAGCCAGGACTGAGCCGTCGAACATGTTCCCGGTGCCTTCCATGTAGGAGCCGCCGTGTAGAAACAGCATGACTGGTTTCTTCCCAGAGTCCCGGATATCTGCGAGGGGAGGGGGTGGCAGGTGGGCCGGGAGATCGGGGACAAGGACACAGTCAGACCAGAAGCAGCACTTTGGAGCTCCCAGGCCTTCTGAGGACCAGCCTGGAGCTCAGGGGACTTGTCACTAACATCCCTGGCGGGGGGGCAAGACCGGATTCCCCTCCCTCCCTCCCTCCCTCCCTCCCCAGCTAAGCCTAGAGGAAGGTCCCTCCTCATCACTGGCCAGCACCGGTCCAAGCACTCCACCAAATGTTGGGCACACTTTCCAAGAAGCCCAACAGAGGCCAAGGGTAGGAAGTGGCCCTCCTCGGGGCTTCTCCACACACACAAATCTCCTTCCTGCTCCTAGTTAGAGCGGACTAAGGCCGGGACTAGGGCTGGAGGTGCTGGGGAGGCCTGGCATCTCCTCAGACTCAGGCTTGGCCTCAGCTCCACATGGCACCCTAGTCTGTGGGTGAGGGGTGCCAGGCCTTAGGGTCCCTGGGGGCTTGGTCTCCTCCCCGCCCTAATTCCTTTCTAGGTCACCTCCCCAGTTACCATGGCAACCCCCAGCCTAATTACTGTGGCAGGAGGAGGCAGGGTGGGAAAGAGTCTGCTTAATGAAGTGATGGTAAAGCTCTGACTCTTGGACTCTCCGCCCTCCAAACTGGGCTCTCCTACATTGGCACCCTCGTGGCGCCATATCCAAAGAATCCTTTAGATGGCTGCCACACATAGCAGGCCATGAAGCTCTGGACTGGACAACAGAGTGAAAATTCCTAAAGAGGGTGGCTGGGAGTCCAGGAGAGCCTGTCAGAGTCCTCAAGACTCTATGGCCCGATTCCCTGCTCCTAGCTGAGGATATCTCTAAAGTCCCAAGGCTGGGGTCGGCTCCAGCTTTCTTTGAACTGCTGGCATTCTCTTGGGCTCTAGCTCAGTGGTAGAGCTCTTGTCTAACATCTGTCTGCCATGGGAGCCAGGCTTAGACCCTACAGCTGGTCTCCAGCACCTGTGCCATCTCCCGCATCCCGAGAGAAGGTCAACCTGGACAGGCCCTTTCTGCCCCCTGCCCTGGTCTCTGGATTTCCTTGGCCAGAGTTCTCTCTGTGTGCATCCCCAAGACGCTGCTGTTCCTCCCAGCCTTAACCTCACAGTGCCCTTCCTTCCTTCCTTCCTTCCTTCCTTCCTTCCTTCCTTCCTTCCTTCCTTCCTTCCTTCCTTCCAGGGGACTGCCCTTAATGTCCTCCTCCTCTCCCACCCTCCCCCAGACCTCTCCCTGTTGGGGGGGAGGGTATCAGAAAGGGAAGGAGCAGGAAGAGGGGCGGGGCAACAAGAATTCAAAACCAACAACAAAAACCAGGATCAAGAAAGAAGAAAGAAAGAAAAAAACGACAACCAAAAAGCAAGAAGATCTTGGGGCAGATTCAACAAGAAAAGAAAAAAACAAAAAAGCTCCATTTGGGAAAAAAAAGAAAACAAGAAAAAAATTCTTTGCATTATTTCAAAATTTTGTGGTGAAACTTCAAGATATTGGGCCCTGTTTTTAAATTTTTTCAAATTATTTGATTCATTTCAGATGTTCACTTTTTTTTTTTTTTTTAATCTGACAGGCTTTAGTTTGAAATCGTAGCAGGTTTCTAATGTTTTGATTAATGTCATTAATTTGTCAATTTTTTTCAAATATTATTTTGCTTCAGATTAAAACTTTTTTTTTTTTCCGGTCAAATGGCACATTTCACATGTTGCAAAACAGTCCAGATTTCTTTCAAACTCTCAGCATTTTATCCAAAAAAAAGTGTTTTTTTTTTTTCTGGTAATCCAATTCCTTTTTCTCTTTTCACCTTATTTCACCATGACTAGCCTTTCTCTCAGGTCAACTAGCGGGTCCAACATTGTTCAAATTTAATTTGAAGTTTTCATAATTCTTTTTTCCAATTATTAAAATTTTTTCTTTTCTTTTTTCTTTTGCATTTTTAGTTGGGAGAACGACTTGGGGGGGGCCTTGAGAGCTGTGGGGACATTTAGTTAGGGGCAGGGCCATCAGAGTCCTCTTCAAAGCAACCACATGCATCAGCGGGATTTTTAAATCTACCTGTGTCTGGCGGATTGAGCGTCGCCTCGTCACGTTTTTTTGTGAGCGGACCTAAGACCGGGAACACAAAACAGAGAAAAAAGGACAATTTTGTGGGGAAAGATGGGGTCAGGGGAGGCGGTAGATGGGGAGGGGAGGAGAGAAAGCAGAAAAGGGGAGGGGGGAGAGGCAGAAAAAATAAGCCAAAAAAAGCAAAATCTGTTTGCAAGAAAAAGAAACCAAGAAAAGAGAAAAACGTTTCTATAACCCAATTTTTTCCCCTCCCCAGAAAAAGTCATGCCCCAAAGAAAAGGTGGGTTTGAGGGGTGGGGTGCCTGAGGGGCCGGAGCTGTCCTGAGACACAGTCACTTAACTGGAAAGGACTTGTTGGCTTTTGGGTGTTTGCTACTTGCTGGAAATGAAATAGTGTTAGGGGAATGGGGGTGTGGGGAGCCTAGGGACACCAAGGCTGGCTTGTCACCCCAGCCACCTCTCAGGCAGACTCCTTTCAGGGCCAGCCGCATGCTATGGGCTGTCCACTTGAGGCTGTGCAGAAAGGACTCTACTTCCCTCTGAACTGTTCTGGGGGTCAGAAGGCAGGATGGGTTTGGGGCAGACCACCCCATTGCTCATTGACTCCAGGAGCCCCTGCTGCCAACCGAAGGGCTATGGGTAGGTCAGCTAGGCTGCCCCCTGGCCCCTATCCAGCCTCACCCCCCAGCGTTTCTCTTCCATCCACACTCACAGGCCTGGCTTCTCATCCCACTTCCCCAGTGTGGGCAAAGCAGGGAAAAGGGTCATCAGGTCTTGCCCTCCACTCCAGCTTATCCCTCCACACTCCCACCCACCTCAGCCCCTGCCCAGGCCTCATCTCCTCCCCACCAAATTGTGATTTTCCCTTAGGATCACCAGCCCCACCCTAGGTCCACTGCAAAAGAGCCCTCCTCCCCTCTCGGGGTATTCATTCTGCCAACATTAGGAAACAGTGCCTTGGGCCGGTCATGATACATAAAGTAGGTATCGTGCTGGGAGAGCAAGTGGGGCTAAGATCAGCAAAAGTCCCAGCGGAACCTAGAGGCTGGTGTTAGACTTCTTTTGGATTTGGGGGTTAGTCAGGGGAGAGCTGAGACTTTAGAACCAGCAGGCTAGCTGGTTCTCCCCAAAACTCAGGGAAGGATGGGGTCAACAAGGTTCAGACTAGCGCTGACAATGATGATCCACTTGGTGGACTTGGGACCAGGGCCTCTATTTTGTGAGGGGACATGGATTAGGATGAAGTCAGCAGGGTATTCATGACGGTGAGACTGTGAAGTGTGTGTGTGTGTGTGTGTGTGTGTGTGTGTGTGTGTGTGTCTGAGTCAACCACTTCCTCCTAGAGCAAGTGTGAAGATTTAGTGAGATCACCTGAATGTGTCAGGCCCCAATCAGGTCTGCAATATGCAACGGTTAAAAATACAGAAGGTGTGGGAAGGCGTGGAGTGGAGGAAGGGAGGGAGGGAATGATCTGTGTGCAGATGGACTGGACAGTCCAGCGGTGACAAGTGATAGATGGTTCGCATAGGCATGACAAGAAAGTCCCCATGAGGAAGACATGGGGTAGATAGCTTATGTGAAAATGAGGGTGCTATTGATCACGGTGGCTCATAAACCCAGCTCTCAGGAGGTTAGGGCAGGAGGGTTATCAAAAGTTCACAGAAGAGCCTGAGCTTCCTTGTGAGTTCTAGACCAGCCTAGGCTACAGAATAAGACCCGGTCTCAAAAGCACGTGTGCATGCTTGCACGCGCGTACACACGTGTACACACACACACACACACACACACACACACACACACACATACGGTGATGGAGAATCAAGGGATAGCCGTGGTGAGATGAGAGGGGTGAGTGAGCACTTCAGGGAGATAAGGTACAGAACTGGTAAGGGAAGGGGCGGTGGAAAAGGAGTCTGGGAGAGGGCAGCAGAACCTTGTGGCTAGACTGTTAGAAGTCACGATTTTACCTGGGGGTGGTGGGTAGTCAGCTAGAATGCAGGGCCAGAATGCGGGGCAGAAGGTGGTCCATATGGGAAATATTAGCATGGATATGGGCAGGTTAAGGTACACCAGTCATCCTGTGATTGGCGTTAAGAGCAATCTTGGTGCAAGGTAAAAGGTGTTCGTATTGGACCTTTCCGGAGGGTGATCTCAAGGTTATGTGGATATAAAAACTGCACGTGCAGGGTGGTTACCAGAGTATCCAGGGATACAGGATTGGCATCCAGGATTAAGGGAAGGTTGGGGCCCATGTGGGCAATGGGAATACCATGTCAGGGAAGTATTGGGCATGTGTACTCTGTGAAGGGATTGAGAGCTGTAACTTGTAAGATACCGGAACACATGGCCAGCTGGACAAATAGTCATTTTAAGCCTCTGAGTTTCAGTTACTGTAGTACTTGAGTACACAATGAGGAGGTATAGGATTCATTTGAGGCTCCTGGTTACCAGGCCTGCACTAAAGTTACCAGAAACTAGCTGGAGGAAGCGTGCAGCAGACAGTCAGTTCTGTGGACTCGCTGGGATGTTTTGGAGTGGTGAGATAATATGTCAAAAGGGCAACGAGGAAGCTGTTTGTGATGCTGGTTTTCGTGTGTGTGTGTGTGTGTGTGTGTGTGTGTGTGTGTGTAAAACATTCTGATTAATCTTGGTGTGCAGAAGGTTGGTGAGTGGAAAGCTACTGGGAGCAAGCGCTGGGGTACAGAGCTGTCCTACAGAGCGAACAGGAATTCATTCACAAAACCAGCATCTCAAACCCAAGCAGGATGTTCTGATGGGGATGGGATGCTGTGCTGTGAGCAGAAGGGCCTTTGCTAAGAAGCTCCCCTGACCCTTCAGGGATGCGGAGGGATGTCGGTATAGGAGACGGAAATCTCCCACGAGAAGTCACTGAATACCACTGACCAGGGTACTCAACTCAGGTGCGGGACTGACAGGTGCTATATGATAGAAGTCAGGGCAGGTTGGCCCGAGGATGGGGACTCTGAGTGGGATGGCTGAAGCTGAAATCTGGAGGTAGCTATGTGGGGAAAAAGGCAGGAGGTGGAGGCAAGGCTGGAACAAGCCTTGCAGGAGTCCATCATCTCCAGCCACCAATATAGAGATTAAGTGTCTGACTTCGTGCCTTTTCCAGGGGAGGCTGGGTGAGCCTGGCCTAATGCCAGCTACCCTTCCTTCTAGAGCACAAAGAGTTTCTACTGTGAGATGCTTAGGGGATGTTTCTAGGCCTGCCTGATAAGCAGGCACCCTTACCTCAGAGGATCCGCACAGGCTTGAAGGGACATATGCCCCTTTCTACCCATCCATGCCCAGCTTAGGGGCAGAAGTCGGTCCTGTGCTTGAGGGTCTGCGTGTGCGTTTGTGGGCTGTGTCTACAGGGTGCCCGGCCTTGTGCCTGTGCCCTTACCGTCCTCAGTGGGCACGTAGAGGTTGAGGTACAGGCAGTCCTCGCTCTGGTTCTGCACGTAGGTGGCGGCCGCCTCCAAGTTGTCGGTGAACCACACAGGCAGCATGATGGCCGGCAGGGCCCCGTGCAGGTTCTGCGGGCAGGCGGGCGGCAGGGTGGTGGCGTTGCGCACGCCGGGCCACGAGGCAGGTGCCTCAGGCGGCTGGAAGCGGCGGGCGCCCAAGGGCGGCGTGGCGTAGGGCACGCCCAAGAACTGCACGACCGGGCCCAGGATCTCGTTGTTGAGCTCGCGCCGCACACCGCGCACTCGCCCGTAGGCTGTGTTCACCACGGGGAAGCGCTCCTCCCCGAGGCTGCCGAGGCCCAGGCCTGGGCCGCCCGGGGCGCCGCCGCCGGGACCCCCTCCTCCCCGTTGAGCCCCAGCCAGCCCCACCAGACACAACGCCAGGAGCCACATGCTGATTGGGGGACCCCCCCTCCCTCCCCTGACCCCCCCCTCGGAGAGAGAGAAGGGGGGGAGAGGGAGGGAGGCCCCCCTCGCCCCAGGAGGGAGGAGGGGGCGGGGAAAGGAAGGAGGAGGGGGACGGGTAGGGACCTGGGTTAGAAGGGACAGTAGAGGAGTCTATTTCTCTCCATGGAGGGGGTAAGGGGTGGGGAAGGGGAAGAAGGTAGAAGAAGGTGCTGGGAGGCCCGACCTGCCGGGTGAAGGGGAGAACGGGGACCCGGACAGGGTGGGCAAGATACAGACAGACAAACAGACAGAAAAATACAGAGAGGTGGAAGAAGGGAAGGGAAATTGGATGGGGAGGACGGAAAGGATGGGGAAACAAGAGACAAGTGGTTAGTGGCTTGAATTTCAGATCAAGTTACCCCTTTCTTCCACCCGCACGCCCCCTGACATCCTCTTCCCTCCGCAGAGACCCAAGTTGGGGGTGGCGTCAGATGTGGTAAATGTCCAGGGCAGGGTCAGAGGAGGGGGGTCCTAGACTCAGGGTGCCCCTTTCCTGCCTCTATCCCTCCCAGGCAGGCTCTCCCTAGGGACTCAGGAGTCCCAGTCCCCACTTCCCTGGGAGAGAATGAGATAGACAAGGGAGAGAAAATAAAAATACCAAGTCATTAATTAGCAGGAAGTGGCGGGTTTGTTTATACGTGTTAATTACTCCTGAGCTGTAATTTCATGGCGCTGAACCCCCACCCCAGGCCAGACTCTGGGCCTTCTCAGGACTGTACAAACCCCGGTACCTTCTGTCCCCATCCGTGTACCATTCCCTAAAGATCTGTGCACTTGGGAACCTTTTCTCCCCAGGCCCTTAGAAGTTAGGGTGTCTAGAGCCAGGGGTTAGAGTAAGGAGGGGATGCTGAAGGGGCAAATCCAGGGACAGATGCATGATCCTGCAGCCGGTTGCTGGGCGACAGGATGCTGCCCCGCAATGTTACCTCGGCAACGAGCTGCAGCTTTAACCCTGGAGGGGGGTGGTCTAGAGGAAGAGGGGAAGGGGCTTGCTTGGTTGCTGAGTCCCTTCGGGCCTTGTGAGAGGGAGGACAGGGACAAGAGTCAGAACGCTAGTTTCACCCAATCTCATCAGAGAGGAAGAAATATGTATATGTGAGGGGAGGGTAGTCTAGGCGAACAGAGAATCCTAAGAGACAGCCCCTCCCCCCATCCTGCTTAGCCCCATCAGAGTCTAACCCTACTGACCAGGTCTTTGGCAGATGGGGGGGGGGTGGTAAGAGAAGCAATACTGAGGTTGGCTTCTCAAATAAGCCTACGGACCCCCCCCCTCCAATAATCTGGAAGAGCCTTGGACCCTGGCTGAGGTCCTCTTTGCACAGCATTTTTGACCTACGTCCTGAGGCAAACCTCAGGTATCATCTCACCCCAGGAGTACCCCGTCCCCTCCCCAGTCCCCCTCCCCCGTGCCAGTCCCCAGTATTACTGCTAGGATGCCTTGGTACCCAGGCAGCAGGGACAGGACCAGTAAAAAGGTAGGCAGGGCAGACACCCAGGTCATTTCAGTAAGCCCCCCCTTGACACCCCCCCTTCAGGACTGTTTGCTGACGCCGGGCTTTTCAGAGCCAGGTGCCAGCCCGCGGGTGGCTCTCTGCAGGTGTCAATTTATTCCAGAGATGAGGACACAGGAGTCCTCACCACTCACACCCAGTCATGCCCTCCCCTTTTCGGGTCCTTTTAGGCTCCTGTTCTCCCATCAGCTGAAGGGAGGGATTGTAGTTGACCCCCCCCCCCAATCTCTTCTTCCTATGCCAGGCTGGGCCTTGCTATCTCTTCCCCCTTTCCCCATCATGGCCTGCCTCAGCCACCCCTTTCCTTTAAGGTACTTCGGGCCCCTTGCCTCCTCTCCTCTAACTAGCTTTTCTCTCTTCCCCTCCCACTAGAGCCCTCCCCCCATCTTTCTCCTCCGAACAGGGTCCCTTGGAGCATCTTTGCTTGGCCTTAACTGGCTTGCTCCAGCTCTTGCCTTCAGTCTCTCACCCCTCGGTCTTTTCTCATTTCTGTCTCCTTGGTGTTTCTCATCGCTCTCTCCTCCAAATACCTCTCTGATTTTCTCCCTCAAGTGCTCTCTCTCTCTCTCTCTCTCTCTCTCTCTCTCTCTCTCTCTCTCTCTCCTCTCTCTCTCCTTTTTGCTATTACTCTCTCCCCCATTTTCTCTCTTCATCTCTGTCTGCCACATCTTGCTCCCCCTCCTCCCGATCCCTCTGCCTTGCTCTTCCATTCCAGCCCAGGCCCGACTCCCCCAACCGGGGAGAGTTGAGGGACGGGGGCTCAGGCCGCAGCCCCCCCCTTCCTGCAGTGGGGAAAATGGCTTGGCCGGGAAGGGGAGAAGGAGGGGGAGGGGGAGATGGGAACACACGGGGTCTGTGGGCCCATTCAAAGGATCATTCATGGACTGGAGAGAGGCAGAGACAAAGAGACCAAGACGCAGAGACACGGCGAGAGCATCCTTAGGCGGAGACACGCAGACAGAGCAGGCTGGGGGAAACCAGGCGCAGGGAGGAATATGGGAAGAGGAAGACCCCAATGGACCGCCGCGCTGCCCCCTCCACCCAGCATGGCTTAGCTCCTACCTGGATCAGCCCTGGGGCCGTGGTGCTTCCATCCAGGGCTCCGAGTGGGGGGCGGACGGGTTTCAGAAGGGGGGCGGCGGCCTCTGAGCCCCCGCGGCCCCGCAGGCCCAGCCCCCGCCTGCAGCGCCTCACCCGGCGGGGGAGGGGGATCGCCCCAGCCCCGGGGGGCGGGGCCGGGATCCAGTCGATCCCCAGGAAAAGGAAATCTAGGGTATAGGGTCAGAGGGAGCTCAAGAACAGGGAACCCCGCAGTGGGGAAGGCTGAGCCAGGAGGGAGCAATGGGACAGGACTAGATTGGATATCCACTGGCTCTCTGGGATGGCTTCGAGGGACCAGGAGGCGGTTCAGGCGACAGATCCTAAGGGATCGGGTGCTGGAGGAGGAGTCCACGGCAATCCCTAGGGGCCCGGAGCCCCGGAGCGCAGAATCCGCGGTGCAGGGGCAGGGATCCAGCCGGAATCCTCGGGGAGGGGGAGGGATCTAGTCGATCCCGAGGGCGGGCGGGAGAGGGAGATCCGGGGAGTCAGAAGAGGGCGGGGGCCGAGTCCCGAGCCTCGAGGCAGAGGTCGGTGCGGCTCCTAGGAAGGAAGGCAAGGGCTAGGCGAGGCTTTGGGAAATGCTCAGTAGCCAGGAGGCCCGGACTCCTGGCTCTGCGCGCCAGGGCCCGCCCGCCCCGCGTCCATCCCAGCTCGAGAGTGATGATCCGCCGGCGGAGCAGCCGCAGCAGCCCCGCGCGTCACCGCGCGGCCGCCTCCCCCGCCCCCTGCCGAGAGAGCGGCGCACACCCCTCGCTTGCACCCGCCTGCCCACCCGCCCTCTGGAGTGTGGGGGGGATTGAAGACAGTGAAGGGGGTGGGAGTGGACAGACGGACGGATGGACGTAGCAAACTAGAGCAGGGTGAAGACATCTCTTCCTCCCGCCCCCCCGGATCTCCCACCCTCGGGGCTCTCCGGGTCTAGCAAGGGGGAGAACATCTGAACTATAGAGGGCAGGGCATCACACGAAGAAGGCGGGGCCTCGAGGCACAGAGGCGGGGCCATCATGGGGTGGGAGGGGTTTGATAGCAATGGGTGGGGCTTAGAAATCCGTGGGGCCGCCCCTTTTGAGGAGTGGGTCTGGTTTGAAGCCGAACAGGAGGAGCCTGTGGGAAAAGGGGTGGAACTTTGTGGGGGACCGATATCTTTGCAAATTAGCTGGAGGTGTGGGGTTGGGGTGTCGAAGAGGCGATCGACTTGGAAAGTGGGCCAATCCGTGACGCAAATCCTTTAGTCCCACCCTCAATCCCGCCTCCCACTGCTCCGCTCCTCCGCTCCTAATTGGTTCTAGTTTCTCCGCCCGCCAGACATCTTCTCCATTCAGCAGAAGTTTTACAAAGGCGTCTGTAAGGGAACCGTGGCTCTGAAATGAACATAGCCCTGATTGGGCACTTTTGGACCTTATTTGCATGGGCAATCGGGATTGGCTGGTTTGTTGGGTGGTCAGGGCGGTGTTGGTTCCGCGCGTGACCACCCACAGCTATGGCCGGGGTAGGGGCTGCTTTTCGTCGCCTAGGTGCCTTGTCCGGAGCTGGGGCCTTGGGTTTGGCCTCCTACGGGGCACACGGTCAGGGGACGTGGGATACAGCTGGGCTGGGGGCAACCTTTGGGATCTGGTGCGGGGAGGGACCTATAGGAAGTGTCCTGTCTTTAATGGAATAGAGATCCCTTGGAACCCCGAACCTCCAAGTTTGTCATTAGGTCCAAAAGCGTCTCAGTACTACATCTGTTTCCACCAATCAGGAGCTTCCAGTGATGCCCCTCTTCACCAGTGTCTACTTAGGTGCCCCCCGGGGTTTGAGAGGGTCTAAGCCAATACACTTCTGATTGGTGTTGCTTCTCTCTACAGGCGCTCAGTTTCCGGATGCCTACGGGAAGGAGGTGAAGTAACAGTTCTGGGACTCCCGGGATTTGGCGCGATGTTTGGGTGTCCTTAAACTGGAAGGGGGTGGGGAGATGAATTGGAAGGCAGTCAAGTGTAGGTCTCTTACAGCAAGGACTGCAGCAGGCCTGTGGCTTGAAGACCTGGGGAAGCAGGTCTGAGCAAACTGAGCCGCCAGAGGTGACAATGTTAAAGAGTGAATGAACTTCGGTCCAGCGTTCAACTTCAGGTTCCTGGGCTCCTGTGTTGCTTAGAAAAATCTCTCCTCTTTTTCTTACAGCTCTTTGACAAGGCCAACAAACACCACTTTTTGCACAGCCTGGCCCTGTTAGGGGTACCCTCTTGCAGAAAACCCCTCTGGGTAACCAATCCCCTTGTGCCTAATTTAAATCAAACCTCATTGACTTTCTCATGTTGCTTTGTTCTTAAAATTCTGTATTCTGTTCTCCATCTCCTCCAGGCAGGATTACTGTTAGCTTCTGGAACTACCTTATTCTGCACCAGCTTCTACTACCAGGCTCTGAGTGGAGACACCAGCATCCAGACTCTGGGACCTGTGGGAGGGAGCCTGCTAATCTTGGGCTGGCTTGCCTTGGCTTTTTGAAGTCTCTTGTTTAAGCGCCCAGTCCTGGCCTTTCTGGGTAATTGGACGCAGAGGGAAGGAGCCAATGTTGAAGCAGAAAAGAAATTAAAAGAAAAAGTCATATAAAGAACTTTGGAGTCTTCATTCATCAAACCTTGAGCCAGGGAGGGTAGAGCGTCTACCTTTGAATTTTCATTTCTGACTACAAAGACACTCTGGTTCTGGAATTCCAGTCTTTACAAGGTGTTGTCATTGTGGGCAGGGCTCATAAAGAACGCGTGAATTAATGGAGCCTCTTACCTAAGGAGCTCATGGGAATGTAGATTTTAGTAATTTCATTCATGTAGTTCATTGGAGTTCCCCCACCCCCGCGCCCCGTGTTGAGGGTTGACCCTAGAGCCTTGAAAATGTTGGTCAGTTTTTCTTCCATTGAGTTGTATGTCCAGCTGCTTCCTGCCTTAGCCTCCTTGTTGCTAAGATTGCAGGTGTGTGCGCCCACCTTTGTTAGAATTTGGTTCCGTGCCGGGCGTGGTGGTGCACGCCTTTAATCCCAGCACTCGGGAGGCAGAGGCAGGCGGATTTCTGAGTTCGAGGCCAGCCTGGTCTACAAAGTGAGTTC
>NC_034603.1:37687739-37703922 GCF_900095145.1 Mus pahari
GGCAGAGGCAGGAGGATTTCTGAGTTCGAGGCCAGCCTGGTCTACAAAGTGAGTTCCAGGACAGGCAGGGCTATACAGAGAAACCCTGTCTTGAAAAACCTAAATAAATAAATAAATAAAATAAGTAAACCTTAAAAAAATATAAATACACAAGCATATGGGTTGTTAGTTGCAAAGGAAGAGAGTAGAGGGACAGCTGGGCAGTGAGCATGCTCCACTTCACCAAGGAGGGCCTAGCGAGAAAGGCAGAACTGAACAAGATTACCTAAAATGCCAGGCTTTAGGGACAGTCCATACTTTTCTTTTCTTTTTCTTTTTTTTCAAGATTTATTTATTATTATATGTATGTACTGTAGCTGTCTTCAAACACACCAGAAGAGAGTGTTAGATCTCATTGCAGATGGTTGTGAGCCACCATATGGTTGCTGGGTTTGAACTCAGGACCTTTGAGAGAACAATTAGTGCTCTTAACCGCTGAGCCATCTCTCCCGAGCCCATACTTTTCTAAGTGTATACCTTTAGAAAATAAGTACGTCCCTTTAGGCTAGAAAGATGGCTCAGTGATTAAGAGCTCTGGCTGCGTTTCCAGAGGACCTAGGTTCAATTCCCAGCACCTACATGGTGGCTCAGAACTGTCTCTAACTCCAGTTCTCAGAGATCCAACATCCTCATACAGGCATACATGCAGGCATAGTAATAGTAGTAATAATAAAAATAATAATAATAAAGTGTGTATCTTCAATTTATTATACAAATTGTGCTTTATAAAACAAAGTTACATGAGGTAGGCCATGCAGTACTTGGGAAATAAGAGGCTGGAGATCACAAATTTGAGGCTAGCTTAGGCTACATAACAAGACTCTCTCAAGGTTGTTTAGGTCCAGGACAATAGCAGCAGTATCTACATCTACATACTTGATGTCTTGACCATGGCCAAAAGCAAGAAATGTATTCTAGGCAAAAGAAATAACTAGCGAGACAGGCTGAAAGAAGCACTCCCAAGTATTTGAGGTAAGAGAAAAATAGGATAAATGGGAATAAGGAAAAAAATCGGTGTGGCATACATGAGGTAAGAATTCCTGTGCTGTGGCTGCAGGCCTTGCAGATGGCCTTAAGCTGCTTAAACTCCCATGTGGCCTCTTAGAAGGCCTCTTGTGTCAGTTATCCCTCCCTGCATTCAATTCTTCCCTTTATCTCTCCTTTTTTGTTTGTTTGTTTTGTTTTGTTTTGTTTTTTGTTTTTTGGACAGGGTTTCTCTGTGTAGCCCTGGCTGTCCTGGAACTCACTTTGTAGACCAGGCTGGCCTCGAACTCAGAAATCCTCCTGCCTCTGCCTCCTGAGTGCTGGGATTAAAGGCGTGCACCACCACTGCGTGGTCTGCTTAAACTCTTATGTGCAGGGTACGTAGGAAGTTAGTTTGAAGTCACCCCCTATACTCTTATTTGTGTGTGTGTGTGTGTGTGTGTGTGTGTGTGTGTGTTTTGTCTTTTTGAAGCAGGGTCTCCTGTATCCAGGCTGGACTAGAATGTGACTCTGAACTATTGATCTTTATTTGGGGGTGTGGGTGGGTGGAGACCAGGGTGTTTTGAAACAGGGTCTCTTTCCATAGCTCTGGCTGTCTTAAAACTCACTGTGTAGATTAGGCCTGCCTGGAACTCACAGAGGTCTGCCTTCCTCTGCCTGGGATTAAATGCACGTACCACCATGCTCAGTATATCTGCATACTTGTTTTTTTTTTTTTAATCTGCATACTTTTAAGACAAGAATTTCTATTTCCTACCCTAGTCCCTGCTGAGCTACAGGTTCCTTTTATTTTTTTAAAAAAACTTATTATTATTGTATGTGTGTGGGTAGTGTGGAGACAAACGGACAGATTTCCGGAGCTGGTTCTCTCCTTCAAGCATGGGCTCCGGAATAAAAAGTCCTCCAGTTTCCACAGCAAGTGCTCTTCTTACCTGCTGAGCCATCCCACCAGCTCCAAGCGGCAGGTTCCTGTGCTGACAGCATTGGTTCGCTTGTGTCCTCGCTACCTTTCTGTGCCTGTGGTATGACACCATGGCTAAGGCAATTTATGTAAGAAGGTTTCTGTGGGGCTTGTAGTTTCAGAGGCTGAGTCCATGACCATCCTAGCGGGGAGCATGGCAGTGGGCGGGCAGGCGGAAGTGGTACTGGGGCAGTGGCTGAGAGCTCACATCTCCGTCTACAACACTAAGCTGAGAGGTATTGATCTTTGCTTTCTGAAACCTCAAAGCTTCCCCGCACTGAAACGCCACCTCCAGCAAGACCACACTTAGCAATTCTTCCTAAACAGATAGTTCCGCCCACTGAAGAACAAGTGTTCAAACGTCTGAGTCTGTGCAAGCTTCTAATTGAAACTGCCATTGTCCGTGTGTAGTGGGCTCATGCAGTCCATGGTGGGCTCACATTTGCTGTGTATCCATGGATGACCTTGAACTCTTGATCCTCCTGCCTTCATCCTCCAAGTGCTGAGATTATAGGCCTGGTTTATGGAAATGTCTAAGGCCCACTCTGAGCAAGGGCGTGCCTTGTGTGTGAGAGAATTCTAGGCGTGACAGCAAGGCACAGGCATCCAGGACTTACATACGGAGTCTATGGGTGGGAGCCAGAGAAAGGGATCTGGGCCAAAGCATTCAGTGGGGTCCAAAGCATTTCCCATATCTGTTAGTTTCCCCTAAAGGACTGGACTGCGTAATTTGAAGGGAGCACAAAGTGCAGGTAAGGAAGGCAAGGGTTTGGTTTACCAGGCTTAAAACCACAATGAAGCTGTCAAATGCTTCACAGCCTTTACGGGGCTTTGTCTAAAACAGGATTGGGTTGAGAGTGACCTACTATGTAGGTCAAGAGGATGATAAAACTTGGACAGGGCCGGGCAGTGGTGGTGCAAGCAAGCCTTTAATCCCAGCACTTGGGAGGTAGAGGCGGACGGATTTCTGAGTTCGAGGCCAACCTGGAGCCTGGTCTACAGAGTGAGTTCCAGAACACCCAGAGCTTCACAGAGAAACCCTTTCTCAACAAAACAAAACAAAACAAAACAAACAACAACAACAAAAAACTTGGCCAAGGGCTGGGACACAGCACAGGCACAAATGTGCTTGTGCCCCTACTCGTGAACACACACACACACACACACACACACACACACACACACACACACTGGGAGAGGGAGCTGTGAAGATAGTATTGATAGGAAGAATCCACTTGGGTCAGTTCTTAAACATTGTGTCAGGGACAGGTTTTTTTTTTTCTTTTGTTTGTTAAATTTTATTTACATGAGTACATTGTAGCTGTCTTCCGACCCAGCAGAGGAGGGCATGGGATCCCATCACAGATGTTTGAGAGCTATCATGTGGTGGCTGGGAACTGAACTCAGGAGCTCTGGAAGAGCCATCTCTCTAGCCCTTGTTTGTTTTTCTAGACAGGGTTTCTCTGTGTAGCCTTGGCTGTCCTACTAGTCCATCTGTAGATCAGGCTGGCTTCGAACTCAGAGATGTGCCTGGCTCTGCCTCCCAAGCACAGAGATTAAAGGTGTGCACCTCCACACCTGGCTTCCTTTTTCTTCTTCTTCTTCTTTTTTTTTTTCCTGAGACAGGGTTTCTCTGTGGAGCCCTGGCTGTCCTGGAACTCACTCTGTAGACCAGGCTGGCCTCGAACTCAGAAATCCGCCTGCCTCTGCCTCCCAAGTGCTGGGATTAAAGGTGTGCGCCACCACACCCGGCAATAAGACCCGTCTTAAACAAAAGACTAGAACATTCTCCTCTATCATCTCCTAGAGTTAAATTCTTCTAAAACCAACATATTCAGATTCCAGGAGCAGGAGAAATGGCCTAGGGGATCAAAGCCCTGACTGTTCTTCCAGAGGACCTGGGTTTGATGCCCAGAACCCACACAGTAGCTCCCAGCTCTCTGAAAGCCCAGTTCGGGGTGTGTGTGTGTGTGTGTGTGTGTGTGTGCGACGCCTTCTGAGCACTGCATGCACACAGGCACAGCACCTATAGACAGAATAAAATTAAGAATGCCAACCTCAGCAGCGGAAACACGGCCCTTGTTGGTGACCACCCGTTGCTCTGTGCTCAGCCTTACACTTAAGTGGGCTCGTTTGGCATTTGGGGACTGTTAAAGCTTCCGCTCATTTGCTGGGTTTCCAGCACTAGTAAGAAGTCCCCCCAAAGGAAGGGGATCTTAGAGGTGAAAGGTCAACAGAGAGAACAAGATACATGAAGCCAGGGATTGCACAGGAAGGCAATAAATGACGTAGCAGAACAAGGCAAGGGGGAGGAGGGTCTGTGCTGTGCAGAAGGGTCTCAGAGGCCTCGCATGGCACAACATGCAATTCTCTCCTTACATCCTATCTTGGAGGCATAATGAAGTCATGTTCCCTCAGATACACATCAACACGGCCTCACTGCCCTGGTCTCTGGTGCAGTCCATCACACTAGGACCAGATTTCTGCAAGAACCTCTTCCTTACCTTTCCCTGCCTACAGCCTCCTGGGTTCTTCTAAAACAGTAGTTCTCGGTTTGGGCTGTACTAGAAAAACTAGAATTCTCAGAGTCCCTAGTCTGCCCCCCCCCCCCCCAAGCACTAATATATAATTGACAGGAAGTTAAGACCCCGGCACAAGGGCTGGTTTCAGCTTTCTTTAGTATCTCCCCTAGTGACCCAGGTCACTCCCAAGCTGACCTGGAACTCGCGACCCTCCACACCTGCCCAGGTACCACGCTATCTTCTTTTGAGGGAAGGAGTCTTTTGAGCGTCTCCCTATTGTCGCCCTGACTTGGTCTGGAACTATGTAGCACAGACTGGCCTCATACTTGTGACTCCTGCCTCTCCTTTCCCAAAGGCTGGGATTCCATGCTTTGCCTCCATACTGGGGAATGGAGGGCCTGTTCTGTTCAAGTGTCTTCCCCTGAGCCTTACCTCATGCACATTCATTACTGATACCTTTTGAAAGCCTGTCACGCGTGTAATGGGCGTGCCTGAACTGAGAGGTGACCTAGTGGGTCAACACTGTGACAGGGAGAGAACACAGCGAGGTCGCCCTGAGAAGAACACCAAGCCAACTCTGGGAGGCCAGGAGTGAGTGTGGATGGTGTTCCGCTGCGTCAGCGAGGCCCGACCCGCCCTTGGGAGGAGGATCCCGGGGACCGGAGCAGCCACGCGGTGGGGAGGCAGAGCAGCCACCCGCTGAAAAGGCGAGGGTCTTGTTGCTGGGGACAGGGCCGCGATCACCCTCCAACAGCCCAGGTCTCCAAGCCTCTGCAGTCGGAGCGGAAGGGGCGGAACCACAGCGAACAAAGCGCACAAGGTCCAAGGTCCGCGGCCCCTGGGGAGGAGAAGCGCCTGCTTTCTGCGCAGTCGCCCCGCCCGGACTGGGGGCGGGACTTAGGCGACCCGGGGGTGGGGTCAGATCTGGGCCCGCCTCCACCAGCGCCTGTGAGCCCCGGAGTGCGTGGCCCCCCGGCTTATTCTGGGGGCTTCAGGTGAGCCGGACCATAGAGGGGTTAAGGAGACTTTCCTCGGGGTCAGGCCATCTGTCTGACCTCAGGTCCATCTGCCCTGCCGTCTGCCAACAGCCATCTCCGCAGAAAATGGGAGAACAAAGGGAGGGGGCGGTCCTGGGGCCCCTAAGGAAATTCAGGGTCCTAGGTACCCCGCCCCGCCCGCTGACACTTTCGGTTTCTCCCCGAGTCATAGGTGCCGCCCTAGAGACCCTGGGCCCATACTGGGCGCAGCTGCCTCTTCGCCTCTGCCTGTCCGTCTTTGTTTCTGTGTCTGTCTAGCTGTTCCCGAGCTTGTCCCACTCCAGAACTAAGACTCCCCTAGGCCAAAAGCCCAAGGCTCCCCTCCTGTTTCCCATGGCAGGTACGTTGGTGCTAGGTTGGGGGTCTCCATTACCCACCCCCCCTCAGGAACTTGGGTGCCGGGTGTCGAACACATTCTCCAGGAATGTGCTCAGACTGGCTGCGTGGGGCCCTCCCTTCCTCCTGGGGAGCCACCGCCCTGCCCCCCGCCCCATCATTCTCTGCCTCTTCTTACGTTTTCCGAGGGTGCTACTGGTCCTTGGGCTGAGAAAGAAGATGAGGCCACATATAACTTTCTAATCTACCCCTGCACCCCTACAGGCTACTTGCCCCCCAAAGGCTATGCCCCTTCGCCCCCACCTCCCTACCCCGTGGCATCTGGATATCCAGAGCCGGTGGCTCTGCATCCTGGACCGGGACAAGCTCCAGTGCCCACTCAGGTGCCTGCCCCTGCTCCCGGCTTCGCTCTCTTCCCCTCGCCAGGCCCGGTGGCTCCAGGGCCTCCTGCTCCTTTCGTGCCATTGCCAGGGGTGCCTCCTGGCCTCGAATTCCTAGTGCAGGTGAGTGGGAGAGAGGATGGCTGGGAGGAGAACTGAAGTTCGAGGTGACGGATAAGGTCAACGCTATGCCCTTAACTCTTTACAGATTGATCAAATCTTGATTCATCAGAAGGCTGAACGAGTGGAAAGTGAGTAGGAGATGGAACAAGTTGGGCTTCGGGATGTTTCTGGCAGTGGTGAGCCTCTGGGCAGGTGGCCCCCCGAGCCTCAGCGTGTTGCCCTTCACAGCGTTCCTAGGCTGGGAGACCTGTAATAGGTATGAACTTCGCTCCGGAGCCGGACAACAACTGGGTCAGGCAGCTGAAGAGAGCAACTGTTGTGCCCGCCTGTGCTGTGGTGCCCGCCGACCACTTCGTGTTCGCCTAGCGGACCCTGGGGACCGCGAGGTGCTCCGCCTCCTCCGCCCACTTCATTGTGGCTGCAGCTGCTGCCCCTGTGGTCTTCAGGAGGTGGGCATGGCAGGTTTTAGGGTGGTTGGTGGGCGGTGTGTGGTAAGCAGTGCAGAAAGAGTTGTGGCTTTCATAGGAGTGGGGGCGGTTTAGTTGAGGGTCTGAACAGTCAGAAGACAGCTGGCACCAGTGAAGAGCGCTGGCCAAGGTGTCGTGGATTGACAGTCATCCTGTCTGCTTCCCTTTCCAGATGGAAGTCCAGGCTCCACCTGGCACCACCATTGGCCATGTGCTACAGACCTGGCACCCCTTCCTTCCTAAGTTTTCCATCCTGGATGCGGATCGCCAACCTGTTCTACGAGTTGTAGGGCCTTGCTGGACCTGTGGCTGTGGTACAGACACCAACTTTGAGGTATTATGAATTAGGGGGCAGTGACTTCTAGGCTCTTCACAAACCAAGATGGGGGCCGATGAGCTGGCTCAGAGAGTAAAGGTACTTACTTACTTGCCACCAAGTTTGACAACATGGACTCTAGCCATGAGTCCCACATTGTAGAAGACAGTTCCTGCAAACTGTCCTCCCCATACACATGCCATGGTGCACACAATCAATCAACCAACCAATCAATCACTCACTCAATCAATGTAATTAAAAAATATAGAGGCAGTAGCTTCCATGTTAACGGATGCTAACGAAGGTTAAGACCCTTGATCTTATCATTCCCAGTCTGTTATGAGCCCTACTGAACGCTGAGTTTTCTTCCACCCAGAGATGTGACCCTGTAAAATCACACTCAAAAAGAACTCATGATGGCGCACACCTTTGATCCCAGCACTCAGGACGCAGAGGCAGGCAGGCAGGCAGGTCTCTGAGTTCGAGGCCAGCCTGATCTATATATATTGAGTTTCAGGACAGTCAGGACTATATCGAAAGATCCTGTCTGAAACCAAAAATGTCTTCTTCAGTCCAAGACTGAGTGTTCCCTGCAGCCCTGTAGGGGCTCAGGGGAACGTCTGAGGCCAGCCTGCATCTAAAGTGGAGGGTTGTTATCTCTCAGTCTTTTCACTGCATAAGTTTGCCATGGGCTGGGCCCTTTCATAATTTAACCCTTCCTTGGCTTGTCCTGCAAACCTAGAAGTCCAAATGACCCATCTGACCAGAAGTCCAGGTGACGTCCTTCTCACAGAGACTTCCTCTCACCAGCCCAGGGCCTGAGGAACCCAGGTGGTGAGAATTCCAGCGTGAGGCTTGGGAGACTCTCTGGCTCTTAGCACTGCTCAGACTCTTTGAGTTCTTTAAGGGATGATTCTCCATTCTGATAAAGGGGAAACACCAGGTCTCACCCAGTAGAGGCGCTTCAACTAAGGTTGCCTTTTAAAAAGTGAGTCACCGTGGTAGTCAGAGGCAGTTTCTGTGCCGAGAACCAGTTGGAGAGGAGATAATTGTGTGATCTCCGATGGGAATGTGTGTGCTATGGGGTTCTCAGGGAGTCAGTGTCCCTTTAACACAATCCTGAATGGTCTGTACGTGGGCCACAGCCTTAGGACTGCAGAGTTGGCAGCAGTAGACTTTGCTGAGCCCGGGACTAGGCTGCAGGAAGTTCCCTGCCTCTGCAGGACGAGGCGGGAAAAGGATGAACAGGAGGTAGAAGGAAATTACTTCAGTTCTAGTCACTGGACCAGGAAGTCACTGAGACGCCGCTTAGTTTCACATGCCTTGTTACTGCGGAGTTCCAAGAGGCCAGCGAGAACCGCGGCCCTCAGAGGCTACCCGTTGGCCCAGTCAGCTGGGATCAGGTCGCCTCTAGACGAGGCTCATCCACGGTGCTGGAAGGATTCTCCCCCGGCCTTGGCAGTTGAGAATCACACTTTTGGGAGGATTCGTGGCACCTCCCCTTTGCCTTCCCAGCTAGGCTCCTCTCTCTCGGGCCTGTGCTTTGCATAGGACACCAAGCATGGGCGTCAGGGATACTGATGAGCAAAGCAATCTTAGCAACTCCTCATCTATCACCGATGCGCACTTAAGTTCTGCATGGCCTTTGGAAGGCGGCAGATCCGAATCTAAATCCTGATCTTCACTGTGTACTTATGTAAACCTAGGGTACCTCAGTTTCCCCTCTGCTGTCATAATAGAAACCCGGCACTATTGCGAAGCGTCCCCGAGCAGTCTACACAACTCACCCATGTACCTATAGAGTGAGACAGGAGGCAAGTGAGATGGGCGACAGGCATCTTCCCCAGTCGGGTCCTTCTTCCCTCCCACCAGGTGAAGACAAAGGATGAATCTCGAAGTGTGGGCCGCATCAGCAAGCAGTGGGGAGGGCTGCTCAGAGAAGCCCTCACGGACGCCGATGACTTTGGCCTCCAGTTCCCAGTCGATCTAGATGTGAGAGTGAAGGCAGTACTGCTGGGAGCCACGTTCCTCATTGTGAGTCGGCTTCCCCTGCCCTTCCCTTCCTGTTATTAGACGCTCTGTTCAGTCCCTGGGCCCTTACTAGAAGGTCAGGGACATGGATGGTGGGTTGCAGGTCCAGAGCTAAGTTAATAGCTGGTCGACACAGACCCAGCCAGATCTCCCACTGACAGTGACCTTTCCTTAGGATTATATGTTCTTTGAGAAGCGAGGAGGCGCAGGACCCTCTGCCATCACCAGTTAGAAGCCACCTCAGGATGAGGAGACCCATCTCCTGGACCAGAATTTAAGATGGTCGGCTGCTCTGGACGTTCCCTCCTGAAGCAACCCTTTCCTTGGCATACACTGCGGCGGACCGACGAGGGTGGCCGAGTGGTTGGGAGCCGTTGTGTCCCATCCCTTCCCTCCTTCACCTGTGGCCCTGCAGAGGAGCATGTATGAGACCCTTTCCTTCTTGTGTTCACCATCTCCCGGCAGTGCCTGTGCACACATTAGCTTTTAAACTTCCCTGCCCACTCCTTCCAGCCTTCCTCTGGGGCCTCTGCACAGGCAGGGGCGTCTGGAATCCTGGACTTGTGTTTTACCCCAGGGCTTTTGGGTAAAATGCAAGCAGTACCAAAGATGGCAGACACCGCCCTTCCCTTATGGCACTTTAGCCAATTAGTTTAGCTTCCGATTGTGGCACTCTGAGGGGACCCCTGCCTCCTCACTAATAGCTGTAGCGGTTGGGCCCCAGTGCCAACTCCCTAAGCCCCTGGGCCCTGCGGGTGCTTTCTGCAGCTTCCTGTGCCTTATTTAACCGTTAACCCCTTCCTTCCCCTACTGTAGGAAGGAGGCTGTGTCTTTGTATGTTGTGCTCATATAAACTTTGAAACTTTTTAAACAGTAGAAGCTGGGTGTGATGGGAGAGGGTAGAGACCGGATAACACAAAGGGAGCGACATTTGCTGGCTAGCGCCAGCCAGCCAGCCTGTATAATCTATACTATTTGGATTGGGGGGGGGGGAGTCCTCGAATCCAAAAAATTAGTTTTCATCACCCATGATGATTCTGGACCAAACCAAAGCAGCCCCCAAGTCAGTATCTAAGTTGGGTGCCCCCATAGAGTTTAGGGAAGTCGCTAATGACAGTTACAGCGGTTGGGCTGTGATCCAGTCTGTAGTGAGTAGAGGTCTCCTCCAAAGCTTTTTCTTTCAAGTCCGGTTCAACTGGGAATGTAGTAGGCAGAGTGGACTTGATCCGTCTTGGTCCCTTCAGAGGCCAAGGAGCAGGGCGCAGAGGAAGCACTAGCCAGTACCCGAGTGCCCTCTACACTTCCTGTCACTCCTCACAGCAGGTAAATCTCCCTCAGCGTGTCTCCGTCAAGGCCTCGTGTTCTGATTAGTCCGTAAGGCCAAGTCCTAAGTAGACCAGGTGTCCCATGCTGGTGTCCATCCCTGAGGATGCAGAGTTCAGGACCGGGCTAGGATGTAGCGACTGGCTGCTGACAGGTCCCAGTGGTGATGTTCCAGGATGCGACGACAGTCTGCTCTGGACCGGTTACTGAGGTGGAAGAGCTGGTCTACCTGTGTGAGCAGGAGGTAGGGCAGCTGACCACTAGTGGGCCCAGCAGGCGACTGGGGAACCTGCAGAAGCAGGCGACTGGGGAACCTGCCGAAGGGGTTAGCCTTTACCTTCAGGTTCCTGATAGCAGAAGCCACATCTCCCCCAGTGGTCCTGAGTGCCACTTGGCACTCCTGGTAGGTGACACCATGCACACTCAGCTCTACCTGTGGGGGACAAATCTTTGTTTAGCCCTTGTCCCAACCTACAGGCCCTTTGAACATCAAGACATTTCAGTGAGCCCTCACCTCTACAATCTTCCTCTGCCACTCGGGGTCTGACAAGGGGCCTCCAGAGGGGACAGTGGCTTTGCTGGCTCCGGGTGCTCCAGTGCGGTGATTATGTGAGGATTCTCTTCTGGGCCGGGCTTTGTGGGGCTGGGTGGGCTGAGACGAGCTGCAGATAATGTCTGGTGGGCGCGGAGGTAGGTCTGGTGGGCGTGGAGGTAAGTCTGGGAGTCCTTGGGGCATAGCTCTTGTACGCCGAAGTTCGGGAGGACTTGAACCACCTCCTGTGGGTCTAGGGCCCAGGGACAGGACTGATTCCAAACTCTTGGAAATGCCTTCAGAGTTGAGAAAGAAATGACATAGGAGGAGGCCCACCTTCCTGCTCTCTTGACTATCTGCACTGAGCTGTGTGATTTTGCAAGGATCTTTAGGTAAGCTGGCTGGCCTTGTCCTCGGCTGTCTGTATATTAGGTGGTATGCAAATGGAATCAAGACAGCTAGAGGCTCAAAGAACGGTGTGAGGGCCAAAGCCAGGAGACGCTACCCAGTGGAAAACCAGGAGAACCTCTAATCTTAAGATCTCAAAGTGTGCCAGGAGCAGCCTCCCATCACTTGGGAGGCAGAGGCAGGCAGAGTTCAAGTTCTCTTGAGTTCAAGTCCATCCTGGATTATAAAAATGAGTTTAGGACAGCCAGGGCTACACAGAGAATCCATGTCTCAAAAAGTCAAAACAAATAATCTGTCCAAAGATGGTATTTGGAGGAAGGAAATCATATATGCAAAGGTATGGATTCAGAGTTGGGAAGGGGAATTAGAAAGTTTGGGTACCACCACACCCACCTCGCATCCTCTGCAGGGGCATCTTTCTTCTGTGGTTCCATGCTGGGGGTAGATCTTGTAACGTTGCCTTCTCCCTGTCCCTGTGAGAGAGTGATCTCATTCATTCTCCACTATTCATCCACATCATGGCCTCCTTCCAAAAAACATGGGTCCCACACATGACCCACAAGGGAAGTTCCAGCTGGGGGCCAGTCCATTCTCAGTCCTCCATCCTGTTTCCCAAGTTTCCTCCCAGGGAAGTTGCACTATTTGGCCAGCAGTCCCCCCAACACAACCTGTCCCCCACCCTTTCATGGCCTTACCCATCTGTGCCCCCTCTGCATTTCTCTCCACGGGCAGGGGAACCTCTGTGGGCTGGATGGGTGACTGGTAAACCCCCCAAGTCTGCTAGTGTCACTGCGGAAGCGGGAAAGTTGCCCACTTTAAGGGTCCGGCCATTCTGGCCCTTCCAGGTTGCAGTGTCTGGGCTGTGGGAAGAAGAGCTGGTGAAGGAAACGGGGTCAGGAAGAATGGCAGCTGCTCTCGGGCCACATCTGCCTGGAGGAAGGGAAGCCTTTTTCTCTCCAACACAAAAAGGGCACTGTGGGCCAGGCAGGACTCCAGCAGGGAGGGTGGGGCTGCACCGGGGTGCAGGGCACAGTGGGAAAACGCAGTGGGAAAACGAAAAGACCCACAAGACCAACATTCAAGGAGCTGGAGAAAAACAAAAGGGCCAAAGGGGCTGGGGAGTCAAGAAGGCTGGGAGGACACCTCCCCGGGGGATGGATGCTAAGGGAACATAAGGTTGTCACCTGCCCTCAATGATAGTGATGGGGTCACCGGGCTCCATCCGCAAAGCACCTGGTTCTGTGACCTCCCTCACACAGCGTCCCTCAGAAAGCCAAGCCTGTGGAGACGAAGGAAAGGGTGGCTGGGCTTTTGGCCTTAGTCCTAAGTGTAATGAGAAAGACCTTCCTCTGTAGCGTATACCCTCCTCCCCATGGCAACCCAGAGCGAGGTGGGGTTGCTCACCTGGACCCCGTGTCATGCTGGACACGGGATGCAAGAAACCACAAAGGAGAATCTTGTCTCTGTTCAAGGGGACTCAGTGAGAAGCATCCCTGCTCACTCGCAAGCCCACCAGGTCTGCCCCCCACACACCTCAGGGGCAGGCCCACGGCCCCAGCTCCGGTCTGGAGCTCTTTCTCTGGCTCCTGCCTCCCAGCCACTGTCTGTATCATCCGCCTTACTGTTCTCAAACCCAGCTAGACTGGAATAACTACCCTGATCCACAGCCTTCCACAGCTCCCAAGAGCCCTGGGAGTGAAGACCAAAGTGCTCTAGCGGTAGGCGAGCTGATTCAGGGCCCCCGGCTCTGAAGTCACGTGGGCGGTGCTACTCTCTGCACCTCCACTTACTGGGTGACTTTCGATAAGTCACTGACCTGTCAAAGGCTGAAGTGCCCCATCTGTTAAGTAGAGATTAAGAGTAATTACCTCCTGGAGCTGTTAAACAAGGACAAAAACGAGTGACCGGGGATACCTGTTAGGTTCTTCACAGTCTATCACACTGGTCAAGTGTTCTAACTCTCCCCGACGAAGTTCTCTTCGCATCTGCAGCTCTGTTGCTTCCCCTTCCCCTCCCTCGCTGAATCTCTTTTCTTTCTTTTATTTATCTATTTGGTTTTTCTTGTCAGGCACTGGTGAGAACCCACTACTATCGTTTCTGGGCCTCTTTTGGTGGCCCAGAAGCAGACATCACCTCTTCAGCTACATCTTTGCACCCTTGGCTGCCGCCTCAGGGTTCTGCACTTCCTGCAGGAAGTGACTGAACCTGGTTCTGAGCCGAGTTCCAGATTCCAGCCCAGGCATCAAGCCATGTTTGTCTTCTGCGTGGAACGCTGGGTTGAGAGAATACAAGGAAGAGAGGCTATGTGTGTATCTGGAGAGTTGGGGAGTCTCACCTCTTGAAGCAGCCCTTCCAGGTTGGAAAAGCTAGGCCGGTCTGCAGGGTGAGGGGCCCAGCAGCGCAAGGCGAGGGAGTAGAGGGCCCTGGAACAGTGGGGAGGCTTTGGCAGCCTGGCTCGGTCCTTCTCCAGCCGTTGTAGGATGAGATATGGTGGAACACCTGCCCACGGTTCCTCACCTCCAGAAAACATTTCCCAGAGTGTCACGCCAAACATCCACACGTCAGAGGCAGAGGAGAAAGCTCCCTGGCGTAGGCTCTCTGGGGCACACCTGAGGAAAATGGAAGTTAACGTTAAAAGTGGCTAGGTCTATGCCCTGCTCACCTTCCTTCCACTGTGTACCCACTCACTCCATCCCGCCTCAAAAATCCTTTCTGTACCTCTTGACCTGATGACACCTCTGACCTGCCTCCTGTAGAAGAGTAACAACCACTCAACACCCCAACCGCCCCGCCCCCTCTAGTTCCAAGCTGGCTGTTGCCCTCTAGCCCTGCTCAACTCTTGACTTGCCAGCCCTGCCTCAAACCGGGACCATCAGAGTACGCCCCCTCACCAGGCATAGGGGATGGGACGGGGCCCGCCCATGACGTAGCGTCCCCGGGCGCCGCCCAGTGGCCGCACCAGTCCAAAATCCGCCACTTTGATCATTCGAGGTGAGGCCAGCAGCAGGTTGCGGGTGGCGAGATCCCGGTGCACTAACCCACAGGACCCCAAGTACGCCATGGCTCCTGCCAACTGACGCAGAAAAAGGCACAGCAGGGCCACAGGCAGTGGGGGCGTCGGTGCTGGGGCAGTCAGGCGCGCATGCAGGGAGCCCAGTGGTGCAAGTTCCATCACCTGCAGGAACAGAAAGTCATGTAAGCCAAAGTCTGGCCCCACTGGTATTTCTTGCTGCACAGCAAGCCTGGGGCTATGAGGAAAGCAGCGTCCTTATAGACTCACCATCTGTAGAGGCTGGCCCAGTACGAGGCCATGCAGGCGCAGCACGTGTGGGTGCTCTAGTCTCATCATGACAGATACTTCCCGCAGGAAGTCTCCCAGTTCTGTGCCCATCGGACCCTCGGGACCCACACGGAGGGACTTGACCGCCACTGGGATCTGGAGGAGGGAGGGGGAAGCACCCAGAGTAACTGACCATGGCCAGAACAGAGGGCATAAAGGATAAAGAGAGTATAGGTACCTTAGATTAAGTAAGCCCCTTGAGGGTAGAAAACTGGGAACGGGGTGGGGGGCGGGGGCGATCGGAATATAAAGTGAAGAGAGAAAGGAAGGAAGGAAGAAAGAAAGAAAGAAAGAAAGAAAGAAAGAAAGAAAGAAAGAAAGAAAGAGCCGGGTGTGGTGGTGCACACCTTTGATTCCAGCACTTGGGAGGCAGAGACAGGCGAATTTCTGAGTTCGAGGCCTGCCTGGTCTACAGAGTGAGTTCCAGGACAGCCAGGGCTATACAGAGAAACCCTGTCTCGAAAAAAACAAACAAACAAAAAAAGAAAGAAAGAAAGAAAGAAAGAAAGAAAGAAAGAAAGAAAGAAAGAAAGAAAGAAAAGGAAGGAAAAAAGGAAGGAAGCCCCTAGACACTCACACTCTGGCCACTGGGTAGTGTCCATAGCCCTCGATGCACAACACCAAAGCAGCCTGAACCCAGCAGCTCCCCTCTGTGCACAGCACCCTCTGGAATCAGACACTTGAGTCCCCCCTCTGGCTCATGGAAGCACAGAGGACTGCCTGAGCGTGGAGGGATCTCCTTCTGTTCAGGAGCAAAGCCCCCAAGTATCTGAAAACAGAAATAGGAATTTGGGAGTAGAGAACCCCAATAACCCTCCAGGCACTCGGCCCCAGCCTATCATCCCTCAAAGACCACCCTCAACAAGCCCTCCACGACCACCATAGCACATACCTTGTACACCCAGTTCTTGGACTTGACCCCTGACCGGTACCTCTTCAGGGCTTCAGTAAGTCTGCGCTGGGCTGTGGAAGACCAGAATCAGAGGGTGAGGGTAGAGTGGGGGCAGTGTGGAGGACAAGAGAACCTGAAGTCAAGCCTGAGGTGTGGGGGAGCAGGGCCAGCATCTGGTAGGCTGGGGAAGTTACAGGGCCATAGGGCAGGGGTTCCTCACCAGGCCTGCCCATGCCTATGTTGTCCAGGTCCTCAGGCCTTACAAAGTCAAAATGTTCTGGTCGAGTGACGTTGAGTTCCTCAAGGATGGGCCGGTAAAACTGGGCCAGCTGAACGTCCCGGAGCAGCCGAAGGAGCCACAGGGAACTGGCTTCAGGGAGCATGTCTGGGGTCAGGCCTCTCAGGAAGATGGCCGTCTGCTTTAAATGGATGGCCTAGGCACCAAAGACAGAGACAGAATCTCAACTGCCACTCTTTTTTTTTTTTTTTTTT
>NC_034603.1:37703992-37709198 GCF_900095145.1 Mus pahari
GGTGTTCTTACCCACTGAGCCATCTCACCAGCCCTCAACTGCCACTCTTAACACAGCAGAAACACCCAGGTTTGCAAGGAGAGACAGAGATGAGACAGTAAGGAACTTAGCTGGCCACATACACGTATTCCTCCGGTAGCCGACTACCATCCCTAAGACTGAGAAATCTGCTCCGCATACACTTGAGATTTCAGAATACTGCCTGCCCTGTCTACTAAGTCTAGCTGTGTCCTAACTTTAGAGCAGTGGTTCTCAACCTTCCTAATGCTGTGACACTTTAATATAGTTCTTCATGTTGTGGTGACCCTCAACCATAAAATTATTTTCATTGCTACTTCATAGCTGCAATTCTGTTAGTTAAGAATCATAATGAGGGCTGAGCAGTGGTGGCGCACACCTTTAATCCCAGCACTTGGAAAGCAGAGGCAGGTAGATTTCTGAGCTCTAGGCCAGCCTGGTCTACAGAGTGAGTTCCAGGACAGCTAGGGCTATACAGAGAAAAAAAGCAAAAAAAAAAAAAAAAAAAAAAAAAAAATCATAATGAAAATATTTGGGGAGACAGATTTGTGACCCTAAGGTTGAGAACCACTGCTTTGACCCTATGACTCACTGCCCTTGAACTCCAGACCCTCAAATACTGTGCCCATTTAGTTCCCAGCCACACCATTGCACACACTCACTCATATACAACCGAAACATCTCCCCTCTTCATATATGAGACATTTTGCCTACCATATACAAACTAGAGTTGCCCTGATATGCTAACACACCATACCTCAGGAACATAGGTATATGAGGTGCACTGCCTCCCACCCACTACCACCTCTCTCTCTCTCTCTCTCTCTCTCTCTCTCTCTCTCTCTCTCTCTCTCTCTCTCACACACACACACACACACACAGACCTACAGATAGGCTACAAAACAGGCTACAAAATCAGAACATGTCGCCTCAAGTCCAAGATATTCCCATACACTGCCACGAAAAGCAGGCATACTGCAACACACCCTCACACAGGTGTACTTGAGACACAACGCTTCTCTGCCTCCACAAGTCAAAGACACCTAGATATATCACCACCCATCTGAAACTCCAAGGATCACATAAACAAACACACATAATGAGGACACACTACGACGTCACCCCAGTAATGCCCGTGGTCACGACTTCTTAAAGGCCCGAGGCAGCAACACCGAAAATTAAACAGGTATCTGTGCTGGGCTGTTAAGCGAAGGCTAAGACGGGAGCCAAACTTAAGATACTGTTCGCAAAGCCACCTAGACTGCTAGGTGTGTGGTCCTTCCGCACCCCTCTGAGCTCAGTTCCAGGTACAGAGCCCAGGTGTTCTCCTGCGTCATTCAGCCTAAGTCGGCGACCAAACAGTCCCACCAGCCATTATTAAATAAGGCTCTGGGCCTCTGGGTCCGGGCTGCCTGCCCAAAGACTTTCTTTTACACACCTGTCCCTCTGTAGTTAAACCACGAGGAAGTCCTAGATCGGAGGTCGGAGGTGGGAGGTGGAGGCAGGGAGAGCTGGGAGCTGGCCACCCTAGGTGGCCTGAGAACTGAGAGCAGAAAAAAGTTCAAGTCCAGAAAGGCCCAGCGTGGCACCACAGATAGGAAGGGAGGAGCGGTGGGGGGGGGAAGCAGCCAAGAAGAAATCCTGAAAGGGAAGANGGGGGGGGGGGAAGCAGCCAAGAAGAAATCCTGAAAGGGAAGAGAAGGATCCTGGAAAAGGGATCCAGCGACGCACCCCAAAGGGAGCCCGCTGGTTCCAGCCCGGGGCGCCCCTGCTAGGTGTGGACTCTCACCTGGCGAAGGCGGAAGAGGCAGCTGCGGGGGCCGCCCAGGTGGCGGGCATTAAATCCTAAGAAGGGCGGGACCCCAGGCTGTGGAGGGCGTGTCCTGGAAGCTGGCCCTGAACAATCGAGGACCAATTAATTCTCTGGTGGCATTTTGTGGCGGAGCTCCTCCCACTTGTGGGACAGGTGAGCCTCTAGGCCGTGGTTCCTTCCGCTTGCCTTTCTTCACAGTCTTGGCAGTCTTCCCCACTCTCCCTACATCTCTCTTCCTCCTGGCCCATATGCTATTCTTTCCCAAATCCTTCACCGAAACAGTAGCATCTTGTAGTTCCTCTGCCCAAGTTTGGGACTGTAGGTTAATCAGGAGATAGCCACTGCCTTTAGGAGAAAGGCTCTAAAAGGCATTTTGTGTCCCTGGAAGGGAACCCAAAAGGCACAGGATGCTTTGGGACATCAGCTTTGGTCCTAGACAGTCGAGAAGTGAGGCACTTCTATAACTCAGCCCCCCCACCACCACCACCACAGCCTCTGTCTGTGTGCCTGCATGGATGTATCAGTGCCCACAGAGGCCAGGAGAGAGTGCTGGATCTCCTGAAACTGGAGTTAAAAGTGGGTGTGAGCCACCAGAGTGGGTGCTGGGAACTGAGTACTTCCTGAAGAGCAGCAAGTGTCCCTAAGTGCCGAGCCATCTCTCCAGCCCCAAACCCACTTTTCTGAGGTTATGCAGCCCATGTTTGTGCTCGCAGAGGTCTGCCTGTTTTTTGCCTCCCTGGTACTGGGTTGAAAGTTGTAAGCCCGGCTGGTGAGTTGGCTCTGCGGTTAAGAGCACTGACTGCTCTTCCAGTGGTCCAGAGTTCAATTCTCAGCAACCACATGGTGGCTCACAGCCATTTGTAATGGGATCTGGTGCCCTCTTCTGGTGTGCACTCATAAATAAATAAACAAACAAATAATGTAAAAAAAAAAAGTGATGAGTTTTGGGGGCTGTGAGAAGGCTCAGCGGTTAAGAGCACTGACTGTTCTTCCGAAGGTCCTGAGTTCAAATCCCAGAAACCACATGGTGGCTCACAACCATCTGTACAGCTGCTGTACAGTAAATATAGTGTACTTACATATAATAATAGATAAATCTTTGATCCAGAGCAAGCAGGGCCGGAGCAAGCAGAGGTCCTGAGTTCAATTCCCAGCAACCACATGATGGCTCATGACCATCTGTACAGCTACAGTGTACTCATATACATAAAACGAATAAATAAATATTGGAAAAAAGGAAAAGTGTAAGCAACCGCATTTGGCATACAGCTGGGCTCCTGAAGAGGCTTCAAGGGATATCATTCTTTTCTCCCTTTTATTCTGGGGTCCCAGAGAGGGAACTTCAAGGCTTCTGCCCAAGGAAGAATGCATTCATGAACACGGCAGCCGCCATTCATTCACCTCTGTTTATCGGGCAACACATGGATGTTCCAGCATTGCTGGGTAAATCACACTGCAATTCTACACGTATGATTTCTTACCCCTTCTCTTATCCACCAAGTAGATACACTGTTAATTGTTCCCCCTACGTCTGTCATGCTTGTTACACTGTGGGCTCTGCAGGATAGGAAACCGGCCTGTCTTCCTCATGTTGGTGTTTGAAGTCCCAGAACAGTGTAGGCATGCAGTAGGTGTAATGTATGTTAGTTGTAAATCAATCTGTCACTCCAGTCTGATCTGATGATTTCTGTGGATGATCTGTCATTATTCCATGCTTTTAAAATAGCATTGGTATTTCTTTGTTTTCTTGTGTAGTACTTAGATAATGATCTTTTTCTATTTATTATATGCACTGCTCTATTTCCTCTATGAACTCAGATTTTTTTTTACCAGATTTGGAGAATTCTCAGCAGTATCTCTTCTTATTGCCTACTAAGTGCTATAATTACATACCCAGCCCACTTTTTTTAGACGTAGGAGTATACTAAAATGACCATATTGCAAGGATGAAGACAAACTCCTATAATCTCAGTGTTCAGAGGCTGAGGTAGGGTTTAAGTTTACAGATGGTTGTGAGCCACCATGTGGTTGCTGGGAATTGAACTCAGGACCTTTGGAAGAGCAGTCAGTGCTCTTAACCACTGAATCATCTCTCCAGCCCTCTCCAGCCTTTTTAAATATACACTTTTTTTTTTTTTTTTTTTGAGACAGGGTTTCTCTGTATAGAACCTGGCTGTCCTGGAACTCCCTTTGAGAACCAGGCTGACCTCGAACTCAGAAATCCACCTGCCTCTGCCTCCCAAGTGCTGGGATTAAAGGCGTGCGCCACCACCGCCCGGCTAAATATACATTTTAATCACTACCAACCTCTATGGCACCAGGCCCCCAGCTGATCCACAGATATACATAAAGACAAAAGTCCCATACACATAAATTGTAAAATAAAAATCTATGATTAAAAATGTATTTTAGGACTGGAGAGATGGCTCAGTGGTTAATAGCACTGACTGCTCTCCCAGAGGTCCTGAGTTCAATTCCCAGCAACCACATGGTGGTTCACAACCATCTGTAATGGGATCTGATGCCCTCTACTGGAGTGTCTGAAGACAGCTACCATGTATATAAAAATAAATAAATAAAATTTAAAAAATAAATACATCTTAATAATCTACAAATAAATAAATCTTTAAAGTGTGTTTTAAGTTGTGAGAGAGATGACTTAATGTGTATAAGCCTGGGCTGCTTTAACCTGAGTTCAGAGCCCAGCACCCTCATCGAGTAGCTGATACACCACCTCAGCCCAGGTATCAGACGCTCTCTTCTGGCCTTCATTGGGCACTGCATGCACAGGTGTACAAATCCACATGTACACATATATACACATACTTTTTTTTTAAAGATTTATTTATTATATGTAAGTACAAATCTCATTACAGATGGTTGTGAGTCACCATGTGTTTGCTGGGATTTGAACTCAGGACCTTTGGAAGAGCAGTCAGTGCTCTTAACGACTGAGCCATCTCTCCAGCCCCACATACGTTTAAAACTAATACTATTGAGCTGGAGAGATGGCTCTGCAGTTCAGAGCATTGGTTGTTCTTTGAGAGGACCCAGGTTCAGTTCTCAGCAGCCATATGGTGCCCCACAACTGTTTGTAGTGCCAGTCTCTCTTTTGGCTTCTTGGGGCACTGGACATTTGTGTGGTACGCTAATATGTACATAAAACACCTATAAACATAAAAAAATACACTTTATTTTGGGGGGGGGGTTCGAGACAAGGTTTCTCTGTGCAGTCCTGACTGTCCTGGAACTCGCTCTGTAGACCAGGCTGGCCTCGAACTCAGAAATCTGCCTGCCTCTGGCTCCCAAGTGCTGGGACTAAAGGCATGTGCCACCACTGCCTGGCATAAATACATTTTATTTTTTTTTTTTTTT
>NC_034603.1:37709648-37738109 GCF_900095145.1 Mus pahari
CTGGTGAGATGGCTCAGTGGGTAAGAGCACCCGACTGCTCTTCCGAAGGTCCAGAGTTCAAATCCCAGCAACCACATGGTGGCTCACAACCACCTGTAACAAGACCTGACGCCCTCTTCTGGAGTGTCTGAAGACAGCTACAGTGTACTTACATATAATAAATAAATAAACCTTTTTAAAAAAAAAAGATTTATTTATTGTATGTATGTGAGTACACTGTGGCTGTCTTCAGACACACTAGAAGAGGGCAAAAGATCACATGGTTGTGAGCCACCATGTGGTTGCTGAGAATTGAACTCAGGACCTTTAGACAAGCAGCCAGTGTTCTTAACCACTGAGCCATCTCTCCAGCCCATGCTTTTTTTTTCCTTATGGCAAGGACTTAGTGGCAAGATATTCCAGCGGTTAAGAGCTGAGCTTCACAATCATCAATAATTCCAGTCTCAGAGGATCCAACACTGTCTTCTGACCATAGTGGGCACCAAGCATGCACTCAGGCTGGCAAAACACTCAAGGCTGCCTGGGCAGCAATGGTACAACACCCTTAATCCAGGCTCTAGGGCAGCAGATCTCTGAGTTCAAGGCCAGACATCTACAGGACAGCCAGGACTGCACAGGGGAAAGACAGGGTCTTACTCTGTAGCCAAGCTGGCTTGGAGATTCTCTGTGTCACTCCAAGGGGACACAATGCCTCTAGCCTCTGCAGGCACCTGGACCCTCAAGAACTAACCCCCACCACCACACACACACATATTTTAGATTCTGAAATGTAATGTTGCCTGACCTAAAACTCATTGTGTAGACCAGACTGGCTGGGAACTCCAGCAGTACACCTGCCTTTGCCTCCTGAGTGTGGGAATTAAAGGTCTACAACACTACACAGGCCACACTTAATTTAAGGTAATAAAAATTTTAAACTTAAAAGAGTAATTATGCTGAGTGAATGAAGGCAGACAGAAGAGAACATACTTTATGAATCTGTTTATATAAAGTTTTAGGAGTGAGAACTGACTCAGTGGTTAAGAGCACTGACTACTCTTCCAGAGGTCCTGAGTTCAATTCCCAGGAGCACATGGTGGCTGACAACCATCTGTAAAGTGATCCGATGCCCTCTTCTGGTGTGACTGAAGACAGACAGAGTGTACTCATATACATAAAATAAATGGATGAATAAAGTTTTAGGAAATCCAAGAAGAGAAAAAAGGAAATGATTGGGAAGGGACATAGGACGCATGTAGGGACAGTGGTTTATTTTCATTCTCTTGACTGCGCCAAAGGCTTCCTGAGCACATACCCATCAAAACTTACCAAATTACGTACTTTAAATATGACCAGTATCTTGAATGCCAATTACACATTAATAAAGGTGTTTTGAAAAATGTCCAACAAATAAAAACAAACCAAATACCTGTTGTCAGGTATTAGATTTAAAAAGTAATGTATCGCCTTTAATCCCAGCACTCAGGAGGCAGAGGCAGGCAGATTTCTGAGTTCGAGGCCAGCCTGGTCTACAGAGTGAGTTCCAGGACAGCCAGGGCTATACAGAGAAACCCTGTCTCGAAAAAACAAACAAACAAAAACAAAAACAAAAAACAAAAACAAACAAAGAAAAGTAATGTATTCATTGAGTGTGGTGGTCCACTCCTGTGGTCCCAGCACTCAGGAGGCTGATGCAGAAGGATTCAGGTTGGAGCCCATAGTGAACACATAGTGAGTTCCAGGTCAGCCTGATATACAGAGAAAGACACTGTCTGTGTCTCTAAACACCATCAGTGACAACAAAAACCAACCTAATGGTTTAGAGATGTTGCGCAGTGGTAGAACACTTTCCCAACATGTGCAAAGCCCTAAGATTAATCGCCAAAACCACAGAAATAAATAAATTCAAAAAGAGTGAATATATCTCATTGTGAGGCCCTGGGAGGCGGCTTACCAGGTAAAGGGGCTGGCGAGCATTCCTGATACCCTGATTTTGATCCCTAGAACTCACATTAAAAAGCTGGATATTTAACCTGACATGGATTTTTTTTTGAGTTCACAGCCATCCAGGGCTACATAGAGAGATCCCCATCTTTTAAAAAAAATCTGGGTGCTGTGACGTTCATCTGTAACCCCAACACTCTATTGGGGAGACAGGAACCTGAGACAGGAGACTTGCCAAGAATCTCTCCTAGGCCAGCTAGCTTGGAGTCCACAACACGGCAGCCGAAAACAGAAAGATTCAGAGGTGGAAGGTGAGTGTTGAGTTCCAAAGCTGACCTTGGGTCTTCGCATGCTTTTTTTGCCAGGCACACATTATTTAAAGTGAAGTGTCTGTCCCCTCACCCCCTTTCTAGTGGCCTGCTTTCTACAATAAAGCTCTAAAACTATAGACAGTCTCTGCTCATCAGGGCTGCGCTCACTCTCACCTGTGTGGGAACCTCTTTTCCCTCAGCCCTCTCTCCCATAATCCCAGGCTACAGGGTGTAACCCCGCGGCCCCTTTTGGTTTCGGGGGGGGGGTTGCCCCTTGTCCACCCCACCTCCCCACCCCCGTGGTCGAATGGATCGGAGGCTTGGATGCCCACCCGGGGCTGAGTGGAAAGCGTGTGGCAGCCCTCCTGAGTCTGCAGGGCTACCCCCCCTCCCCCCTCTTTCCCTTAGGCCCCTTTTTAGTTCCCACACCCATGGGTGGGTGCACATAGCCACATTTACACGTGCACACATGCACATGCAGTCCATATGCATATATAATATACAAATACCACACACACACATGTTTTAAGCTTATATAGTTTTGAAGCCAGCTGTCCCTATGTAGACCAGGCTGGCCTCAAACCTGCCTGTCCCTCCTGGGTACTGGGGTTACAGATAAGAGCCAACATACCTGGCCTCATTTGATGTTTAGATTCTAATTATACATCCTTACATATATTTTTTTTTGTTGCTGCTGACAGTCAATTATGATTACTTAATTCCTTGTGTGTTTAATGACTCATGATCTGAGGTGATGCACTATTGATCTTAATCTATAGGAATCACAGGGCCAAAACTTGGGATGTTTTTCTCCAGTGAGAGCTTTCTTTTGTTTCTGCCAGGAACCAGAGCTTACAAGCACCCTGAGTCATCTGTCAGGAGTTCCAGGTTACTGCAGCAGCCCCAGTCCACCCCACACCTTGAAAGGAAGCTAATGAAGTTGCGTGCAACAGCAATACTGCCTGAATTAAACAAATAGACACACGATAATACAGAAGAACGGCTAAATGTGATTAGTCGTCTCCTTTCAGTACTGAGGATTGAACCTAAGGCCCTGTGCACTCTACTCAACCACTCTCCCATCAAGCTATGGCCAAGCCCTGAGTGAACACTTCCGCTGGACTGGAGAAAGCCAGAAGCATGGCAAGAGAAGTAAAAGAAAACTGAGTGTACAACACACCTATAGTCCCAGCACTTGGTTGGTATAATGTAAACTATATTGGTAAATTGGCATGTGCTAGCTGGGTGGTAGTGGCACACACCTTTAATCCCAGCACTTGTGAGGCCGAGGCAGGCAGATCTCTGAGTTCAAGGCCAGCCTGGTCTACAGAGTGAGTCCCAGGACAGCCAGGGCTACACAGAGAAACCCTGTCTCGATAAAGTAAGAACAACAACAATATAAATAAAGCACCCTGCCCTTGAGAACAACCGGAAGGAGAACCATTTCCAGCAGAGATGACCAATGTTTGCCTCCTGTTACAGAAACACCCGCAGTAGGAAAGAGGCAGTGGAAGCTGGAAGCTCACTGGCCAACCGCTCCAGCTTTCCCAGGTGACTTCTGCTGGCAGCTTGTAATCCCCAGATTTAATTGGTGTCTCCATCAAGCTACTCCAGTCCTCCCTGCTGGATGTAATAAACTCCCGCTTCGATGTCTTGCCGTCTGTCCGCAGCTTCGATCTATCTGCCGCTCCACTTGCTATTTGTTCTTTTCCTTTTGCTTGCTACGTACTTAATAAGATCTCTCACTCAATACCAAAAGTACAGCTATGCTGATCGTTCCCCTAAGGACACAAAGTTGGGAGATGCGGGTAAGAGAAGTTTCAAGGTCACCCTAGTCCACATACATTAATATGTAAACATGCGTGCTTATTTGTATAATTTATGTAAATATATGCAAATAAACAAATAGCGTTATAAAGGAAACTGATGAATAGTCAATTGGAAAGATACATCAGGCGAGGTACAGGGGTGGGGCAGGAGTTCTCATGTGGTCTCTGTAACTGGTATCCTCTCAGAACCCTCCTGTGTTTCCCCAAGCCGCATGCCCACTGAGTAGCACTGTGCTAAGTTCACAATGGCGGCTCCATTATATAGACATCATGCAGGCATCATGTTCGGCCTTCTGTGATGCACTCAATCTGTAGCCGCCCTTCCTATCTCAGCAGCTGGGGACCGAGGCTGAAAATCCCAACCATCTGGTCTCAGACCCCATTCTCCTGAGCCTCCTCATTAACATAAACTCAGGTAGGACTGAAAAGGGCTTAATCCCAATGGCAACAGATGTTCCTGGCGCCGTTATCATTTGGGAAATTCCGAAGGTTTTAGGATCTCTGTGGCAGGAACTGGGACAAAGACCAAATATACATTTCTTATTATATCCCAACATGACAGATGGAGAGGAGGCTGAGAATTGGGGGCATTATAGCTTGGACTCCTGGCCTAGGTCTTCCACACTCCGCCATGCCTCAGCAGGATACACAGAGGCTCACCCCCGACACTTCCATCTTTAGCTTGAGGGGAAAAAACAATCCAGGGAATTAGCCTTTTGGGGAGCCTTCCATCAGCCCACCACCCCCGCCCTGCCTTCCCCACACTATTTATCTCTTCCTTTAGGCAGGTTGCTGGAAGAACACAGCCTGAGCAGGGGTCCATCCACAAGACTCTTGCTCCTAGAAGTGCATTAGCACTGTTAGCTTTTCCTCTGCTCCGTTCAGGTCACTTCGTCCATGGCAGTGTCACATCAGGGAAAGGCACCTCAGTATGCTGCCTCACCCCTCTGAAGTCAGTCCCTCAACTTGGAATAGTTTTTCCAGCCAGGCCTTACCATGTGCCAAAAACCCATCCCTGGTTTACCATCTCTCTTCCTTTGCCTCCCAAGACCTTTGTTCTCTTCCGCTGCTGCCTCACCAGCCTGCCAGTAACTTGCCTCCTTTGATAACAAATGCTTTGTCTTGCTAGGGCATTATCATTTCGCATGCCTGGCTCCTGTGTGATACCTGCTCAGTGACCGTTGTTGAACACGTGGATGGGATACAGCATCTCCTGGTAAAGCCAAGGAGAGCAAGCACTCCTTCGCTAGAATTGGTACGGATGGGGATTTCCAGCCTTTATCAATGTGTATCCTCTTTAGGATCCAGCCACTGCCCATGTCCCAGTTTGGCGCTCCAGCTTTCCTTAGGCCCTCCATGTTATTACTTTACTACCTCCTAGGACCCTCAAGTCCCTTCTTTTTCAAATTTACACTTCACCCATTTCCAGAGTTGCTGCCTGTTTGGTTTCAGACCTGGGATGAGGGGCTGGGGTGAATATTTTATCCATCAAAGCAGCCTGGCCCCCAGGTTCTCCTGGCATCCCCCAGTCCCTACTTTGCAAACCCTGTCCCCAACCTTGAACTTTCCAACCCAGGTGATTTTATTTTATTTTATTTTATTTGTTTGTTTTTCGAGACAGGGTTTCTCTGTGTAGCCCTAGCTATCCTGGAACTCACTCTGTAGACCAGGCTGGAGAACCCAGAAATCCATCCGCCTGCCTCTGCCTCCCAAGTGCTGGGATTAAAGGCTTGCGCTACCACTGCCCAGCGCTACTGTGTTTTCTCAAGCTTGCAACAGATATAAGAACCATCACAATAGTTTGAGGCCAGTCTGATCTACAGAGTGAGTTCCAGGACAGCCAGGGCTACACAGAGATACCCTGTCTTGAAACAAACAAACAAACAAAAGAACCATCACAGTACAGTAATTCCTCAGCCCTAGAGTCTGATTGCCTGAGGAGGTTTTTTGCTTGGTTGGTTGGTTGGTGTTTCAAGACAGGGCTTCTCTGTGTAACAGCCCTGGGTGTCCTGGAACTAAACTTGTAGACCAGGCTGGTCTGGAACTCAGGGAGAGCCATCTGCTTCTGCCTCCTCAGTGCTGGGATTAAAAACATGCACTACCACGCCCAACTGGCTTTTTTTTTTTTTTTTTTTTTTAGCATTTTAATTGTGTGTGTGGATGTATGTACATGACTGATATATGTATGTGGGCTACCTGTGTGAAGAATCCTATAGAGGTTAGAAGAAGCATTTGGATCCCCTGGAACTGGAGTTAGCTACCATGTAGATGCTGGGGACTTGATGAACCTGGATCCTCTGCGAGAGCAGTAAGTGCTCTTAACCGCTGAGCCATCTCTTCCAGGCCCGGGATGACTGAGTTTGAATTTCAGATTTACCACGTAGAAGGCTGTGAACATAAGCAAATCCCTTCCTGTCATTCTATCTGTGTTTCTTCCCTTTCAGGATGAGTCTACTGGGACCACCTACCTGAGAACATCACTGGATAATTGTGTCTCTGTATGTAGCGGTTAGCCTCTGGATTAGCTTCCAATGAGTTCCTCTGGCATTACAACCTGTTGAAGAGTCCCTTTCCAAAATTAACAAGAGTTCATCCATATAATCAATAGGATGTTTCAGTGGACTAGAAGTCAGAGACAGGGGAATCCACCTGGAGCTTAGAAGACTGCTGCCCTAGAGTAGGCAGGGCCTCAAACAAGAGACATGTCTCGACAAGACAGAAGGGAGAACTGACTTCTGAAGGTCCTCCTCTGGCCTTCATGAGCTCACTGAGGTACATGTGTGCCTTCACAGCGCTCACACAGAGTGTGAGTAACAGAAATAAAGTGGACAGCTGTACAGAAGGGTGACCACTGGCCTCTATACATGCATGTGTACCCACATGCGCACATGAGCATTGCACGCGCGCGCATGCGCGCGCGCACACACACACACACACACACACACACACACACACACACACGAGAAAAGCAGCATGGCCTCCTGTGCACCCTGTTCACGAATTGCCAAGAGCCAGAGAAAGGCCTGGAGCCACCATCAAGTACGCCTCTCGGGTTTTAACTATGTGCCAGGCAATAGAAATAGAGACCACAGACCCTTTCTGTAGCAGCTTCATAGGAAGAATATGATCTAGAGAGGTTAAAAAAAAAAAAAAAGACCACCAAGTTAGATTCTCCTCTGGTGTCCATTGTGGCCAGGCTGGCTGATGACAGCCATGACTAAGGTTGATGTCACTCAGAAAGCCTTTCCCCGGGAAGGTGTCCACATCATCAAAGACACTTTAGGGCCTTGCTTGGCAGACACGTAACTGCAAGCCGCTTTGGACCCAGTGAGGCCATCAAACCCTTAATGGGGCAGTCTGAGCTCACTCGGATGCTGGCAGGAGTTGAGCATTAGAAACCATTCTGCTGTGGTGTGAACAGAGAATGTCCCCTCTGGGTTTGTATGCTCCCAGCAGGCCTTGGGGCAGGCCTGTTCTGTCCCCACAAAGGTGGTCAGCCAAACTGGCAGATTCAGTCTATTCCAAAAAGCTCTTAGTCTCTGCCTGTGGCTTCTGCCCTGTTTTCTCTACTGATTCACACCCCCACCCCACAGGTCGGGTATCTTATTAGCATACAATATTTCCAATAGCTTTAATAAATACCGAACACACACACACACACACACACACACACACACACGCCAGAAGTGGTGGTCACACTTATAATACCAGCAGAAAGATCAGTAGGATCATTTTCAGCTACATAGTAAGTTCAAGGCCAGCCTGGACTATATGAGGCCCTGTCTCAACTCTTCCCCATCTCCCCCAAACATACCTACCACCTTGATGCAACAGGTGCCATAGCTGAGAGATGTCTGGGAAAGAAGTCCTCTCTCCCCTAGCAGAACTCAGAGCAGCTTTGCATGAGTATGACCTGTGCCAAGTCAAAAGGGCAGTCCAGAGGGAGGACAAGCCCAGGCAATGGTAGAAGATATGTTTAGGAAGCTGCAGTGATTCGATTTGGCCGTGGGGAGTATTATAGGGTGGACAGTCCTGGGAGATAACACACTAAACAAGTGGCAGCCAGATTCTACATATTACAATATTACTTGGTGACCGGTGAGAAGAGAGCTTGTAGGTATTACAGAGAGAGAGGACAAGGATGTGTGGGCTTTGCCATGGATCATGAGAGAGATTGCAAGAGAACATTGGGAATCTCAGTGAAGGAAGGTTTACTTGGTCACATGAAGTCTGAGATGCTCATGGACCAACCTGGAAATTCCAATTAGGTCTGTTTAGAAGGCTCTGGCCTAAGTAGCAGATAAAACGTGAGGACCCCAACGCTGGGGAGGCAGAGGCAGGGGGATTTCTAAGTTTGAGGCCAGCCTGGTCTACAAAGTGAGTTCCAGGATAGCCAGAGCTACACAGAGAAACCCTGTCTCGAAAACAAACAAACAAACAAACAAAAAAACCCATGAGGGATGCTGATGGAGAGCCCTGAAAGCCAGTGTAAACATGCAACATGCGACAGTCTACATTCTGTAGACAGGGAAGAGAGAGCGAACATCCCCAGCAAATTATTATTATTTTTTTTTGAGACAGGATTTTATGTGTGCTAGGCTGGCCTTGGTCTTGCTATGTACCTGAAGATGACATTGACCTTCTGATCCTCTTGGCTCTACCTCCCCAGTGCCTTGCCAGGCAAGTGTACTACCACTTAGCTACATCACCAGCCTTTGTATGATTGATTGATTATGGTAGGGATGGAACAAAGAACTGTCAGGTATGATAAGCAGGTGTTCCACCAGTAAACCACGCCCTCATACTTCAGCTTTCTCAATTTTTTTCTCCAAGATAGGGTTTCACTCTGTAGCCCTGGCTGTCCTGGAACTTGCTCTGTAGTCCAAGATGGCCTGGAACTCAGAAACCCACCTGCCTCTGCCTCCCGAGTGCTGGGATTAAAGGCGTGCGCCACCACTGCCAGGGTCCTTCTCATGTTTAGTTTTTTGCCTTTTCCATTGTTTGTTTTACTTTATATATGTGTGTGCACACGTGTACTGTACGCATATAGGAATCTTGCAGACATCAGAGGAGATGTGGATCCCCTGACACTGTGGTCACAGATGAGTGTTAGACACCAAGCCCAGGCCCTGTAAGAGCAGCAAGTACTAACCAGTGAGCCATCTCTCTAGACCCTGCTTTGTTTTGCTTTTAAAAACAGGGTCTCTTGGAGTCCAGGTTGGCCTTGAGCTTTATGAGCAACCAAGAATGACCTTAGCCTGATTCTCCAGCCTCCTAGGCCCAGGGATTGGGTTTTAGCACGAGCCACCATACACAGCTACCTTCTGGTTGTGTAAAAGCAGATAACTTTCTGGGCAGTGGTGGTGCTCGCCTTACTCTCAGCACTGAGGAGGCAGAGGTGGGAGGAGCTCTGAGTTCCAGAACAGCCAGTGCTACACAGAGAAACCCATCTCAAAAAACAAAAACATCAGGCTGGAGAGATGGCTCAGCAGTTAAGAACACTGACGGCTCTTCCAGAGTTCCAGAGGTCCCGAGTTCAATTCCCAGCAACCACATGGTAGTTCACAACCATCTGTAATGGGATCCAGTGCCCTCTTCTGGTGTGTCTGAAGACAACGACAGTGTATTTACATAAAATAAATAAATCTTAAAAAAAAAATCAAGAGCAACAATAAAAAGCAGATAATTTTTTTTAATTCTATTTTTTTTTTTTTTTTACATTTTAACATCTTTGAAGTCAAGACAATTTTAGTTAGGCATACTACAGCTTAATAATAGGTTTTTTTCTTAGCATATAATAAAAGTACATATTATAATGTTTTATTTAAGATTGTTTTCATTTTATATGTATAAATGTCTTGTCTGCATGTAGATATATGTACCACATGCATGCCTGGTGCCCACAGAGGCCAGAAGAAAGTACTGGACCCTCAGAACTGGAGTTTTGGGACAGTTGTTGTGTCATGTGGATGCTGGGACCAGAACCTGGGTCATGCTTCACTGCTGAGCCATCTCTAGTCCCTAATATCATATATTTTAATGGACTACAATATACTTACCTTAAAGGAATATTTCAGTCATAACAAGTTCATATAAAACGCTTGGGACTGCTGAGGCTGGTGGCACCTGCCTCTTATCCCAGCTATACTACAAGACTGCTCCAAAAGCAAAATACAAAGACATGGAAAATAGAGAGGTTAAAAGTTCCCAAGGTTGGGCTGGAGAGATGGCTCAGTGGTTAAGAGCACTGACTGCTCTTCCAGAGGTCCTGAGTACAATTCCCAGCAACCACATGGTGGCTCACAACCATCTGTAATGAGATCTGATGTCTTCTTCTGGTCTATCTGAAGACAGCTACAGTGTACTCATATGCATAAAATAACTAAATAAAATCTTTTAAAAAAATAAAAAGTTCCCAAGGCTCAGTAAGAGCAGTCCAAGGATTTGGAGTCAGGCAGCTTAACTCCAAAAACCAAGCTCATCACATGCAGTGAGAGATGTGCAGCCTCAGGAGGACCCATGTAACCATGGAGACTGACTTGGGTCCAAGAGAAGAGTTTGCAGCCAGGTGGAGCATCTGGGAGCCTAATGTCCACTCTAAAAGGTTCTCGGTGGGCTGGAGGTCACCACAGGAGAAGGGGCAGACAGGTCTTTTAATGATGGGTGGTAGTGTTGACCTATGAATACTGGAGATCAGGAACAACTGTGAGGTGTTGGTGCTGGAAAGTGAGGCTGAGCAAAGGCACAGACAGGGCGGCTTCCACCCAGGACAGAGCCGCGCCACCTCTGAGATCAGGACATTGAGGGGTTACTCACTCCTTTTGGGCAGTGATGCTCCCTGTTAACTGGTAGGCATTCACTGTTGCCAAATGAAGGATAGGTTTCCCTATGATCTTGAACACGTTTGCCCTCTCATGTGACCTCTGGCTCTCCTATCTTCGTGTATAAGATAAAAGGATTGTCTAGACTGTGAGGGCCAGATTGGGGGGAGCATGCCCACAATCCCAGCTCTTGGGAGGCAGAGACAGGAAAGTCAGAGACTCAAGGACATCTTTGGCCTTATAGCAAGCTGAAGGCCAGGCTAAGCTGACACGAACCTGTCTCAAAACCAAGAACAATGGGCTATAGAGATGGTTCAGCCAGTTAGGAACCTTTGCCACCAAGCCTGAGGATCTGAGTTCAGTCCTAGGACCCTCGTGGTAGGAGAGACTTGATTTCTGCACATTGTTCTCTAATCTCCACACATGTACTGTGGTCTACATAAGCCCACACACACACACACACACACACACACCACCACCACCACCAACAACAACAACAACAACATTTAAAAACAAAAATTTAGGGCTGGGTATGGTGGCACCCAATTTTAATCCCAGCACCTCTAGAGGCAGAGGCAGGCAGATCTCTGTGAGTCTGAGGCCAGCCTGATCTACAAAGTGAGTTCCAGGACAGCCAAGACGGTTACAAAGAGAAGCCCTGACTCACAAAGAAACCCTGTCTCAAAAGTTAAAGAGGAAAGGCATGTTGATCCAAGTGGTTCTAAGCGGGCTGTGGCTCATACTAGCCAAGGCTTCACGTGGGAAAGCCCCCAGTGCTTCCAAGAGAACTTTTATGTCTTCATTTTCCACCTCCTGTCTTCAAAACCCCAAGCCCCTGATATAAAGAAGACTGGTACCACCAGAATTCCTCCACGATAAATTGTTGACATTAGGACAGGATTTTCCTGTGTGCTCAGGATATCTAGCAAGTGGCCTTGGTCTCCACCCACTAGCGCCAGCCACACATTCCTCCAATTAAAACAAAACTGACTCCAGACATTGCTAAATATCTATTGGGGGCGGGGGGTGTACACCTTTAACTAGAATTCCGAAGAATCCCCATCCCATCTGCCTGCCCAAGTTGCAGATGGAGCCAGACAGGGATGGAAGGCATCATACAGCAGATTTGCACAGGCCCAGAAGGAGGGGGAGGTCCAGGCTGCACAATATTAATACAATGGAGGGACTGTATGCCAGCCGGTTGACTGATGTGGTCTCACCCCAGAGGGAGAGTTTTCCAGAACCCTCATTCCCGGATTCCGGATCAGTCATTGGAGGGCTTAGAGCAACATCTACAGGCCAACAGTCCCCCGCTTTCCGGGAATGGACAGAGGGGATGTGGGAGTGGTGGTGGTAAGGGATTCTTTCCTTCTGTAGATAATTTCCTGGCATCATCTGCTGCTCTGTTTGATTGGTGGAACACAGAAGGGGAGGGACTTTCCAGCTGTGGGTGCTTGGGTTCCAGGAGGCCATCTGACACGAATATTGATAGCAGAGGTCTGAGGTTTAGGGTCTGAAAGACTGAGGCTTTGGGGCTGGGTCTACAAACTGTCTGGTTCCCACCCTAAAGGAAGTGGAAATTGTGGGCACAAATTTTTCTTAGAGCTGGGGCTGGGAAAGCTGTCCTCTTCTTCACAAGTCTTTTGCTTGCAGCTTCAGGTACCTGAAAGGAGACAGGGGATGGGAGGCCTGAAGAGACTCAGGGAAGGGGGTTGGGACGTGCCCCACAACTCACTCCACTTGGAGGCTCACAACACCCGAAAGCAGGACAATTCCGAAGATACATAGGAGCAGAATCCTAGCGTCCCACAGATCGTGACTGTCTGCAAGGAACCCAGGAGACCGTGGATGATCCTGTGGATCACACCAGGGAACCTAGGGGACCTTATTTAGGAGGGTGAGGATAAAGAACCTGGGTAGCAGCGCTTTTGGGGCCAACAAGACGCCTCCTTGCCCTCGCAGGTGGAGCAGTTGTACAGGACAGTGCTGCCCCCTACGGGAGACAATAGGAGCAGCGCTGGCAAGCGAAGCCACCGCCCTCCACCCCTTCCTCCCAGCCGCCCAAGCTCCTCGGGCGGTCGCCCTACTCTCTTCGTTTCCCCAGGAGGCTCCACGGCCTTTTCTTTTACTCACGGCAGACAGGAGCACAGAGAGCTGAAATGAAAGGCAAGGAGGGGTGGCTAACTTGTTCAGTCACGCCCCACGGGGCTACAAATTCTAGGCGTCCCTTGGTACCCTCCCCATCAATACCTTCCCTGGTGTACTGGGGGATCCTGATCTTCTGAAGCCATTGCCAGTATAATGGAATCAAGGAGATGGATCTTTTTTTCTCTGGAGAGGCACAGCACAGCTATATTGCCCTAGACCTCATCGGAGCTGCCTTCCAGGTCCCCTCCCAGGTCGGTCCCTCTCTTCACCTCTCCTCTTTTCCTAGGTCCCAAGGTGTCCCTTTTCTCACCTATGACTCTCAGGACTCGGTGAGTTTTCTCTGTGATTTGCTTCATTGACACCTCATCTGTGGAGATGGAGACGAAGGAGCTAGGGTAGGCTCTAGAGTTTGGGGGGTTTTGTGTTGTCTGTTTTGTTTTGTTTTCCTATTACCTAGGGCACAGAGTTTTTCCAAAGAGAGGCTACTGAGTTCAGAAAGGGCTATGGACTGAAGCAACGGCTGAGAAGCATGGCTAGGCACTCGCTAGCCAGCCCCCTTAGGAGAGAGTGGTGACAATTGCCGAGCTGACCCTGCGTGTCTGATTTTACCTAAGGCAAAGGCTGAGAAATCCGGGGAAGCCCATTCCTTCCACTTCCACTTCGGCTTCATCTGGCTATTGAGCTGAGCCAGGCGGTTTGCCAAGGCATGATCTGGGAGACGACAAAAGATACAAGCCTCGGCTACCACCAAGAAAGCCCCACCCAGAGCCAGCACCCACATGAGGCCTGCTGGGGTGTGGGAGGGGTTGGACCCCTCGGACCAGGGAAGGGTCAGAATTCTCTGAGATCCGGGTTCTGGCCCTTCATGTCGGAGGTTCTAGACTGACTCAGAACAATGCCATTGTCTTACCTCTCGGCTCTGGTAGAGCCCCCCCCGGGCCCCCAAGAAGGCTAAATGTATCTCTAGGACGGATAAATCAGGGTTTCTGTTGCAAGGGGATAGTGGCCTTTACACATCGTGTTTCTGAAAGCCATTTATTTTTCTTCTTGTAAGTCACAGTGATAGATGAGTGACTCCACCCAGTGATGAACATGTTTATGTGTGTATCCCATCCACCCAGGAACCCACAAATGCTATCCTTACCACACCCTCCCCGACTCTCCCAACTCTAGCTCCTGGCTGCCCAGGACAGCCTTAGGCCTTCCTTACCCAGCTATTTCCTAGCAACAGGCTCATGGTTGTCTCAGCAACCAAGAGCTCCCAGAGGTCTCAGAGGCCCAGCTAAGCCCAGTGGCTTTTACCTCTCATACGAAGGGCCTAGTATGACTCAAACTCAAACAAGGCCCTCCTGCCTACGGGGCGGTGCAGGCATAAACACACATGCAAACACACACACACACCACACACACATACACACACATACACACCCTATGATTAAACTAAATCTGAATCTGCTCTTACACATACCACAGAGGTACCTGAGCCTGGAGAGTTTCTAAGCAGCCCCAAACAGGCCTGGACATGCCAAGATCACAGAAGGACCAACACATAAACACAAGAGTCAGCAACACTGATGGGAACCAAGACAGCAGGGAGCCAGGCAGCATCAGATCTATTGGCTGGCACAGCACATGCGCACACACATGAAAGAGGCCTCTGGACACCATGGTCCAGCCCTACTTCCATACGGGATCCTCTAAAACACTTGGAATCCCAGAAGGGAGCTCTAGCCCCCGGGCTGATGGAGGTTCTCCTAGCTCCCTTATGTCATCCTAGGATGGGGTGTCCCACAGTAGGTGGCTTGGGACATTATGTAAAGAAACCTTCCAGAGTGTCCTGACCTCTTAATGGTTATGTAGGATGAGGTGCCAGCTCCAGTAAAGGGAACCACAGTCCAGGGAACAGGTTACATTCGATAATTCAAAGTCCTCCCACCTAGTGCTCAACCCGCCAGAGCTCTGCTAGGTTTAGCCTGGGCTTTGCCACACTTCTGGATACAGAGGACCCATCCTCAAGCAAAAACAGGCTAGAGAATCCACAATGCTCTCCCAGGATAAGCCCCTGTGTAGATCTTCTTCTGGACCATTCATGAGCCTTGTGGGGTGGAGGGGGGCAGCTCGATCTGGGAACCCCAGCTCTAGGCTCCAGCCAGGTATGGTGGGATTCCTGACTCTCATAGCTACCACACCAGTTCTAGAAAGAGGTTTTAGAAGAGCGACTAGCCCCTTGGCTGACTCATTCCCTCTCCTCTGCAGTCAAGTGGAGGGTAGCACCCTTAGTGGCGCACAAAGCGCAAGGATCTAGAGTTCAGAAGGTCTTCAGGGTCGGGGAAGACGGAGTCCAGGCGGAAGCCATGTTCCAGAGCCACCCGTAACACTTCCTCCAGGAACGTAGGCGTGTTCACTACCTCCCGACGATCTTCTGGCCCCCCAGTCCACAGTGGCTGCAGCCCCATTCTTTGATACTCTACTTCAGGGAGTTCCTGGGGGCGGGAGGCCCACTCTAGCCGAAAATGTGGACCTCCCTCTGCCCTGTCCCCGATGGCCACACCAAATCTGTTGCGCATGGCAGCCAGACACTCAGGGTCAGTGCAGAAGAGGTTGGCTCGGAAGGTGTCCACCTGGACAGAGCTCAGCTCATAGTGGTGGGGGCCCCTTCGAGCAGAGAAGTGCACCAGGCGGGGGCTGACATCTACATCTGCATGGAGTAGGGCGGCTGTGGACGCAGGTGTACCCCGAGAGGCTTCCAATTCCCGCAGGGCATCCAGGAGGGGCCGGATCTGGTAGAAGTCAGCCTCTGCCTTAAGAAGGGCAGTTTCTCCATAACCACGGGGCAGGTCCAGACGGCCTAGCCGCAAAAAGTTGAGGATGTGCCGGAAAGCCTTACCATCCCTGTCGATGAAGTAATGACCATCTCCTTGCGGGTTAAGGTTGGCTGGCATTAGGGTGTCAGCCCTAAACATGGCCCCCAGCATAGAATCTGGGAAGCGCGTCAGGGTCTCCAGTGTAGTGGAATATAGTGTTCCCCCCACATTTAGGGTTACGGGACCCCCAAAGGAAGGGGGTGAAGAGGACACAGGAGGGGGGGAAATTTTGGGTAATATAGGAGACAGGCAAGGAGAAGGAAAAAGCAGATATTTGAGGGTTTGGAAAGAATTGGGTGGTAACGTTCAGACTTGCTAAGTTGGAGGCAGTAAAAGCAAGACAGTAAAGTTTGTAGCTCACCCAAGCTACTTTGGTGGTGGTTGGGGGCTTCAGGACACAAAAATCCCCGAGAGGATGAAAGAACCGATGAAAGGAACAGAAGGCAGCCAGACAGGGTCAGGGAGCTTTTGGTCCAAACGATTCGGAGTGTACGTGGTCAGCGATTCCCTCCTGTATTCTTCAGACAGTGGGTTTCCGGAATTCAACCAGCAGGTGACGGTGGTGAGCACCGGTCGGACGCTGAAGGGATCAGTTTGAGTTTCTGAGCTTTTGTAGTAATAGAGTCCACGTCGGGTTTCGAGGACCTGTCCAGAGGCCCAGCCAGGGTTAGGGGCGTGTGTCCCAAAAGATGGAGGCGCAACTGACAGGAGCCGGTGGCCAGCAGTTCTGTATGGCTTGGGAGAGGCGATGCTCTTGCAGTCAGAGCTGAGAGTGTCCCAGGACTCTGTTGGGAACAAACAGTCTCAGGACTCGGGCGTTACCGCCTTCCTGGGTTGTCGCAGCAGCTACTGAGGTCCTCTCCACCCCCAGGAAGTGGCCTAAGGGCAGCGGTCAGTGGCCCTTTAAGCGACAGTACCGCCCCTTAGCGCCCCGCCCTACGCCCCCGTGGGTTGGCCGGGCTCTGTTATGGGTGGGAACCCGGTCTTGCCAGTGCGAGAGTTGGGACGGACAGGCTGGACCGGCCGACTGGAGCGGGGGTGGGATGATTCACAGGCTTCGTTGCGGATGTGGCCGCGACGGCCCCGCGTTCCCTGCAGGTGTGCATGACCTCACTAGTACAACTTGGTCGGGGATGGAGTCTCCAGTCCATCCCTCTAGTCTGAGAGAATCCACGTCTCCGGGTTGGATCCCGGTCGGGAACTCCCGAGGGGGCGGATGCTGAGCCATCGCATTCCCGGGATGCCTTCGGGCCATCCCAGAGAGCCCAGGTTCCCACGCGGTGGCTTCCCTAGTCGCCTGGGCTCGAATGCTCCTCCTGTCAAGCCACCGGGTGCTAGACAGCCTCCTCCTTTACTAGAGAAACCCTAGCCTCTTGAGTAACCACGGTTACATCTGCTCATCTGGGTGGCCAGTGTGACAAACACCCTGCCGGACCCCCAGGTGGCGCACAGTAAATGAACTGAGAAAGAAGCCAAGCTGAGAGACTTTAATGGAGACTTCAATGGGGCAGGGTGGGGAGGGGCCTGGAATCACAGAGTATGGAGGTCGTGACTGCGACGGCTTAGTTTCTCCGGGTCGTCCGACGCCATGAGGGAGAAGTCTCGGAATATGTCGAGATACGTCTCATCTCCTAAGGAAAACGGAGGAAAGGCTGGGAGGCTGGGCAGCTGGGCTACACAGTAGGTAGGGGTGGTCCTGGCAGGGTGCATCCTAAGCACAGCACCTTTGTTCCAAAACATTTTGTTAAATAAATAATGGTATTAATGCAGTTGGATACTAAGGAGTTAGGCATGTAAGAGCCAGCATTTCGATATGGACCTGGGGTCGGGGTGGGGGAAAATACGTGGTTACTTTACCTGCCTGGCCCTGGGCCGCTTCAGCCTCCCTCATCTTTGCCAATCGTAGCCTGAAGGGTGGGGATTAAGGAGTAAAAGACCTGGAACTTCTCCAAATCCCTATCCTCTGTCCAATTCTTGAGTTGTGTCACTCCTTAAAAATGCCTGTCCATAACCAGTGCTTTAAAAAAAGCTTAAACGCACGAACTTTGTTGCGATGTTGGTGTCCTAATAATGGCTTCCCTCTCAATGTCTCACCCAACTGGTCCATGCTCCTGCTCCACACCCCACTCCACACACCCCTCCCCAGACCTCACACTCCAAGTCTGGTTTTGGCATTAGTCCCACCCCAGCGATGGATGGACTGTCCAAGCATCTGCCTGCCCCTCCGGCATTCTCACAGGGTTACGATGTCAGCATTGGCAGTTTCCATTGCGATAGTCAGAGGGTCCCTGCCTTCTGTGTCTCGAGCCCCCAGATCTGCACCCCGTTTCAGGAACAGGCAAGCGAGCCTAGAGAGGAGAGCTAAATTCAGTGGCAGGCATCCCCCAATTTCACTCCCAGAAAGCTTCCTCCCCATGGTGCCATTTCCACGGCTCCCTACCCTGTGTGGCCAAGAATGGTGGCATGGTGGAGTGGACCCCGGCCAGCACTGTCTGCTTGGTTCACATTCGCCCCATTTTGGAGGAGAAACTCGCAGGCCAGAAGAGAATTCTGCAGAGAGAGATCGAGAAGGAGTGGCATTTTTAGAGGTGGATTTTTGGATGTTTCAGGGTTTAGCGAGGTGTCAGGCTTGACCCTCGATCTTTAGATGCTCATATATTAAATCTATCCCGGGGATGGAGAGATGTCTCAGTGGTTAAACGCACCAGCTACTCTTCCAAAGGAGTCAGATTTAATCTTAAGCACCCACACTGTCTGTAACTCCAGTTCCAGGGGAACACCCCCCCCCCACACACACATATATATACATGAAAGAAAAACACCACTGCACATAAAAAAATTAAATAAGATAGCATTTGTTAAGAAAGAAAAAGCCAGGCAGTGGTAGCACATGTCTTAATCTAAGGGAGGCAGAGGCCAGCAAATCTGAGTTTAAGGCCAGTTTGGTCTACAGAGTGAGTTCCAGGACAGCCAGGGCTACACAGAGAAAATCTGTCCCTCCCCAAAGCGTATCCTGTACCCTGATGAGACATGTTGTCCCTCTTTTTTTTTTTTATTAAAGATTCTTTTATTTTTATTTTATGTGTATAGGTGTTTTGCCTACAGGTATGTCTGTATCACATGCAGTAAATGAGGGGGCCAGTAGAGGGCGCTGGATCTCCTGGCACTGGAGTTACAGTTATGAGCCGCCTTGTAGATGCTGGGAACTGGTCCTGAGCAAAGGCAGCATGAGCTCCTGACCTCAGAGCCATCTCTCCGGTCTCCTGCTATTCTTATTTTACCTTGAGGAGACTAAGTCACAGGGATATCGACAACTTGTTTAAAATCTCCTGTAAGTGGCAAGTCAAAAATCTAATTTACCAACTCCAAATCACACTTCAAACACCTAGTCTATATTATTTATCTTGCCCTATGGGATGGAGACCCCAGAGAGAGATGGGAGGAGCTCTAGGGTAGAGTTGGGGATATCAGTATGGTCCTCACAGCAGCTGTGGCCCGGATCAGAGGTGTGGCATTCCCCTGGCCCGCATTGACCCAGTTGACATCAGCTCCATGGGCCAGGGCATCAGCCATGGTAGGAAGAGATGGGGGGTGTCCAGCAGCTTGAAACAGCAGGGCCCCAGGGTGCAGGCTTCCCATGTCATCAGATGGGGACTCTGTCAAAGGGATTTAATTCTGTTAAGGAGTATCAGTGCCGGGTCTACAGGGAAAATCTTCAGCAAAGTCCCCAGATGCTGCAGTGGGGTAAGTCACGTCCAAATTGTGGGGAGGCCCTTGTGACTCAGGGCTGTGGTGAGAAATGGGAGCGCTGTGGATGTGTATACGTGTTGGTATGTGTGTGTGCAGGGCCCTGGGTGTGGAAGAGATAGCATTGCTCATTTCCCCAGACTGGCTGGATGCCGGAGGGGAGCTGACGCCCTGACAGGCTCAGTGCTTACCTTCCCCCGCCCTGGTGAGGCGCATAACCCTCCCTTCTTCTCAAACCTTTGGAGATGCCAAGCTCAACCTCTCTCTGGAAATGCCCCTCTCTGTGGCTCTTCCTGACCATACTCCAGCCCATACTTGTCCTCATGTCAATGTCACATCCCACTGTGACCTCCTGACTCTGTAGTCTGCTCCTCCCAACCTCCTCCAAGGGACACCCTGGACCTCACATTCTGCCTCCCCTCCAGGGCCTGGCCAGTACTGAGTGTTACAATGAGTCGGACTCTCTACCTGATTTGGATCTGACAATGCCTGAGTGTGGCCTGATGGAAGGCTTTGGGGGCACAGGAGGATGTCCTCTTGGGGGTCCCCTGCCACCTCTTCGCCCACGGATTTCAGGAAGCTTGGTCAGGAACTTTTTCTCCACATACTTGGCATGAATCCAGGCCTCCTTCTCCTGCCTGGAGGTGAGAGGAGACAGCCTTTGGTCCCTCTGCCTCTTTGCCATTCCTCTCCACTACAGGGGAAGCCCCGAGTACCTCCACCTCAAGCTCACCGGGAACAGCTGGGCCCTGGCTTCTTCACTGCCATAGCCTCCACCCGGGCCTCATAGATCTGGTTGATGATGACATTCCCCAGCTCACACATAAGCTTCGAAGGCCCAGAAGAGGGCAAGAGAAAGAGGGAGGGTAACCGGGTGAGTGTCAGAGGGAGGGTAACCGGGTGAGTGTCAGAGCCCTCAAAGACTCCTCCATCCTCTGTCTTCCCTAGTTACCTTCACCAGTTCTGGTTCCCAGGAGTCAAGGGTCAGAGAGCGGACTTTGGAGAAATGAACACCAAGGCTCCTGGAGGGCCAGAGGGAGAGTCATGTGCAGACACAGAGGAGCTGAGCCAGGAAGAGCGCAGCAGAGGCCCTCTAGCCTCGACCTGGCTCTGGCCTGCTCACCATTGCTGCTGAACTCTCTAGCCTCCCCACTTGGCTCATGATGCTTCAGTCTGGAACATTCTTTATCTGTCACCCCTTTTCCCTCTGTATACTTCAGACTGGTGGTGAGGCCTTAGGGACTTTCTAGGACCTCACAACCCTTTCCCTCTTGGGCTCTTGTTGGCTGTCCCACCCTCAGCAACTGTAACCCATGCTTCTTCCGATCAGGATAATAAGTTCCTCTAGGAGGCCCCCAGGCCTGTCCACACCCAACTCACACGTGCACTTGTGCTGCAAACTTGGTGGTGACAAGAAAAATGTAAGAAAGAGCAAGGGCAGGGTGCATGAGAGGGGCCATGCTGCAGTTGGAAGCAGGGCTTGTGCTCTGGGTCTGAGGGAATGACCTGTGGATGCCGGAACACTGAATGCAGAGAGTGACGCCAAGGTTGATGCTGGCCCACTCTGGGGCTGGCTCCCTGCAGTCGCAGCATTGCGCATTTCCATCCACGCTTTGTACCTGGGCCGCCACCTGCCCAACTCCCCCAGACTCCCTTCCTCTGGCTGCCCCGCCACAGCCCAGAGTAGCAGCAGAGCCCGGGGCATGGTACCCTGAGACCTGAGGGAGACAGGAGAAAGGATGAGCAAGTGGCCTAAGGGTGAGGGATGTTCCACGTCCCCGGGGCAGTGTGGCCCATGTGAAGGTACCTGGCCTGGCCCCCGAGGGCTGTTCTCCAGGTGAGCCTGGCTGAAGGCTGAGGCGATGCTGCTCTGGACGGCACTGACCCACAGCTGCAGGAGACGCTCGGAGTCAGCCTGGAGGAAACAGGACCTGCAGGCGGTGTTGAGAGTGACAAGACCAGGAGTCTGAGACCAGAGAGCCGAGAGCCATGAGGCAGGGAGGGCAAGCTGACAGTCTGCAGATTCCCCGCTGGATAGACAGACTTTGAAAGATGTTTACTTATTGATCTATTTCTAACGAGAGACTGGACCCAAGGCTTTGCGCATGCTCAGGTAAGCACGCTGCCTCTGAGTTATATCCAAGCCATTTTTTTTTTTTTTTACTTTAGTTAGAAATAGGATCTGATAAACTGTCCAAACTGACTTCAAACTTGCTAGTAGACCATTCAGGCCTTGAACTTTTCAGAAAGACAACATTAACCTGGTGGTGGTTGTCGCTTGGGTGGTGGTTGTCGCAGGTGGATCTCAGAGTTGGAGACCAGCCTGATTTACAGAATGAATGAGTTCCAAGACAGCCAGGACTACACAGAGAAACCCCTTCTTGGGACGAAGAGAGACCACATTATATTCAAATGTGTGTGTCTGTGCATCTGTGCAAACACACACCCAGTATGTTGTGGAGTTGAGTATCTCCTTCCACCACGTGAGGCCTGGGGATGAACTCAGGTGGACAGCTTGGCACACGTACTGAGCCATCTCAGTAGCCTCTCTCTCCTTGAGACAGAAACAGGCCGTGTTCCTCAAACTTAAGATTCTCCTCCCAAGTGCTGGCGTTACAGATCTGCTTCGCACCTGCTATACTGAAATCCAGGTAGTTCCACCTTGTGGTAGTTTGACAATATTTTTCAAGATTAACATACAAAGGTGTATTTATACAACCCTTTTGGGTTTTGGAATTGTATGCTAACGGTTTCTAGCAGGTAGTGAAGTAGGTTTTACAGCATCTTTTCAACTGACAATGAATTTACTGTAAGGGGAGCACTGGTACTCCTCTAGTGAATGGCAGTGTCCTCCAAAGTATCTCCCACCACCTTGTTCTCTCAGTCTGGGCCCCCTGCTTCAATCCAGTCACCAAAGGGTTAAGTCCTGGACCTGCTCAGGGAGACTCATTTTGGTGGCTCTGCCTTTTGGGTTTGTAAACACTCAGACATTTTAGAATATCACCCCAGGGGCTCTACTCACTTGCTGGTGGACACTACTTCGAAACAGAAGCGCCTTTCTGAGTCTGGACAGAGCTTCACTGTACAGAGACGAAGGTCGTCTACCACCACGGTCACAGGGTCCTGGCAGAAAGTGATAAGGGGGGCCCTGAGCCAGCCACTGTGAACAAGGGCTGAGTTTATCTAGAGCCCAGGCACCCAGGACCGACCCACCTTGTATTTCTTCTGGTAAACCAGCTGGTTGTTCTGAATGGTGAACCAGCGCCTGGGGGAGACGGAAGAAGTACTTACATGCATGCCCAACATGGGGACAGGCTCAGGAGAGGACAGAAGAGAAACTGGGCTCTTTGCCCCCCAAGTAGCTTGCTGAGGAGAGAGGTGTGGACTGACAGTCCCATGGGACATTCCAGACAATGGTGGGAACTTAGGCAGAGTGGGTACACACTTGACAGCTGAGGGCTGTTCTGCACACCCTGGACAACCGAGATTGGACATACCTTCCAGCAGATGGCAGTAAGGCTAGTCTTCAACTCCTGACCTTCCAACCTCCACCTCAAAAGCTAGGCTCAGGAGGATATGCCACCACACCCAGTTTTCTTTCTTCTAACTAAATTTACTGTTGTAACTTTTTGTCTAGCGTGGCCAATGTTGAAGGAGCTAGCAGGGGGAGACAGCCTTAAAGGTTATAAAAATGGGTGACAGTGATAACACTGTCTCTGGGTGGCTCCTGAGGGTACTGGGATCACTTCTACTTCTACGAGTATTTGTTTGAGATAGGATCTTGCCATGTAACCCAGGTAAGCCTAAAATTCGCTCTGTAGTCCAGGCTGACCAGGAATCTCCACTCCACTCCACTTAGTCCCCTGACTGCTAACATTACACCAAGCTTATTGCTACAGAGTTTGGTAAATGAAGCTATGCTGGGGAAGGGGCTCCGTTTTCTAATTTGTACCAAGGTCCCTTATGGGCTGGGGGTGGTTCTGAAAGATGAACTGGTCACATCAAGACACGTAGCATTCTGTTTCAAGCCCTGTAGGGTTTCCCCATCTTCCTCAGAGTGGTCTCAAAGTCCTACCAACATCTGCAAAGTTCTAGAAGGATTCCATAACCCCTTTAGCTCCTCCTCCTTCCTCCCTCACTCTGTCCGGGCCCACAGCTCGTTTTGCAAACGCTGTGGGGACCCAGGGCCTTCCTTCCCATTTCCTTGTCCTTCTGCCTGCAGCAGCCTTTGCTCAGATATCTTGACTCCGAAGTTACTTTCTTAGCGGGGCATGATGGTGAACACCTGTAATCCCAGCTCTTGGGCGATGGAGGTCCAAAGATCAGGAGTTCAAGGGCATTCTTGGCTACATAGTAAGTTTTGAGATCAGCAGCCTAGATACAAGAGATTTTCCCATAGAGTGTGTCAAAAAATAAAGTAATAGTTCTGTTCCTTATTTGTTTGGAGACAGAATTCCAATCCTGCCTGTTCCTTGCTGGTGCTAGGCTTGCAGACAGTGATCCACAAAGCCCAGCCCCTGATAGTTTATTTAGAATTGGAAACCCTACATCGTGGCTGTAGCTCAGCTGTAGATCCCTTGTCTAGCATGGTTTAAGGTCCTGAGTTCAATCCTCAGCCCCCCCCCCCCACACACACACACACAAAGAAACTAAATTTCACTCTCTCTTCCCAGGTGATCATGTCCCTTGCTGTATTATTTTCTTCTATAAAATAATTATCCCTTTCTTTTTCACCTCACCCCCTAATTTTTTTACACAGGGTTTTGCTATGAAACTCTGCCTGACTTAAAACCTCAAATTCAAAATCTTTCTGCCTCAGACTCCATAGTGCTAAGCTTACAGATATGTATTAGCACATGTATATTATTACTATTGCCATTATTATCATCACTATTATTATTACTACTACTATTACTTTGATAGGGATCCTCTATGTATCCCTGACAGTCCTGGAACTTGCTATGTTGTAGATTAGGCTGGCCTTGAACTCATAGAGATCTGCCTGTTTCTGCCTCCCCTGAGCTGGGATTAAAAGAGCGTGCCATTGTGCCAGATTTTTTTTTTTTTTTTTTTTTTTTTTTTTTAGGTTTTTCGAGACAGGGTTTCTCTGTATAGCCCTGGCTGTCCTGGAACTCACTTTGTAGACCAGGCTGCCTCGAACTCAGAAATCCACCTGCCTCTGCCTCCCGAGTGCTGGGATTAAAGGCGTGCGCCACCACGCCCGGCTTCTTTTTTTGGTTTTTCAAGACAGGGTTTCTCTGTGTATCCCTGACTGTCCTGGAACTCACTCTGTAGACCAGGCTGGCCTCAAACTCAGAAATCCGCCCGCCTCTGCCTCCCAAGTGCTGGGACTAAAGGCGTGTGCCACCACACCCGGCGTACCAGATGTTTTATTATTACCTTCCAACATAGTATGGAGTTATTTATTGATCTGTTTGTCTGTCTTTGCTGACTAAGGGTTGGATCTTGATGTACTTCATACACAATACACAATCACTACCGATCCGAGAATACTCAATGGGTCGGGTTTAGCTGAGACAGTTGTCTTCTTACCTGCTCCATGTCTTAAATGCATTGCTGGCACGTTTGAAGAGATGACCTTCCATTACCAAGCCACTAGGCCCCTCCTTTAGGCTTGGCTCTGGCTCCTCACCACCCAGCTCCTAGAAGCATGAGAAGATCAAAGACAACTGGGACAGGCAGAGACCAAAGCCACCAGCTGGTTTTCCTCCGACCCCCATACCAGCCCTCACCTTCTGCTTCAGTGACACATGCCTCTGTTCCATGTCTCTCTTCTCTCGAGCCGAGTTCAAGACTAGGCTGTGCAACTGGGCATAGAAGGGTCCTCTCAGATGTCTGAGTTTGTCCCAACCAGTCCAGAAGAGTCACCTTAGTGTACCCTAACCTCTACACCAACTTTCTAGAGTCTTTACCTGGGTACCCAACTCCTTCCGATACTGAGCCAGCCTGTTTAGCTCTTCATGGCCCTGCTGGAAATAAGTGGCCTGGGCCTCAACCAAACGCAGTACCTGACGGACAAGGTGGGCAGGGGGCAACTGAGGAAGGACACTCTTCTCTCTCCCTCTTCCCTCCCGCTGTCAGCCGGTTCCTCTCCATCTTGGCTGCCCCTGAAACTCACGAATTCCATGATGTCAAATTTCCTCTTATCCTCGATCACATTGACCTGAAGGCCCCAAAAGACCTCAGGTCAGTCTAGAAATCACAGCATTTCCCCCGCTGGACTCCCCTTCTTCTGGACACCTCAAGGCATGCAGGTGTCTTGGAGGATGGGCTGGGGTAGGCACCTACCTGCAGGGCATAATCTAATGCCCGGCTCCGGTACCCAGCTCGAGCGATCCTCAAAGCAGTTCCAGCGTCCTCTGCTTCTTGGACACGGCGCCTGGGGACCTCTGCATTGTGGGTCAGAGCAGCCTCCAGGCTCTCGGCCCCTCGCCAGAAATCCCTGCGAGCCTCTCGGAAGCCCCGGAGACCTCTAGAGTTAGGGGAGACAAAACAAAACCACCGACTTACCCTTCTGCTCTAGGAAAGAAAAATCTCAAGATAAGGCCCACCTATCTCCTGTCAGCCTGTGTAGAGAGGGAACTCCAGGCAATCCTGGGATGGGAAGACAGAAGCCAGGCCACTTCCCACCCTCATAGCTCCTCCTGTGGGGGAGACCCTGTGGGAAGAGAGGGAGGTGGGGGGCTAGTTTCTGGGGGATAAGGCCCCCCTTTCCCTCCCGTCTCACTCCTTGACCAGAGTCTGGATTTGCTGCTGCAGCGTATGTTGAATAGCATCAAGAAGCTCCTGTTGGGAGAAGTTGACAAGTGACAGTCAGGATCTCCATCAACCCTACCCCATCCATTCCCTCACCCTCAGCCACCCCCACCCCCCACACTCACAGCATGGCTGTCAAGCTTGTGGTTCAGACTCACGGTGAATTTTTCCAGACACTCCTGGGTACGAAAAAAACCACAGAGACACCAAGGTCCGTTCAACTCTAGGTAGGTCCCGCCAGACGGACCTAGCCTGGATGGTCACCCCAGCTTTGCTTTGTCCTGGGCTCTGCAGACCCCAAAGTCAGCCCTCCTCTACCGCAGTCCCCTCTATCCCAGCCCCCTACCCCTAGCAACCACAGCCCTGGTTCAGAAGTATCACATACCGCCATCATGGGCTCTGGTGGACCCAGGCGAGCCAGGTCACAGATGCCACCAACGAAGGCACGGCTAGCAGCAAGGTAATGGTGGCCGCTCTCCAGGAGGCAGGAGCCCAGCTTGAGCAGCTGGGGGACATGAAGCACAGAGAGCATACCACCAGAGGCCAGCATACCAAGGGATGTTCCCTCTGCTCCACTCCAGTCCTTGCCCAAGGCTGTACAGCCCTTCCCTAACCTCATCTGCCGTCCCACCCAGTCTGCTGCAGCCGCCACCCCCAAGTCAAACTCACAGCTGCAGTGTCGTTACCCCGCTTCCTTTTCCAGTGCCTGTTTCAAAGTTTCTGCCCATTCCTCCAAGTTTGTTCCCAAAGTCACTGTCATCTCTACTCCCCAAATATCTTTCCCTGTCTGATCCTGCCTGCCTTTCTGTGTCCTGTTTAAATAATGGCTCCCCCTAGAACCCCATCTTCCTGCACTGTCTGGTTACTAGTACCCAGTCCCTGCCTAGCCTTGTTCAAATCTTTGTCCTTTGTTGTGTGTTGGGGTGGGGAGCATGTCTCATGCTGTTCTCTCTAAACACTCCCTTTCAAATATTAACTAGCCATCTAGGCCTCAGGGTCAGGGCCAAGTAAGACGTTGGGGTGCTCGGTTGTCCATTTTTTAGTGCCCCTGTAATGGTCAAACTGTAACTGACTGATCTGGGAAGGGAAAGCCAGGTGGCTGAGCTAGAACCCCATGTGTGGCCGTGGCTGCATCACCCTAAGGGTGCCATGCCGGACTTTGGCCAGGAGCCGCCATATCTTGAATAGACCAAGTGTTGGTGGAGCCTTTCCGAGGGGTTCAGGGTGGTGAGAGGCGACAGAGAGGCTTTGTGGAGAGGTGGCCGGGTGCCAGGAGCCCGGGCTCCATGTTTTCCCAGCACATTTTTCTGGAGGCTTGTGGAGGTGTCTGAGAACTGTAGCTTGGGTTGACAGTGTGGGTCAGCTGAGGTCGGGACACTGACAGAGATCGAGGCTTAGTAAGGAGCTAAGGAGACGAAACGTCTCTAACTCACAGTGTGGATCAGTGGATTGCCTAGTTCTCATATGTCTACAAACCCTTTTCTCCAATATGACAAAAGACCTTCCATAAAACTGAGCCACTCGCTGGGGGTGGTGGCACAAGCCTTTAATCCCAGCACTCAGAAGGCAGAGACAAGTGATCTCTGTGAGACTGAGGCCAGCCTGGTCAACATAGCAAATTCTAGGCCAGCCTGGGCTACATAGAAGGATCCTGTCTTTAAAAACACAAACAGCCTGGCAGGGGTGGCGCACGCCTTTAATCCCAGCACTTGAGAGGCAGAGGCAGGNGGATTTCTGAGTTCAAGGACAGCCTGGTCTACAGAGTGAGCTCCAGGACAGCCAGGGCTACACAGAGAAACCCTATCTAGGAAACAAAGCAAAACAAAAAACAAATCTAAGTCAATAATTACAACATCTATAATTGAAGTCAGCAATAGAGAGGAACTGTCAATGTACAAGACAACTTGAATAGACTTCAAACACTTTGTTATTTTCAAGACAGAGTCCTTCTGTATAGCCCTGGGTATCCTGGATCTCTCCCCCCTTCCTCTCCCCCTCCCCCCCTCCCCTCCCCCTTCACCCTCTCCCTCCTCTCCTCTCA
>NC_034603.1:37738356-37739887 GCF_900095145.1 Mus pahari
CTCTCTCTCTCTCGACTGGGCTAGCCTCAAACTCAGAGATCCACCTGCCTCTGCCTCCTGAGTGCTGGGATTAAAGGCGTGCGCCACCACACTGGACTTCTAGTTTTTTAGAAAAGCCAACTTCAGGCCAGTGAGATAGTTTACCTGGTAAAGACATGTGACAGGTAAGCCGGGCAACCCCGAGTGCAATTCTGGAGCCCGTGGTGGAGGGAGAGAACTGTCCTCCTCCCATGCATTACACACACACACACACACACACACACACACACACACACACACACACACACATGATTATATAGATGATAGACAGACTGACAGACCAGCACTCCTGAGGTAAAAGCAGGCAGGTCTCTGTGAGTTTGAGGCCTAGCCTAGTCTACATAGCAAGTTCCAGGCCAGCCAGGGGTAGATAGTATGACCTTGAAAAAAAAGAACAGTATCTACCATAGGATTTCTCAATAGCCTCTGAACCTACCAATTAGGCTAGGCTGCGTGGTCAGAAAGTCCCAATAATTAATTCTCTTGTCTCTACTTCAATACTAGCATTATAAATGCATACCATACATACACCTTGTCATTTTTGCATAGGGGGGAAATCAAACTTAGATTTCATGCTGGCAAGGGGTACACTTTATTGTCCAGTCATCTCTCCTGGTCCCTGTAGACTTTATTGTTAACAGGACTGCACCAGTGCTAATTTTTGGTTGTGATAATGAGGAAAAATTGCATTAAATATCATCTCTCAGGGAAGCTGGCAGGGACATGGCCTCTCTAAGCAATTACTACAAGTGTATGATTAACCTGAATTTTAAAAGTTCAATTAGAGGGCTGGAGAGCTGGCTCAGTGGTTAAGAGCACTGACTGCTCTTCCAGAGGTCCGGAGTTCAATTCCCAGCAACAACATGGTGGCTCACAACCATCTGTAATGGGATCTGACGCCCTCTTCTGGTGTGCCTGAAGACAGCTACAGTGTACTCATATACATAAAATAATTTTTTTGTTGTTGTTTTTTGTTTTTCAAGACAGGGTTTCTCTGTGTAGCCCTAGCTGTCCTGGAACTCACTCTGTAGACCAGGCTGGCCTTGAACTCAGAAATTCGCCTGCCTCTGCCTCCCGAGTGCTGGGATTAAAGGTGTGCGCCACCACGCCCGGCTAAATAAATCTTCTTTTAAAAGTTCAGTTAGAAACATTTGAGGAGAGTACATTGAGCTCCATCAAGACAGTGCCGGGGCAATCGTGAGCCAGACGGGCACTGGGCGACTCTGTGCCTCACGGAGGAAAATCAACTAAACATGGGCAAAGGAGATCCTAAGAAGCCAAGAGGAAAAATGTCTTCATATGTATTCTTTGTGCAAACCTGCCGGGAGGAGCACAAGAAGAAGCACCCGGATGCTTCTGTCAACTTCTCAGAGTTCTCCAAGAAGTGCTCAGAGAGGTGGAAGACCATGTCTGCTAAAGAAGAGGGGAAATTTCAAGATATGGCAAAGGCTGACAAGGCTCGTTATGAAAGAGAAATGAAAACCTACATCCC
>NC_034603.1:37739898-37741965 GCF_900095145.1 Mus pahari
CTTCTGTCTTAGAACCTACTAAAACAGACCAAGCTATCTTAGAACCCATAAGAGATTCACCTGCCTCTGTCTCCCAAGTGCTGGGATCTGGGTATTTTTTTTTTTCCCAGCTTTTTTTTTTTTTTTTTTTTTTAGCCCTGGCTGGTCTAGAACACACAGAGATCTGCCTGTTTCAACTTCACCAGTATTAAGATTAAAGGCATGAGCCAGTACATCCAGATTTTAAATGTGATTTTGTGTGTGTGTGTGTGCGCGCGCGCGCGCGCGCCAGGCACAGTTAACTTTCAGTGACTCTAACTTATTCCCAGTCTCTGGCCATCTCCCTGATCTTTTATTTTAATTTTATTCTAATCTTTTATTTTAATCTGACTTTGCATCTTTTCTCCACGACTTGGTCACCTTTTCCAGGCGGGTCTCCAATTCTGACACTTCAGTTTCCACCAGTTCAATTGAGGCTCTGGGAAAGAATGGACAGCACTTAGGTCCACTGGGCCTCTGCTTAGCATCAGGGGCAGGGTAGGCGTCATGGGGTGGTGGGTACACACAGACCAAGCAATGAGTCCAGCCAGTTTCTGCTCTTGTGCTACTGTGCACATTCTAAGCTTCAATAACCCAGGCCAGAGCAGGAAGAGTAGGAGGGTGGATGTGGCCAGGGCAGGAAGTTGCTAACCGCCCTGGGGCAGGTGCTGGGGGAGGGGATGCCGTGAGAAGGAAGGAAGAATGCCAATTATAAAGGCCAGAAGGGGCAGAAAGGCAGAGTACGGTGAGCTTCGGAGAGCATGGGGGCTTTTGGTTTTTTTTTTTTTTTTTTTTTTACTCTGTAGCCCAGGTTAGCCTGGAACACTTAGCAACCTCCATGCCTCAGCCTCCCAAGTGCTGGGGTTCCAGGCAGGAGACTCCTTGCCTGAGATTTGAGAGCCTGGCTTGAGTCGTAGAGGCACCAGTTCCCACCAGTTTCCTCGGGTCCCTGTGGCCTAGGCTCTAAGGTTGGTCCTGCCTGGGGAATGCTGGGGTGTATGTTGGGACATAAGGGACCTTCCTTCCCCTCCGCAGTCTGATGGACCTGTGCACACTTACCGGAAGCGGGGTGAGTCCTTGAGACACTCTTCAAAATCTAGCTTGACCGTCATCTCAGATGGCTTGCCTTGGGAGCCTGGGCCCTGGAGGTAGGTGGGGAGCAGGTAGATGCACTCCCCAGCCCCCAAGATGGGTATTGATGGAGAAGAATCCTCTGGTAGGAAGAGCCTGGGTCTGGAATTCTTTCCCCAAAGGGAATGGGGTGACCCAGGAGGAGCTCTAACCCCACCACTTCTAGGCAGCTCTGGGAGGGGTAGGGGTGGGGCCTGGGCGGAGGGGGGTGCTGAGATCAGAGAAACCACAGTCCCTCCTCCAGAGACTGCCTGCTGTCACCTTCCATCTGAGACGCTGGTCTTTCCCTACTGCTTTCTCCTTTGGTGAATAAATTTTTTTTTGGGGGGGGGGGAGGAAATGATGGTCTAGAGTCAAACACTGTCTCTGTCACTTAAGACTTTGTGTGATTAGTTGGGCATGGCGCCACATGTCCTTAATTACAGCAGAGGCAGGCGGATCTCTGTGAGGTCAAGGCCAGTGTCATCTACATAGCAAGTTACAGGCCTGCCAGGGCTACACAGCAAGACCATGTCTACAACAAACAAGCAAAAGGCAGTGTGACCTTGGACAAGTTCTTTGACCCTTCAGTCCCCTCATCTGGCAGACAAAACCCTGTTACAAAGCCAGGGGTAGCACACACCTTTCATCCCAGCACTCATCCGGTAGATCTCTGAGTTTGAGGCCAGCTGGTCTAGAGTTCCAGGACTACACAGAGAGACCCTGTGTCTTAGTCAGGGTTTCAATTCTTGCACAAAGCATTATGGCCAAGAAGCAAGTTGGGGAGGAAAGGGTTTATTCAGCTTACACTTTCTACATTGCTGTTCATCACCAAAGGAAGTCAGGACTGGAAATCAAGCAGGTCAGGAAGCAGGAGCTGATGCAGAGGCCATGGAGGGATGTTCCTTACTGGCTTTCTCTGGCTTGCTTAGCTTGGTC
>NC_034603.1:37742035-37770832 GCF_900095145.1 Mus pahari
ATTACAGATGGTTGTGAGCCACCATGTGGTTGCTGGGATTTGAACTCAGGACCTCTGGAAGAGCAGACAGTGCTCTTAGCCACTGAGCCATCTCTCCAACCCCTCAGCTTGGTTTCTTATGGAACCCAGGGCTACCAGCCCAGGATGACACCACCCACAATGGGCCCTACCCCCTTGATCACTAATTGAGGAAATGTCTTACATGGATACTCCAGATCTCATGGAGGCATTTCCTCAGGGAGGCTCCTTTCCCTGATAACTCCAGCTTCTGTCAAGGTGACACACAGAGCCAGCCAGTGCACCCTGTCTCAAACCCTGCCTCAAAGATGGTGTTAATAAATGTATAGCATGCTGATTCTATCAGACATTGACATTCTCTTGCAAGGTTGGGCCTTTTCAAGACCCTAGGTTTTGGGACCAGCAAAGTGGCCCACTGTGTAAAAGTGTTTTTCACACATCCAGGCTGACAACCTGAGTTTGACCCCAGAAACCCTAGCAGAACTTGCTATGGAAAGTTCCTCTGACCTCCGACCTTCACAGGTGTGTACCAATGTTAACCAAATAAACCAATAATGAGTTTTTTTGTTTTGTTTTGTTGGTTTTTCGAGGCAGGGTTTCTCTGTGTAGCCCTGGCTGTCCTGGAACTCATTCTGTAGACCAGGCTGGCCTCGAACTCAGAGATCCGCCTGCCTCTGCCTCCCAAGTGCTGGGATTAAAGGCGTGCGCCACCACTGCCTAGCATAATAGTGAGTTTTAAAAGCCACTGGGTTTTGCTTTGTGTTCTGAGGCAGGATCTCACTTCGGAGAGCAGACTGTGCTTGATTTTGTGACCTTGCTGCTTTAGCCCCTAAGTGCTTGCTCCCAGGAGCACTGCTCCTTGGGTTGCTCTGCCTTCCTGGGTTATTGCGTATGGACACCCCTCCCGCTCTCCCAGGCTCCCAGAGCAGGCCCAGTCTGGACATGCAGCTCCCAGCACTCAGATTCCTGATGTTCTCTTTATTGTCCGTTAGAGTGGAGACAGGGAAGGCGACCCTCACCCCACTCCTAGTTGACTACATTTTCCAAGGTCTACGTTCTTTTTCCTGAGTCCACTGGAGCCGCAAGCTTTCATCTAGAGAAAGAAAAGGTTAGGCTTTCTTGCAGCAGGGGTAAGCTCTTGTCCATGTGACCCACAAATGTCTAGAACCTACCCACTTAACCCCTCTGCCTCCCTGGGCAGTCAAGTTACCCCCTTGCCTTGGCCCAGGCTCACGTCTGCGCCCATTCCAGCTTGGAGGGTTCTGGTTACTTCCATGTTCCTTTTCTGAGCTCCCTGGGCTTCGGCACCTCGGCCCCTTAGCCCAACAGTTGGGCGTCACCTGTGACCCATTGACTGTGGAGGACATAGTACTAACTAGAGAGGGGTGGGGTAGCAGAGGGGAGTCAAGAAGGAGGCATGGAACCCTTGGCTAGTGCTAGGCCGGAGGGGATCTCAACCCCTCTGAGCATCACTCGGACTTGTTCTCTACAATGTAGGCAATCAACTCCAGGATGTTTGAGACCTCTTTTACTGCCTGTGTCTGATGCACTGGCTTAATGGGGATTGGGAGGCTGGGAGATGGGAGCTTGGTAAGAGCCAGGCCTAGAGAGATGGTGCCCTCGCCAGGTTGCACTAGAGTTAGGGTTATGCTCAGAGAGCCCTAAATGGTTTTGTCATACCCAAAGAGGCTTCCAACAGTACCTGGAGTGCCTTTGGGATTCTCAGTAACCCAGGTCAAACCTGAAGGACCTGGAAATAACAGGAGGACAGTTTGTTCCGTCCTCCCACCCCACCCCCGGCTGTCCTCCCTGGGCCATCCTCCCCAGGCTGTCCTCCCCGGTCTCTCACTGTCCTGTTCTTCATCTTCTATATCCTCTCCAAGCTCTGGGCGGGAGCCGGACCTCAGATACCTTCCTTTGCTGTAGTATTCCCTGCGCTGTAGATGAGCCAGCTGCCCCATGGAAGAGTCTGAGGCTGAGGGGAACTGGTTTCTATAGATAGCAGAATCTGAAAAAGTACCCCAGACAGTCTTGAGTCTGTGGCCACCTGCTCTGCCTGTGAGTCGGGCCACTACCGGATGAGAGTTCAAGTTCTCATCTAACACCCTTTCCCCATGTTAGAAGGCCTTCAGTGAATCCCCATTCCCCAAGGGTTCTCTTAATCTCTCTGTTCAGCCCCCCACCCCTGAGTGAAGACTCAGCTCCAGTTCCTAGCCTTTCCTTCCCTAGCCTCCAGTCGCTGCCTCTCTATCAGCCGAGCAAGACTGTAGGCCAATGCTCTCTGAACAAATCAGAACACAGCAGAGATGAGAGGAGCAGAGAGCCAAAGAGAACATGTAATTTACATGAAAACATGTAAATTTCAAGGAGATCTGGGCTCTGCAGGAGTCTCTTGTCTCCACTCTGCCATCCCAGGTGGCCCTGTCACTAACCATTGGTGTTTAAGACGTGGCTATCAGTCATCAGGACAGCGTCGTCGTTGACTCCTGTGGCCAGTCTCCCCGCCCAGCCTTTCTCCACAGGCCTAGGCTTCAGGTCTGTCGCCACAGCTTGATTACTGCTGCTGATGCTGGCACCGGTGCTCTCGTCCTCACTGGGCAGGTTTCTCGGGGACTTCAGGAACTTCCCTTCACTGTAGTGTATCTTTCGGTGCTTGTCAAAATCACTGGAGTCTGTGGGCCAGCGTGAAAGCTTAGCTTTCCCCCAAGGCCTTCGCAGAAGGGCTGCCCACCCACCCAAGCTCCCCTCTCCATGGAGATCCACCCCCGGTCTCACATACATGTCTTGGCAAAGCTGTCTGTGGTCTTTGAGTTTTTGTTGTCTCCGTACTGGAGGACCTTGGGGAGGAAATTGTCCATTGTGGCAAACCTGAAGGGGAGGGAGACTAGTTGGGGGTACAGAAGGGAAAAAAAAATAAAGGTAGGGGTAGGTGTCGGGTGGGGACCAAGCTGCTGACTCCCCAGATCAGTTTTTGGTTATTCCTGAAGAGGACTGTAGTACCTACCATTTTAGGGTCCGAGGAACAAAGCTATCGGAGACTGCCTTCAAAGGTATGAGGGCAGAGGGCACAGCTCAACTAATCTCTGAGAGGGCTCTCACCTCTCTGCCACTGACTGAGGAGTCACCTTGAGAGAAGACTCCTCGGATGGGTCCTCATCGGTGTCCTGCAGCCTGCAGAGGAGGAGGCAGTGTTTGTGCCCCGAGGCTTCTCTCCCTCTTCCTCACACCCGTGTTAGAAAACAGTTTAGGCTCCAAAGCTAGGGCTAAGGGCTTAGCACCTGTGGTAGGGGGTTCTGGGTTCATCCGCCTTCATAAAGCCATAGTCTTTGTCAGCAGGGTGGTAGGTCGCCAAGATGTTCATTTCATCCCAGCGCTGAGACTTCCTAAGGTGAGGGAAGGGGCAAAGGAGGGAGCTCTTCTGGCGACCCTCTCCTAACAGAGAGCTCTCCTTCATTCTTCCCGGCAAAAACTTCTTCTTATATTCCCTCGTAGAGGCTAGGATGGGAGCCAGATACCCAATGATAATCAGTGTTGTGTGGCCAGGATTCCTGTGACACCTGCTGCCCTCTCCAAGTCATGTAACTTCAGATTTCCAACCCATCTGACCTCACCACCTCTCCCTAACCAGGGCCTTGGGACTCCACTTTTTCCTTGGCTTCAGCTCTCACCTTTCATACTCTCTAGCCCTCCTTCCCTCCTCTCTCCACGTGACCATGGCCAACCTCTCTCCCTCTCTCTACCTTCTCTCTTCCCCTTGCCTTTCTACAATAAAGCTCTAAAACCATTAAAAACAAAAAACAAACAAACAAACAAGCAAAAAAAAACCTGAGTTGCTTACTTCTCCGAACCGGAGGGTTTCTTTATCAAAATGGAGCTGCTGTTTTTTAGGATGCTCCGAGGCCGCTCCGTGAGAGATGACCCGGAGTGTGTACTACTCTCCGAGCTGTACACTTTAGTCTCCTCCGGTCCAGGGGTGGACGCCTTAGTTGCACCAGTTCCAGTGCCAGGGGGTGTGCTGGACCCAAGGCTTGCAACCTCCTGGAGTGGCGGAGCGGGGCCTGAATTGAGGGTCACTGCCCCTTCAGAGGGCTGAATTGGACCAGGACTGCGGACTACAGGGTTCCCGGGATGCAAGAGGGAGCCAGGACCGCGAAGCAAGGCTACTCCGGAAGGTAATCCAGTGTCTGTCGGTATACCTCTGACACTGCCAGCTACTGTCCTAGAAACCCCGCCAGGGGATTCTACACTGAGGCCACTAACAGGTGCGAGAGACTCCGGCTTCTCCATAGCTCAACTTGGTAACCACTTCCTCTGCCTAGCCTGCTAGCGGCACATAGCCCTGCCCGCTGGCCCTGCCCCCACCGCGGTGGGCGGTGGGCGCTGGGGGCTCCGGGTCGGACCGGACCTCCTCCGCCTCCTCTCCCTGGCGCTGAGGCAGGTGAAAGGACGACTATCTTGACTTCAGCCTGGGAGCTCCTCCGTACACCCTTCTCTAATTGTTACACCCCAAGACTTTCTTTGTCTCTGTAATTTGTTCCCGCCCTTCCCCGAATCAACCAATCACAGCCAAGGGGCCTGGCCAGGGTGCGGAGCCTTGTGACGTCACAGCCCCACAGCGCCCGGGGGAGCCTCTGAGGAGGGCTGGGTTCTGTAAATAGCGCTCAGGTAACCTCCCGGAGGTGTCAGCTCTGTCCCTTGAGATTTACCCATCGCGACACCGCTAGGATTTTTTTTTTATTAGTAACTTTGAAGATTTAAGAGTTTCACTGGCTCAGAGCTCAAGCTGGCCTTGAACTGTGTGCGGGTAGGAGAGGTGTGATGATGCAGAGTGTGTGGGGTCGGTCGGAGCGGGGCGAGGTGCGGGACTGGACGGCGACACTTCCGGCCTCGGCACTGTCAAGGGCTTGGATTTATAAAGCTACCTTTTCTCTGTCCCGAAGAGGGCGTTTACATCCCTCGCCTTAAAGCGTGCGCTGTGAGGGGAAGCCAGCAGCCCCTGCGTTGAGGCGAATGCTCTAATAGGTCGCTTTTCCCCCCAACAAGGGTTGGGTCCACGGCGCCGGGCGACGTCGCAAAGTGTTCTCTGGGCGCCGGCACGCCTTCGTCGCAAAGACCCACTGTCGCAAAAGCAGCCCACCGCGTCCCGGCTCTCGTCGCCTCTGTCGTCCCGCTGGGCCGTAAAGCAACCCCGACCCCGTCGTCCTTCCGTCCCCCTCGTGAGAGACCGCGGTTCCTTAGCTGCGGACGCTCCAGTGCCGTAAAGCACACCAGGCCCCAGCCCCCCGGCCGTATTCCCCCAGGGCGTCGGGCCGCCGCGGTTGCCACGGTGCCGCCAAGCGCGGCTGTCGCGCGGCCGCGGGATCAGCGGCGATGGCGGCGGGGTCGGGTGGGAGTGGGGGCTCTGGGGCGGGCCCCGGGCCGGGGCCGGGGCCCGGCGGGGGTGGGGGTCCCGGCAGCAGCGGGCCGGGCCTGGGGTCCGGCGGGGGTCTCGGCGGTGGCGGGGAGCTGCACCCGCGCACCGGGCGCTTGGTCAGCCTGTCGGCCTGCGGGCGCACGGCGCGGCGGCAGCAGCCGGGCCAAGAGTTTAACCACGGGCTGGTGCTGAGCCGAGAACCCTTGCGCGATGGACGCGTCTTCACCGTCCGCATCGACCGCAAGGTGCAAAGCCGGGGCGGCTGAAACGAGGTGTGGAGGGGGTGGGAGGGGACGAGAGGGAGAAGAGGTAGGACTGCCAGAAAGTCTGCATCGCCAACCGAGCCTCCAGGTACCGATAGCGAGCCGGCACACTGTAGTGCACCGAGAAGAGAAAGGAGAAGGACACGGAGCAGACACATTCATTCTGAAGGAGCAGGAGTTTCCCGCAGGACCGGGATCCAGGGTCCGGTTATTAGAACGGCTAGCGAACACATCTAGCACAACCTCTTAGGGATGGAAGACAGACAGGTGCCCGAGATGGGATGGAAGAGTAGAAATAATAAAAAGCACAAACTGTTGACAAACGCCCCAAACCAGAAAGATAGATGAGGAGACCTGCGAAAAAGGGTGTCTATGTGACTTGCTTGACTCCAAAACGGATTTGGAAAGAGAAGAGAATGAATTTGGGTGGAGCTTTACCCTACTAGAGGACTGGGGTTGGGAATGAGAGTGATGTAGGAGAGCGAGCATTGTGGACCTAAGAAGCATGCGATTGGAGTGGTTGAGGATCCACAGAGACTGGGAGCTAAGAGGAGGTCAGGTTAAAACCAGGGCCTTTAACCAGCTTGTTCAGTGGGTAAAGCGGGTGATGTGGTAAGACACGTGTCAGCAGATGCACACAGATGCTGAGAGCCAGTGGGTCCCGGCAGTTATGGAGGCTAGGTCCAAAAAGTTATTTGTGTGTCTATGTCAGTGGCCTCAGGACAGGGTGAGAGGGACACCGTGCTCTGGAATGTGGCCTCTGGTGATGGGATTTCATACTGAAACTCTGTCTGCCACCCTCTCGTAGGTCAACTCCTGGAGTGGCTCCATTGAGATTGGAGTGACAGCACTGGATCCCAGTGTGCTTGACTTCCCGAGCAGTGCCACCGGGCTGAAGGGAGGCTCCTGGGTAGTGTCAGGCTGCTCAGTGCTGCGGGACGGGCGCTCTGTGTTGGAGGAATATGGCCAGGACCTGGACCAGCTTGTGGAAGGGGACCGTGTGGGTGTGGAACGCACAGCCACTGGGGAGCTCCGGCTCTGGGTGAACGGGCGGGACTGTGGTGTGGCAGCCACAGGCCTGCCTGCTCGTGTCTGGGCTGTTGTGGACCTTTATGGCAAGTGCACCCAGATCACCGTGCTGCCCCCTGAGCCAGGCTTCAGCCCTCCTACTCCTATCCCTACACCTCCCCTTGAGCCCTTGGCCCCTCCAGAAGAATCTGCCCTGTCGGAGCGGGGGACCTCTGTGGATGAAGGTGAGAACACAGCTGGGAAATAGGAGTTTTGGCTGAAGAAATGGAGCAAAAGCAGTCACAAGTCAGCTGGGGGAGGGGAGGGGCCATTGAGCCCAGAGCCTATTACAGGGGACTAGAGGGGTTAGAAGAGATGGTCTCCTGACTGGGCCCTGAAGCATGAGCTGAACCCTATTCCCCTCCCATCCTACCTGGTCCCTAGCCTTCATGGTGTCCCCAGCGCAGGCACGGCCGGAGACGTTTCCTAACAGCCTTGATTCGCATAATGGTGAGGGCTTCGGGGAAGGCCAGGGAAGGGGAATGGGTACTGAGGTGGACAGGGTGGGATCTAAGAGATGGTAGGGAGAAGAGGGTCCCAAGCTAGCTGTGGGGGATAGAGCTTCCTTCGTCTTGACTTCCTTCTTCTTGCTGCTATAGATTTTGCCAGTATGGAGCTGTCTGAGGTGGTGAGCAATGCCATCCTGTCTGCCTACAACGGGGGCCTCCTTAATGTGAACCTGAGCTCCCCACCAGCAGGGGACGGACTGGCATCCAGTGGGCCAGCCACTTCTCCCATCCTCACTTCCAACGATGCCCTTCTCTTCCACGAGAAGTGTGGGACCCTTATCAAACTCAGCAACAACAATAAGACGGCGGAGCGCCGGAGGCCCCTGGATGAATTCAACAATGGAGTTGTCATGACCAACCGCCCACTTCGAGATAATGAAATGTTTGAGGTATGTAACATCCTGGAGTCTGACTGAGCTTCCTGCCAAAGATTTGGAGCTAAACCTAGGGATTGATCCTTGGTGGCAATATGCCAAAGACTGGTGAAGAACCAAGGGTTTGAGGGCCTGTCTTCTGTTGTTATATTTCCTGGACCTGTCTACTACTCTCACTCAACCCCAGATCCGGATTGACAAGCTTGTAGACAAGTGGTCTGGTTCCATCGAGATTGGTGTCACCACCCACAATCCCAATAGCCTGGAGTACCCAGCCACCATGACCAACCTGCAGTCAGGTACCAGCTCTGGGTAGGGGTAGGGACACGGGCTTGGAGTTGATGAGATCTAGACAGCCTTTCCCTAACTGGGTATACATCTTTACTAGGCACCATCATGATGAGTGGTTGTGGAATCCTGACCAACGGCAAAGGCACTCGCCGGGAGTACTGTGAGTTCAGTCTGGATGAACTGCAGGTGAGTGTAGAGCACAGTAGCTTGGGCCAGTCCAGGAAAGCCAGGCCGCCAGGCAGTGTTCCCTGGAACCAGGACGAGCTCCTTCCTGCACGAGGCTGCTTCTGAGGAGGCAAGATTGTCTATCAGGCTCTAAGTGTGCTTATTAGTAACGCCTTTTCCCTTCGGTGCTAGGAATGGAACCTAGGGCCTTGGACGTGTTTGGCAAGTGCTCTACCATTGAGTTATATCTCTAGCCCCAATAGCACTAAGTAGGTCAAGATTTTAAAGGAACAACAACAAAAAGATTGTTTTTAAAATGGTTTAATTTAGGGCTGAAGAGATGGCTCAGAGGTTAAGAGCACTGACTGCTCTTATAAAGGTCCTGAATTCAATTCCCAGCAACCACATGGTGGCTCACAACCACCTGCAATGAGATCGGATGCCCTCTTCTGGTGTATCTGAAGACAGTTACAATGTACTTACATAAATGAAATATTTAAATCTTTTTTAAAAAGTTTAATTTAGTATCTACATTGGGCATTTAGGAAATGTGAAATTGTTGTGTCTGGAAAGCAGGGACCCAGCTCCTGCCTGAGTGGCTTAATGTGACATTCCTCAGTGGGCGGTCTGCTGTGGAATGGGGTGGCAGACAGTGCCCAGGACTGAGTGTAGCTGAACTCCAGACTAGGGTCTTTCTTCTTTGCTTAGGAGGGTGACCATATTGGCCTCACGAGGAAGTCCAACTCTGCCCTGCACTTTTTCATTAATGGCATCGATCAGGGTAAGGTGCCACACAAGAGAGACTCCTGGCCCAGGGCTTAGTGGGTCACCCTCACCCTTCTTTGTGGTGCTTGATCTTCCTCTGTTTGACTCTTCCTTCATGCTGTTCTGCCAAAGGCGTAGCTACTCCATTGACACCACCAGTTGTATATGGTGTAGTAGACTTGTATGGAATGGCGGTGAAAGTGACCATCGTCCATAATAACAACCACAGTGACCGTCTCCGCCGGAACAACGCCATCCTGAGGGCACTGTCCCCCGAGGGTGCTCTTCGTCGCGCTACCCCTGCAGCCCAGGCAGAACCAGAACGCCTGCTCTTCCATCCTAACTGTGGCCAGAAGGCGGCTATCACCCACGAGGGACGCACTGCCCTGAGGCCCCAGTATGACCCATGGGATGGGAAGACACCCGCAAGGGGTCTCTAATAGGGTGCAGGGGCACTGAGGTGGGAACATGGGAGGGTGTCTGGTATGGGAAGTCCTGGACAGAAAGGTGGAGACTTTTGGGAGCAAGAGGTCTGCTTGGTTGTCTTGGGGCAGTGGGTAGCAGACTAATATTGCTAGTTTAAGCCTTGACACACACACTCTGTGTGCTGAGAGCTGAGTTCTCACTTGCTGTGTCCCCAGTGCCACTGATGACTTCAATCATGGTGTGGTACTGAGCAGCAGAGCCCTCCGGGATGGAGAGGTGTTCCAGGTGCGCATTGACAAGATGGTGGACAAATGGGCTGGCTCCATTGAGATTGGTGTCACCACCCACAACCCTGCCTACCTCCAGCTGCCCTCCACTATGACCAACTTACGCTCTGGTGAGCCCCAGAGGGCAGGGTCGATGCAGGGTGCCAGAGAAGAAGCTGCTCCAGGGTTAGGGTTTGTTCCTTGTTCCTCATCTTCTGCTGCCACTTCTGCTCCTACAGGGACCTGGATGATGACTGGGAATGGGGTAATGCACAATGGGACAACCATCCTAGATGAATATGGACACAACCTGGACCGCCTCAAGGTGAGAGAGCAGTCATACTGACTGGATATAGTGTTGGGGGGGGGTCGGGGAGGCTTGGTAGATGCAGGGCCATCTCAGGCAGGAACTCTGCCTGACTCCTCACTCCAGCCCCACTTCTCCCAAGGCAGGGGACACAGTGGGTGTGGTGCGGCGGGAGGATGGAACGCTCCACTTCTTCGTCAATGGGATGACTCAGGGCCCTGCTGCCTGGAATGTCCCCCCGGGGGTCTATGCTGTCGTTGATCTCTACGGCCAGGCTGCCCAGGCTACTATTGTGGATGACGTGGGTGAGGGCCCGACAGGGCTGGGGTAAAGGATTAGGGTGGCCTTGGGAATCCTTAAAGACACCTAGAGACTTAATAGGTGATACCTACTATTGCAGAGGTGCCTCCAGTCTCTGAGCCACTTCCTGAAGGAAACAACCAGATGTCTCCCAGTTCTCCATCCTCAGCAGCTGGGGGCTCTGACCTGCGCTTCCACCAGCTGCACGGCAGTAACGCAGTCATCACCAATGGCGGCCGCACTGCTCTCCGCCATAACTGCCGCAGCGAGTTCAACGATGCCATTGTCATTTCCAACCGGTCAGTCTCTAGTCTTTAGTGTCTCTACTGTCCCACTGCCTACTTATGTAAGGGCCTTAGTGATACCCACTCTCCCCAACAGAGCCCTGCGGGATGGAGAACTGTTTGAAATTGTCATTCAGAAGATGGTAGATCGCTGGTCAGGCTCCATCGAAGCTGGTGAGGGACCCTCGGTGCAGGAGCTGTAGGGTATAGGATCCCTGGGGCCTAGGGATCACTTCTCACCTTGTGTTTTCTCCCAGGAGTTACTGCTATTCGGCCAGAAGATCTAGAGTTCCCCAACACCATGACAGACATTGACTATGACACATGGATGCTGAGGTTAGGCCGTCTGCCCTTCAATCCGTCTTGGCAGGGATGGCTGGGGCTGGGTAATATCAGACAGCTAGGCCTGTGGTGGCTATAGAACTGGAAGACTCTGGGACCTAATACCCTTTCTCCTCAGTTCTGGGAATTCCCACCCAAGTAGTCCACAGAGCAGTTCCTGCTTTTCTGTGTGGGAATTCTGGGAACAAAGACAGAACTGGGCCTCAGACTAAGGTCAGGTCTCTGTGCCTGATGTCCATAACACTGGATGGTTTTGACAGGCAGAGACCCAGTAGGGGCCGATTAGTGATGAGGCAGGGAGGCTAAATCCCTCCTCTTGTCTTCTCAGTGGTACAGCTATCATGCAAGATGGCAATACGATGCGCAACAACTATGGGTGTGATCTGGATGCGCTGGGCACAGGTGCACGCATTGGCATGATGCGAACTGCCAAGGGTGATCTGCACTATTTCATTAATGGACAGGACCAAGGCGCTGCCTGCTCAGGCTTGCCTCCGGGTAAAGGTGACTGCTCTGACTTCCTGCCTGCCCTGTGCTCAGGAGGGCCAGGCCCTCAGGCTTCTGATGCCTTCTTTCCTACACAGAGGTGTATGCAGTAGTGGATCTCTATGGCCAGTGTGTCCAAGTGTCTATCACCAATGCTACCGGCCCCATGGACAACAGCCTGGCCACCAGCAACACTGCCACTGAGAAGTCATTCCCCTTGCACTCCCCAGGTACTGCTTAAGAAGGGAGAGGGCTCGCTGGCAAGTGCTCAGTAGGAGTTGGTGTGCAGGGGCACTTAGATCTGAGACACAGAGTCTCATCATCTCCCAGAGTCTAAGAGACCATGTACTACTGGGCATCTTGGGTCTTACTGTGGTGCAAGGTGTCCAGAGGTCTTGAGTCATGGCAGATGGGGCCTTAGTTTTCATCTGCAAGCTTCACCAGCAGCCTGTCTGAAGGTAGTCACCCGAATCCTACCCCTTTTCCAAACATCTCTCCACAGTGGCGGGTGTAGCTCACCGGTTCCATAGCACATGTGGCAAGAATGTCACTCTGGAGGAGGACGGCACACGGGCAGTCCGTGTGACTGGCTACTCACATGGCCTCGTTTTCAGCACCAAGGAGCTCAAAGCTGAAGAAGTTTTTGAGGTGGGCTGCGGAGAAGTAGAAGGGGCTTTACCAGCCCGTCAGACAGGGCCACCCAATGTTTGCTTTCTCACAGGTGAAAGTGGAAGAGCTAGACGAGAAGTGGGCAGGCTCCCTCCGGCTGGGGCTGACCACACTTGCACCAGAGGACATGGGGCCTGGAGCGGGCAGTGGTCCGGGGCTGCCTCCTTCCTTGCCTGAACTCCGGACAAAGACCACCTGGATGGTGTCCAGCTGTGAAGTGAGGCGTGATGGGCACCTCCAAAGGATGAACTATGGCCGGAACCTCGAGAGACTAGGGGTGAAGCACCTGGCACCGGAGCAGGCAGTGGGGGCTGGGAGTGAGTAGAGACAGCTCGCTGAGCTGATTTGTTGAACCTTGGATCTAGGTGGGAAGCCGTGTGGGCATTCGTCGTTGTGCAGATGACACAATGCACATCTTGGTAGATGGAGAAGACATGGGGCCTGCTGCCACCGGCATTGCCAAGGTAGATCTAAGAGCTGCTTTGAGTATTCGGAGGGACTAGTTGGTTGGAGTTGTGCTTTCTGACTTGCGTCCTTGGTCTCTGTTCCCAGAATGTGTGGGCTGTGCTGGATCTGTATGGGCCAGTACGCAGTGTGGCCATCGTCAGCTCCACGAGGCTGGAGGAACCAGAAGGCACGCAGCCGCCTTCTCCCAGCTCAGACACTGGCAGTGAGGGCGAGGAAGATGACGAGGGCGAGGAGCATGGGCTGAGAGTAAGGCTGCAGGAGGGCCTGCTGGGTTGCTAGGCTACCAGTTACCAGGGTAGTGGGATCTATCTCCCGGTCCAGCAGAGTTCATAGTTGAACTCTGTGTGCACTCTAGTATGGTGGGTAAAACCTGCTATTGATATTCTCTGTAGCTTACTCTGTATTTCGACACCAGGGCCAGAATCAAGTGGGGATTGTGCCCACAGCCCTTGAATTCCTGGAGAACCATGGGAAGAATATTCTCTTATCCAACGGGAACCGCACAGCCACTCGGGTGGCCAGCTACAACCAGGGCATCGTTGTCATCAGCCAGCCCCTGGTGCCCCATATGCTTGTTCAGGTGTGCCTTTCTTCCTGCCTAGCTCATTACTATTCCAGGGTGAGAGGCCCTTTCTCCTGCCAATGAAAAGATAGGTAAGAAGTTAGCCAGCTGAGCTGGGCAGTGGTGGCACACGCCTTTAATCCCAGCACTAGGAAGCCAAGAGACGCAGGCGGAGCTTTGTGAGTTCGAAGCCAGCCTGGTCTACATAATGAGTTCCAGGACAGCCAGGCCTATGTAGAGAAATGCCTCAAAAGACAAAAAAACAAAACAAACAGAAGAACAAAAGCCAGTTGAACAAAAGCCAGTTGAAGGAAGTCTCTAAGTACAGACCAGGGTTCAAAGAGAAAGGATGTTAGGGGTACAGTTCAGTGTAGAACATTTGTTTGATGTGTACAAGGGCCTGGATTCTGTTCCCAGCAGCAGTAGGACAGGGAAAGGAGATCTCTGAGTTGATAGTTTCTGCTCTCTATAAACATCAAGAAGGGTAGTATGTCAGACAGGTCACACTCTGGTACAGAGACTGATGTGGGTAGGTGGGTGGCCTCTGTCCGTAAGCTGTGCATGTAGAATAGTTCCTTCTCGTGCAGGTGCGAATAGACTTCCTGAACCGACAGTGGACATCTTCTCTTGTTCTGGGAGTTATCACCTGCCCACCTGAGAGGCTTAACTTCCCTGCCTCTGCTTGTGCTCTTAAACGGGCAGCCTGGCTCCTGCGGGGCCGTGGTGTCTTCCACAATGGTCTGAAGGTGAGGAGGGATCCAGGAAGAATGAAGTGACCCAAGCCTCTGAATGGAGAGGAGCTGGCCAAAGGGAGACAGACGTGCATGTCATTACCTGGACAACCTTTGGCCTATTGCTTCCTCCTGTGCTCCTGCCATTGAGAATGTTAAAGTTGGAAGTAAAAAGGGGACTCTAGGTAAATGAATTGGGAATAGGGCCTAGGCAGTAGGCAAAGATACAGGCAAAGCTTAGGGACTGGCAGCTAGAAAGAGTGAATGGGCAGGATGGATGCTGGTGTGGTGGTAAGGGGCTGATGTCTGAAGGTCTTTCCTCTCAGATCTGTGAGAAGTTTGGGCCAAATCTTGACACCTGCCCTGAAGGCACCATCTTGGGACTGCGGCTGGACTCCTCTGGAGGGCTTCATCTCCACATCAATGGGGTGGACCAAGGGGTGGCTGTACCAGATGTGCCCCAGCCCTGCCATGCACTGGTGGACCTCTATGGACAGTGTGAGCAGGTTAGTGGCAACAGAGAAAAGGGAGTCCTAGGAGCCTGGAAAGCTTCTGGTCCACAGAGGGATCCAGGGACCTGTCAGTCGGTGGCTGACTACTTTGCTCTGCAGGTGACAATTGTGAGCCCTGACCCAGGGACTGCCAGTGGGAAGATTGCTGGAACCCAAGGGGACATGGAAAAAGCTGATATGGTAGACGGTGCGCTAGCCCAAAGGGATGGTATCCTGCCCTTGTCTGCTCATCAGTGCCCCATCCAGTCCTTCCCAGCCTAGCTCCTATGACTTCTTCCCTGCCCTTCCAGGTATCAAGGAGAGTGTGTGCTGGGGTCCACCGCCTGCTGCTAGCCCTTTAAAGAGCTGCGAGTACCATGCCCTTTGTTCCCGCTTCCAAGAACTGCTGTTGCTTCCTGGTGCGTCCTAATCCTCCAGAGCCTGCCTCACTCCGTGGCTCTGGACCCTGACTGGAGGGCAGTAGTGTGGCTGAGACCCAAGGCCAGCTCACCAAGCCTGTCAATCATTGTCCCACAGAAGGTTACTTCATGCCGCCACCAAAGCGTAGCTTATGCTACTGTGAAGCTTGCCGGAAGTTGCGAGGAGATGAAGCCCACAGGCGCCGAGGAGAGCCTCCCCGAGAATATGCCCTGCCTTTCGGATGGTGCAGGTTCAACCTTAGGTACGAATGGGCCACAGGCATGTATTTTCCTCTGGGCAATTTTCCCTGAGAAAGGAAAAGTCCCAAGAGGGAAAAGATGACAGCACTCCTTGTGTGTGGGATGACCTTGAGGAACCAGTGATCTTTGACTCGGTGGTCTTATCTGTCCTTTTAGGGTGAATCCTCATCTGGAAGCTGGCACACTAACAAAGAAGTGGCACATGGCATATCATGGAAGCAGTGTAGCTGTTGTACGGAGGGTGCTGGACCGAGGGGAGTTGGGAGCAGGTATCCTGGAGTGGGCTGGGCTGAGGGATCTTAGGAGGAATCATGGGACTGCCCTCACCCAGCTCTCTTCACAGGTACTGCCTCCATCCTGAGCTGCCGGCCCTTGAAGGGAGAGCCTGGGGTGGGATTTGAGGAGCCTGGTGAGAACTGTGCACCTCCCCGGGAAGAGCAGCCCCCTGCAGTGCTGCTGTCCCCCTCCCTTCAGTATGCTGGGGCAGAGACCCTGGCCTCCAAAGTGCAGTGAGTACATGTGGGAGAGCACTAGGGGCTCGGGTCTGCGGGGTCCCAGGGACTTTGGAGTGCTTAGGCTTCCTACCACACCCCGTTTTCCTACCCTGGCTTGTTCCTGGTTGCTCCTTTACATGTCATCGTTCCTCCTCCCCTCCCCCTAATACACACGCGTGCGCACATACACACACACAGAGGCATAGTTTCTCTATGTAGCCCTGGCTGTCCTAGAACTCATTCTGTAGACCAAGTTGACCTTGAACCCAGAAATTCCAGTGCTGGGATTAAACACATGGGTCACAGGGAATCAGATTCCATTATAGATGGTTGTGAGCCACTATGTGGGTGCTGGGAATTGAACTCAGGACCTCTTGAAAAACAGCCATTTCTCCAGCCCCTTTTGTTTTTTTCTTAAAACAGGATGTCAAGTAGTTCAAGCTGGTGTTTGGTTTGTATCTGAAGCCAGCCTTGAACACTTACTTGGCTCGTGCTGAGTGTGGATTAATGAGCACATCTGTAGGCCTGCTTTTCTGAATGTGTATGGATACAAGTCTTTCAGAATATCATGTACCAGTCGCTGGGTTTGACCCCTTGCACTGCCTAAACTGTGCTTGTGCATTGTAACAAATTCCTGGAGTCCTAACACTAGGAGACTGGGCCAGTGGGTCAGAATTTTAAGGTTGTCCTCCCTTTATAGGGAGATTGACTCCAGCCTGGTAGAGACCCTAAACTGTCTCCCAAAAGTGGGTGAAGTAGATGAGAAGTGCACTTGGAGTGTTTGGATGATGGGAATTAGAGTGCCAGGGTCAATAAGCACATGAAGAGCGCTGGGGAGGAGTCAGTTGAGCGGGCCCTGTGAGGAGAGACTACACACATACTAGCTGGTGTAAGCCAGTGAGCAGTATTTCCCAGCAAGCAGCAAGGCCTGCGTGGAGGGGGCAGAGTTAGCAGTCATGGGGCCTTGGGAGCCTTACTCTCCTCGTTTCTGCTTGTCTAACAGATTCCGGGACCCAAAATCCCAACGGACACACCAGGCTCAGGTGGCCTTTCAGGTGTGTGTGCGCCCTGGCTCCTATACTCCTGGCCCTCCCTCTGCGGCCCTCAGAGAACTTCCTGACCAGCACTTCAGCCCGTCGGAACTTGAGTGGGTCACCAAGGAGAAGGGAGCCACACTCCTCTATGCCCTGCTGGTACGGGTGGAATAAGGGGTGACATACCACTACTCCAAGCACAGCCGGGCCTCAAGCCCAGGACTCTTGAATGACGACTGCCTCCACCTCATCCAGTGACTTAGAGCATGTCCAGGTGCTGTCCTGGCAGGAGGAGCACGTAGGCAGGCTTTGATCTAGAGCAGCTGTGAAGCACATCTCTACATTCAGGGCCCAGCACACTCCCTCCGCTGAGAGGGAGCCCAGCTCGTCTCGGGGTCCCCCCTTCATGCACTGACTTGGGGAACATGACTCCCTATTATTACCCTCCCCCAGATCACTTAATTTATTTCCGTTTTTGTTTCTGGTTACTGTGAATCCCAAAGGAGTCTCTCTGTGCCCATATGAAGCTGCTTTTTCCATGGCCACTGCGCGCCATGGGGAGGGAGTGGGTAAGGAAGGGCGGCCCGAGGAAGCTGTGGGCCTCTGTACAGTTGTTACTGACTCTGATTTCTAAGGAGCCAATAAATACTGTCTTCAGAGCATCTGCCTCCGCCTCTGTCTCCTGCGGCCTCGCGAATGAAGACTTCCAGGGGCTTTATCTCCTCAGGTCGTTCTGTAAACCCACATGGAATTTGGACATCCCGGCACCCGTCTCTGAGCGCTTCCGCCTTCCCTTTCGTCCAACCCGCAGTGCCGTTTGCCGCCCTGACTCCGGAAGGATTTGTCCTGACCGCCGGATATGACGTAGAGGCCAAGGCGCGCCGGAGGCCACGGAGAAAGCGCCGACAAGGCGGGTAGGGGGGGGTTGGCGCCAGGGCTACGAGGGAGGGGCGGGGGCGCGGAGCCTAAGACCCCCGCACGCGCGCCGGCGCCGCGGCTGAGACCCGGGAGGGACGCTGGTGCCCGGGACACGTGATCGAAGTGGCGAGCGGGCGGCGGACGGGCTTCCGCCTGGGCGCGTCGCAGTCCCTCTGAGCTCCCACTTCCCTGCAGGCCCTGCCTGAGGTCTGGCAGTCAGTGACACAGTCGGGTGCCCACTGCCCAAGCGTCACCAACAGCATCATGCCCGCACTCCTGGAGCGCCCCAAGCTTTCCAACGCCATGGCCAGGGCCCTGCACCGGCACATCATGATGGAGCGGGAGCGCAAACGGCAGGGTGAGCCTGGGCCAGAGCGGGAGGACAGACACTCGGCCCAGGGTGGCTCTGCTACCCACGAACTTGCCCCCATCCACGGGCCCGGCTGTGCGCCTGCTGGCGAGGCTAAGAGGGAGGCAGCGGCGCCTTCGGGGTGTGAGTGAAGAGGCCCAGTCTAAGTTCCAGCCCAGAACCCTGGGCTGGGAAGGACCTTGGAGAGCACCTAAGGAAGCCAAGTTCTCCCTGTGGCTGTGATGGAGTAACTGGTTTTTGCTGGTCTTCAGTCTAACGCTCAGCTTATTTACACCGCCTTGCCACTTCCCCGTTCTGATTCTTCAGAGGAGGAAGAGGTGGACAAGATGATGGAACAGAAGATGAAAGAAGAGCAGGAGAGAAGAAAGAAAAAGGAAATGGAAGAGAGAATGTCACTAGAAGAGACCAAGGAACAGGTGAGTAATCTCGCCACACTTCTGTCTCTCGCTTCCTTCTTTTCCCTACTTTAGCTGCTCGTCCCTCTTCCAGATTCTGAAGCTGCAGGAGAAGCTTTCAGCTCTACAGGAGGAGAAGCACCAGCTTTTCTTGCAGCTCAAGAAAGTTTTGCATGAGGAAGAAAAACGGAGGCGAAAGGAACAGAGGTGTGATGAGATGGCTAAAAGTAAAACTGTGCAGTGGCACAGGTGACAAGAATCTGATAGCAGGAGGGGCACCTAACTGACCTGTCTTCCTTCCACTCCAGTGACTTAACCACTCTGACATCAGCTGCATACCAGCAGAGCCTGACGGTTCATACAGGAACCCACCTCCTCAGCATGCAGGGTGAGGACTGAGGAAACCGCCAAACAGGGGGCTCTCCTGGAGGTCGCTGCCTATTTTAGCATCGTGGAACCTCTCTTCCTTTCTAGGGAGTCCTGGAGGACACAATCGCCCAGGTACTCTCATGGCAGCTGACAGAGCCAAGCAGATGTTTGGACCACAAGTGCTTACGGTGAGGGTTAGGGTTTTATTTTTGTTTTATGATTTTTTAACTCTTCAGGCTGGCTTTTTAAGTCACTAGCCAAGATTTAGTCTTGAAATCTGATCCTACCTCCTTCTATGGATCAGAATTACTGTTAATCCCATTCTTCTGCCATCCCAATCATTAAAGAACAAATATACCAAGCATGTGTATGTAGGAGCTGAGCATAAAGGCATATATACCTATGGGGTTTTTCCTAAGCAGTGAGCTTTCATTTCCCCTTAGACACGGCACTATGTGGGATCAGCAGCTGCTTTTGCAGGAACCCCAGAACATGGACAATTCCAAGGCAGTCCAGGGGGTGCTTATGGGACTGCTCAGCCCCCACCTCATTATGGGCCAACACAACCAGCCTATAGCCCTAGCCAGCAGCTCAGAGGTAGGTGTTGGTTCTCTTCAGACTAGGGGCGAGAAGAGCAAGAGCATCAAAATCTAATGGCTTGTCTCCCACCATTCTCAGCCCCGTCGGCATTTCCTGCCGTGCAGTACCTATCTCAGCCACAGCCACAACCCTATGCAGTGCATGGCCACTTTCAGCCCACTCAGACAGGTGAGAGTCCCCTGGGCAGGAGCCCTGGCTTCAGGAGTCCTACTGCCATCTGCTCATTGCAAACTCTCCTCCCCTCAGGGTTCCTCCAGCCGGGCAGTGCCCTCTCTTTGCAGAAACAGATGGAGCATGCCAACCAGCAGACCAGCTTCTCAGACTCAGTGAGTATGGAGCCTTGGGAGGCCAAGGTGCTAAGATGAGGGGAGCCCCAGGATGCCTCTAAGGTCAGCTTTGTCCCCTAGTCTTCTCTGCGGCCCATGCACCCCCAAGCTCTGCATCCAGCCCCTGGACTCCTGGCTTCCCCCCAGCTCCCAGTACAGATGCAAGCAGCAGGGAAGGTAAGGCTGGTAATCAAACCTACAGAACTATCAGGGAAAAGACAACCTCTTACTGTAACTGTCACCTACCCACTGATAAACTCTTTATCATTACCAGTCAGGCTTTGCCACCACCAGCCAGCCTGGCCCCCGACTCCCTTTCATCCAACCCAGCCAGAATCCTCGATTCTATCACAAGTGACCGCCGGGGAGCTCCAGCCACCCTCCACCCCTCAGGCTGGGGTCTTATGTGCCCCAAACCAATAAAATGTACAAAATGCACCACCATCATGCCTGAGTGCTCTTTATTTGCTTCCTATCCAACTGCCTAAACCACAAAGGCTACTATGAAGTCTCAGCATTTCTAGATTTCAATCAACAAATAAACAACTGAGTTGGGGGCTTCATATTAAACTTGTAGTTTTATTCAGGTTTGATTTTTAACAAATGTGTCAGGGAGAGAGCCCACAGGAAAGGGTAAAGCCCATGGGGGCAAGGCCTTCCCAGATGCCTGAGGAGGGATCGTGGTCCCCTCCCCCCCTCCTCTTCTCACCACCCCTACAGGGGTTTGGGAAGAGACACAGGCAGGGAAGGGGGGTGGTCCCCAGTCTGTACAGTGGTGCTTGGGGGTGAAGGACTATGGAGAACAGGGGACCAGATCGGGGATGAGTGGGATAAAGGGCACAAGACCATTTGCCAGAATCCAGCTTTCTGATTCCAAATTGAATTAAAAAGAAAAAAAGGAGAGGGGAACCTAAACCACAAGCTGTGCCCAACTCCCTTCCCCACCAGGGCTGTGAGAGAAGAGGCAGGGAGTTTCACCAAGGCCATGGCTCCCTCATTCCTGGCCAAGGGAGCTAGGTGACTGGGCAGGGTCTCCCCGACAGTTTGAGGGGGTAAGGAAAACCAAAATAAAACGTCAAATAAATTTGAATAGGAGTCCAGCCAAGGGGCCCAGCCAGAGCAGAACCTGGCTGGGGGAGGGGCCTCTGTAGGCTCATGGATCACTGCTGCCACCACGGCCACCCTGGGCAAAAGAGAGAAATCATGTTTAAGATATAGGCTGTAACTTCAACAGTAAGTGTGGGGAAAGTGGGGGCTGTGCTCTCTCACCTGGAAGCCGGTTATTTTGCCATGGCCTTGATTGCAACAGCTGCCTCCTCTGTCATGGCAGACAGCACTGTGATCTGGAAAAGCAAAATGACAGTCCAGAGAGGCCTTAACTGAAAGACTTCAAGGAGCAAAGCGGCATTCAAAGCAAGGAGGGGGCATCATACCAGGATCTCCTCTCCACAGTCATACTTCTGCTCAATCTCCTTGCCAAGGTCGCCCTCAGGCAGACGAAGGTCCTCTCGTACCTCCCCACTGTCCTGGAGCAGGGATAGGTACCCATCCTGGATGCCAATCAGCTGGTAGAAGTTAAAAGCAGGTACAGGTAGGTAGGTTAAGTACAGAGGATGGATGGACCAACCAGAGTGACAGCAACTTCCTTTACTACACACCCTTTACCAGCCCCCTCTTCCCCACATGGTGCAATCACCCCCAAACACTTCATAAGCCAATCATCTTCATCCTAATAACATACCTGGAAGTCATTCCTTTTGATGTTGGGGACATCCATATTATGAGTTGACGGGCAGATATCTTCGTATTTCTTCCCAGTAAAAATGTCAATGCCAACCAGATGGACCTGTGTACATATATCATAAAGAGAAACCCAACAAGTCAATGTTTGAAGCATGAAACAAATGCCTGAGGTGAGCACGCCATGTTATGGGTAAAGACTCAGGAATTATAAATGAACCAAGTGAGAAAGGCATACTAAAGTCATCAAGGTCCTGGAGGTTAACAAGTGAGGGAAGTCGGGCTGGTGAGGTGGCTCAGTGGGTAAGAGCACCCAACTGCTCTTCCGAAGGTCCTGAGTTCAAATCCCAGCAACCACATGGTGGCTCATAACCATCTGTAACAAGATCTCACACCCTCTTCTGGAGAGTCTGAAGACAGCTACAGTGTACTTACATATAATAAATAAATCTTTAAAAAAAAAAAAAAAGAACAAGTGAGGGAAGTCAGTCTTAGGGAACTCATTTACATCAAGTTTCAAAAATCAACCGGCAAGAACTGAGGATATCACTCAACCAATCACAATGCTTGCACTGCATGCACAGCGTTGGGTCCGATGCCTAACACATAAGCCAATCGTGGTGACACATGCCTGTAATCCCAGCATAGAGAGGTAGAAGTGGAAGGTAGTTCAAGTTTGACGGCATCCTGGAGTGCGTGAGACCGTTTGATTGTATTGGAGAAGTGTCTAGGGAAAAGTTTCTTGGACAAACGTGGGCTAAATAAGACAAGTGGAATAGGCTGAGAAAATGAAGCAAAAGGATGTAAAAGATCCGAAGACGATGACCCAGGAGAGCAAAGGGATTGTGCAGTCAGTATGCAAGGAAAACAGAAGAGGAACAAGCCTCATATATAATGTCAACAAAGGATAGGAAATATAACACAAAAATTTCAACTAGTCAGGTTGAACTTCTGAGGTAAACAGGTAAAGTCTAAGCTAAGAGAAAAAATGCCAAGTCTTTTAAGTAAACCAAAGAACAGAGAACAGTCAGCAGCAGGTAGAGGACATAAGACATATCACAATCCCAAAGGGGAAGACAGAAATTGAAGGAGCAGCAGCACTGATTTGAGAATGCAGACTGGAGCACCCCAAGAATGCTGCCTTGGGGGGAGGGGTCCTTGGCTGGAGAAATCCTGGACAAGGAGCCCAAGGAATAAGAATAAGAAACCAAATATACAAACCCAAAGAAAATTAGCACAAAGAGGGAGAAAAAAAATAGCATGATACCTTACATAAGAAACTGGGAACAGTTTAGTTTTGAATTGGAGCAAAAAGGGCCAAGACTAGAGCTGACAGTTCACTGCCCAGAGTCCTAGGGGTGTGAGAGCTGCAGGGAAGGCAGGATGTTGAGAGGTGATTCTAACCTTGGCATGGCCATGCTTGCCAGTCTTCGAAGTAGACATCTCGACGATCTTACATGGCCGGCCTTTGAGCACCACAAAACCATTCTTCCGTAATGCTGAGCACTGCATTGGGAAGGTGGCTGAGGCCCCTGCATCTCCTGTCTCGAAGTCCAAATCATCTGCCATTTTAAGAGGCTTCGATTCCAACTAAAGCCAAGAAGAGAACTGGGGTCAGTAACGATGGAGGTTAACAAGATCGCTAATCTATCCCATTCCTAACACACTGATCCATGCCCCCTTCATTCATTACCCACCTAAATAAACTTGCATTTCCTGCTTTGAAACTGGAATCAAACATACTGAAGAACTGGTGTATTGGGGGGGGGGACAGCTGGGGATCCCCGGCCCCACAATGAAATCTAAAGCTGTGGCTAGGGAAAGGAAGTCTCCTGGGAGTTGGGATGCCAAATCCCAGAGATGAGGAAAGGGCTACTTCCCGGGAGTGGGTAGGACTCAGGTGTTACTCGCCACTGAAACCAACCACCCCCTCTTCCCCACACACTGCCAGGACTATAATTAGGTGAGCAGCTATGAGCCAGCTGAAGGGCGGGGCTAATGAAGGGGTGGAGACGAAGGACAAGGCCCCACCCAGTTGTTACACCACCCCCTCCATGCCCTGTCCACACACAAGCCTGTCATTGGTACAGGAAACCACAAGGCCTCTTTGGGGGATTCCCGCCTCCAACGTGCACTTGCAGATGCAGTCAAGGGAGAGAAAGTAGTTTCCTAAAGGATCCCACTGCCAAACATTTCGATCTCAGTTCCCGAAGGGAACTCAGCCTTTTGTCGATGGCCCTCCCACTTTTCCCAGGATGCACCAGTCCTGTCGGCTTTTCAGGCCCAGCCTGTACAGTCAGTAGAAAGTGGGGGAGTGAGGGGTGGTGAATGACAATAAAATGAAAGCAAAAGATTCGTAGTAGTAATAGAAATCGTACTAGGCTGGTAGAGTTAAGAACTCTAAAACACGGGAACTCCCAAACAAAAACACGACGGGGAAGGCACTGGCATGGTGAAGATCGAATATCACCGCAGGGGAACTAGCAGCTCACTACTTTCAGGCGCTGTCGGCATGGGCCGAGAAAGAGTTGGGCTTCAGTCCAATCGCCCTCGGTTTCCCCACTTTTCCCGGTTTCCCCAGCAAAGCGGTACCACTTACATCTGGTTGGACGTCTCACTTCACATGAAGACTGAGGGATGAGCTCCAGAGGCCCATGAGGCTGGGGAACACTAACATATGCCTGCAACGGGCCCTGCGGGACGATTGAGACCCAAGGGTAGGGTCTCTCCCGCACGCCAAAATCCAAGGCTCCGTAGAAACCCAAAAAAGACCAGACCTCCTTGCGCTGGGGGTTGCCGGCTCGCGCCCACCATGTGGTCGCCCGGGGCTTCCGGTGGCCCGGGCCAGGGGGGAGGGGTCCCCGTGCAGCCATGCGGCCCCGGTCAATGTTCGGCCGCATGGCCTCGGACCCCGAGGGCAGCCTCCGATGGGGAACACTTCCGGTGCTACGGCTGCCCCTGCCCCAAAGCTGCGCCAGGCCAAGACCATGCCGCCTCCCCTCCCCCCGCGGCCACCAACCCCCTCCACATGCCCTCTCACCGAACAGCCCCCTCCCCCACCTCACGTGGCCGCGCAGCGCCGGTCCTCAACCGCACAGGAGCCTTCGCCCTGTCTGGGCCGATCTGGCCCCCGGCCCTCGCCCCGGCGTGGCCGCCTGGCGGCCTCTCCCGCGTGGCGGCCTCGCGGCTCGCCGTCCCCCGCCCTGCGTCGCTCCAACGTCACCCGGCCGGCCCCAACCGTCACCCCTCGCGCCAACCGGGCCCTGCGCCCGCCTCTCCGCACCTCGCGCCGCTCCCTCGCCGACCCCGCGCGGCGACAGCCGCCGCTCCCTTCTGCCCCCCTCCCCGACCCCCGCGTAGTTCCGTCTCTCGTCCGTGGCCCAGACCGAGGTTACGCGCAGGCGCGCCCTGCCCGCTCTCACCTCGCGCGAACGCACTGACTCGACCTGGTCCGCTCGCCGCGAGCCCAACTGCTGCCTCCGAACCCGCTACTGTGCTGCCGCCGCCGCCGCCGCCGCCGCCTCTAGCGCCGCCGCCGCTGCTGCACACGGGTCTTAGTACGCAGGCGCCGACTCCCCACTGACCAACCAAGCAGCCCTGTGACAGTCGCGCAAGCGTGCTAGGTAATTCCACCACCTTCCACCCCCGCACTGCGCAAGCGCATGGACCCTCCCCGATCTCCACCCTCTCTCCCACCTACCCATCCGATGACGCACACACGTGACCCCGCCCCTTTCCAGTCCGTAGTGCTTCCAACCAGTCGGCAATGCGCAGGCGCATCGGTTTTTTTTTTTTTTTTAAATCCCTTCAACCTCTTCTTCCCTCCCCTTGATCGACAGCTCGCTCTACCGGGCAACCCTGCGGCTGCGCAATACAGAACCCTACACTCCACACCCTCCGAAGGAAACGCCTGGGACTCAACGCATGCGTGTTAGGAATCCTAAACGCCCCTTCCACCTCAGACGTCGTCCCTACGCCGGGTGTTGAAAAGACCACGCCACTGTGCTACTTGCGGCGTCAAGAACGCATGCGTCTGAGCAGGCGCCACACCTCGGCTTTAACTGGAATTGAACAGCTCACAAACACGTTTCAGAGAACCTACCTAGTTAGGTGTGTTGCTCTTCTCGGAATCGCTGTCCCAGCTCTGCATGTGCTCAAGAGACTGCTTTCCATGGGAGACTCTCCTCCCACGCTAGTGTGGTCGGATTACTACCATCTCGGTTTCACTACTTTACACAACTTGTGCGCCATAGTTACTTTTCAGTATCCAGAGCTATCCGATACAAGCCACCATCTTGTCTAAACCCTGGTTAGTGTTGATTCCTATGGTTCGCATAGAAGCTTCTCCGTTCTAAATCCTAAATAAAGAGAACTACATAGCGTTTCTGACTGTTTTCCCAGGTCTGCTTGAGGTTTCGAAAAGGAAATGTCTAATGTTTCTTCCAAAATCAAACTATGAGAAGAGTGGCTCTGGACCAGGAGGCAGACTTTATTGCCAGGTCGTTAGGAGGCTGAGACATGAGACTTGTTATAAAGCCAGCATATAAAGTTGGTCTTGAAATTTATGATGCCTGTAATCTCTGAGTTTGGGAAACTGGAACAGGAGAATAGAAGAAAACAAAACAGTGCAATGTTGTTACTTTGACGTTATCTAAAGACAAGCGATCAGGATTCCTACTCCTTAGAAGAATGCAGGCGTGGTGGAGCACTCCCTTAATCCCGTAAGAGCCAGGTGGGTCTCTGAGTTCAAGGCCAGTCTGGTCTGTAGAGTGTGAATTCATGACTCAAAAGCAAAACAAAAAATCTGGTCTAGGTATCTAAACCTTTTTGGTGGTAGTGGTGGTTTTGTTGTTGTTTTTCAAGACAGGGTTTCTCTGTGTAGCCCTGGCTGTCCTGGAACTCACTCAGTAGACCAGACTGGCCTTAAACTCACAAAGCTCCACCTGCCTCTGCCTCCCAAGTGTTGGGATGTAAGGCATGCACTGCCACCTGTAGTTTTGAGAAAAACTTCAAATTACTGTACTTTAATTACTTTACCACTAAGTAAGGATATTAAATGACATCTAAATTTCCAACTTACTGGACCGCTTGCAAACACTAATTGGAATTATTACATGTTTGTGTAGCACAGTAGGACTATTCACCCTATATCCTTCAGTCAGTTTCCCCGAACTTTCTTTTTTTCTGTGGAATGCCAGCACTGAGAAAGCTGAGATCAGCGGATCAGTAGTCCAAGGCTATGGTAGCCTACATACTCCAATCCTAGCCAGGCACAGTGCCTGCCACCCTCCCTGTAATCGCAGCACCTAAAACTCGAAGGCCGAGGAAGGAGGATCGGAAGTTTAAGGTCATTCTCTGGGTGTGGTAATACATGTCTGTAATCCTATCTCCTGGCTAAACAGGAAGATTGCCAGCCTGTGCTACATAGTAAAACCCTATTTTAAAATTCTATCCCAGCACTGAAAAAGATATGAACTACTGGACACATGTGACATCTGTAAAAGCCAAATGGTGCAAAGCTTGGGGCGAGGGCTATTCAGAGACAATGGGACTGTAAATATCACAAACACAAAACACAATACAATTAGTGTTTGCCTAATGCAAAGGATTTAGGGGATGGACCACTAGTGACCACGAGGGAGGGGAAAGTGGGATCAATCTTTTGGCAGATTATAAAAAATATTCTAAAATTAATAGTAGCACACTCTTCAGATACTAAAGCACAAAAGCTTTGAACTGTACTCGCTCATTTATTTGATGGTACCAGGGAGTTGAATCTAGGGCCAGTGAATGTTCAGCAAGGATCACATTGTGCCTACGTCCCTTACCTGTTTGTTTGTTTGTTTAACATAATGAAAATAGGTTTGGTAATGAAAAGAAAGAACTCCTGAGGTCGGAGGGACAAGACATAAACTCACTATATAGCTCTGGCTGTCCTGGAACTCATAGACCAGGCTGGCTTCAAACTCACAGAAATTCTCCTGTGTCTGCCTCCAAGTACTGAGACTGAAGTTATTCACCAACACACTGGGTTCTCCTCTCTCTTTCTTTCAAGAAAGGGTATTGTGTATTCTGTGCTGGCCTTAAACTTTCTCTATGACTGAGTGCTGGTGTGTGGAGATGTGTAAATGCAGGTATCTTCAGAGGCCAGAGACCCCAGAGGTGGAGTTAAAGATAGCCACAAGCTATCCGACATAGGTGTTAGGAACATAAACTTAGTCCTCTGGGAGAGCAGCAAGTACTCTTAAGTACTGAACCATCTCTCTAGACCTGATTTTTTAAAAAAATCTTTGTGTGTGTGATGTGTGTGCACTGGTATGTGTGTGAGTGTGCACATTCGTGCACCACAGTGTGGCGCTCAGAAGACAATTTTAGCTTAGAGTCTCTGTCTTCCACCCCATTTGAAACTGGGTCACTTTGTTGTATACTGATACAAATGGCCTGCTAGCTAACCCCCCAAGATCCTGGGTTCTTCTGTCTACACCTCCCATCTCAAGTAGGAGCACTTGTATTCACCTCACCGGCTTCCTGAGGACTTGAACCCAGCTCATCACCCTGTGTGGCATGTGCTTTACTCCTTCAGCACACTTAAGTTTTTTAAAATATGTTTTCATTTTATTTTATTTTTGGTTTTCTGAGACAGGGTTTCTCTGTGTAGCCCTGCCTATCCTAGAACTCACTCTGTAGACTAGGCTGGCCTTGAACTCACAGAGATCAGCCTGCCTCTGCCTGTCAAGTGCTAGGACTAATATACCACCAATATTTGGCTAAAAATAAATGTTTTTTTTTAAAAAAAAAAAAGGAAACCCTGGGCGTGGTGGCACACACCTTTAATCCCAGCACTTGGGAGGCAGAGGCAGGTGGATTTCTGAGTTCTGAGTTCAAGGCCAGCCTGGTCTACAAAGTGAGTTCCAGGACAGCCAGAGCTATACAGAGAAACCCTGTCTCAAAACAAAACAACAACAACAAAAAACAAAAAACTTCAAAAACAACAACAACAAAACCCCACAAACAAACAAAAAGAGGTTCACACTTTCCTTAACAGCTGGGAAACTGCCCAGGCCATCAAGGGTATGCATATCCGCAAAGCCATCAAGTATCTGAAGGATGCCATTTTAAAGAAGCAATGTGTGGCATTTTGGCAATATAATGGTGGTGACCCAGGCCAAACAGTAGGGCTGGACACAGGGATGGTGGTCAAAAAAGAGTGCTGAATTTTTGCTACATGTGCTTAAAAATGCAGAGAGTAGTGCTGAATGTAAGGATTTAGATGTGGATTCTCCAGTCACTGACCACATCCAGGTGAACAAAGCACCTAAGATGCGCCGATGAACCTACAGAGCTCATGGCAGGACGAACCTACAGAGCTCATGGCCGATGAACCTACAGAGCTCATGGCAGGATGAACCTACAGAGCTCATGGCAGATGAACCTACAGAGCTCATGGCAGGATGAACCTACAGAGCTCATGGCAGATGAACCTACAGAGCTCATGGCCAGATGAACCTACAGAGCTCATGGCCGATGAACCTACAGAGCTCATGGCCAGATGAACCTACAGAGCTCATGGCAGGATGAACCTACAGAGCTCATGGCAGGACGAACCCATCCATGAGCTCCCCCTGCCACATTGAGATGATCCTCACTGAGAAGGAATAGATCGTTCCAAAGCC
>NC_034603.1:37770843-37773733 GCF_900095145.1 Mus pahari
TTTTTTTGAGACAGGGTTTCTCTGTATAGCCCTGGCTGTCCTGGAACTAACTCTGTAGACCAGGCTGGCCTCGAACTCAGAAATTTGCCTGCCTCTGCCTCCCAAGTGCTGGGATTAAAGATGTGCGCCACCAAACCTGGCTCAGCCAGTGCTCTTAACCACAGAGCCATCTTTCCAGCCCCCCATTTTTCATTTTTTAAAAACACTTTTACACATGAAGTTTTTCTTTTTCTTCTTTTCTTTCTTTCTTTCTTTCTTTTTTTTTTTTTTTTTTTTTTTTTTGAGACAGGGTTCTGGAACTCACTCTGTAGACCAGGCTGGCCTCGAACTCAGAAATCCACCTGCCTCTGCCTCTCGAGTGCTGGGATTAAAGGCGTGTGCCACCATGCCCGGCTTCCTTTTTCTTTTTTTTTTAAATTTATTTTATTTATGATATGTAAGTACACTGTAGCTGTCTTCAGTCACCTGAAGAGGGAATCATGTCTTGTTACAGATTGTTGTGAGCCACCATGTGGTTGCTGGGATTTGAACTCAGGACCTCCAGAAGAGCAGTCAGTGCTCTTAACCACTGAGCCATCTCTCCAGCCCTTTCTTTTCTTTTTAAAGATTTACTTATTTTGTGTATGAGTGCTCTATCTGCATGTACACCTGCATGCCAGAAGAGGGCGTCAGATCCAAGTATAGATTGTTATATGGTTGCTGGGAATTGAACTTAGGGCCTCTAGAAGAGCAAACAGTGCTCTTACCTGCTGAGCCATCTCTCCAGCCCTACACATGAAACCTTTCTAATGTATTATGTAATAATACTTCATTAAACTAAAGTTAAGGGGTAGCAATTAAGTTTGGGTAGCAATTACTTCATTGTCTTCTTTTTTGTTGCTTGTTTTGGTGCTTGTTTGTTTTTCAAGACAGGGTTTCTCTGTATAGCCCTGGTTGTCCCAGAAATCACTTTGTAGACCAGGCTGGCCTTAAACTCAAACATCTGCTGTCTCTGCTTCCAGGTTGTAGGCATCAAAGGCGTTCAACACAACCACCCAGCTTCTTCGATTGATTTTACAAGTCCCTCTTTTATCTACCACCCATGGGCCTGATAAGTAACTATATTAGATATGGCTGACAATGGACAAAGAAAATTACCTAAACACATCTTTTTACTGTTTTGTATACATTTCCTGATTTAGTCATGAGATGTGTGTATAGTGTGTGCAGTGTGTGTGTGTGTGTTTATGGTGAGTGTGTGGCATATGCATGTGATGTATATGTGGTGTATTTGTATGTGTGGTGTACATGTATGTGTGTGGTGTATTTATGGGTATTGTGTGGTGTGCATATGTATATGTGTGTGGTATACATGTGTGTATGTGGTGTGTGTATATGCATTTAGTATATATGTGTGGTGGCCCTCTTCTGGTGTATCTGAAAACAGCTACAGTGTACTCATATACATAAAATAAATAAATAAATCTTTAAAAAAATAAAAATAAACTTGCCATCAGTAAACATTTTTGTTGTTGCTGTTGTTATTAACTATGTTGCTACATAAAAAGGTTGTATAACAGCATCCACCTGGGTTGTAACTTTGTTTGTTGGAGACAAGGTTTCTCTGTGTAGCCCTGTCTGTCCTGGAACTTGTTCTGTAGACCAGACTGGTCTCAAACTCAAAGATCCACCTGCTACTGCCTCCCTAGTGCTGGGATTAAAGTGTGGACCACCACTGCTGGCCTTTAAGTCTACAATTTTGTGCTTGGATGCACTCACATCTATCCTGGGTCATATGAGACCAACAAGCCCATGGATTGGATACTCTTGATATGAGTCTCAGTGGTAGAAGGCTTGTTTAGCCTACTACTTGGCTTGTTTAGTTCTACTTGGTTCAACTCCTAGTGCCATAAAGAGACAAAATATGAACTTGAAAATATCAACTGCTCATGAGACAATTATGACATTGGAACATAGTAGTAATAGCTGCTTCACTGAAGAAAACAAAACAAAACTGGGGTGACCTTTCCGGGGTCAAGGGGGCCAAGAAGGCGTAGGCGGCTGCTGTCTTACAGAGGGGTGACATCAGTGGCAGGAACAGGCAGAGGCAGGGAGGATGGGGGAAATAGATGGATGTGAGAAGGAGGGAGAGAGACTCAGATGAGAGGAGGGGTAATTCCAAGAGAGAGACACAAGTCTCTGGTCAAATGCAGCCATGGCCTTGAGTAAGGCAGGGTCCCTGGAGCTTTCCAGCTGTCAGTTTAGGAGGATGTCTGAACTGAAAGAGATAAAACTCAGCTCCTAGTTAAGTTCCATGTAACAGAGTGGATGGAAGTGGAAGCAGTCCATGCACAAATACATAGAATAAAATCTTTAAAAAACCACAAATCTTGACTAGGGCTGGTTTGCTTTACTAATCTAAGGTCTTGGGAGGGGTAAGTCGGAGAATTAGGGCAAAGCCAGCGTGTCTGGGCCATATGGAACCCTGGTGCCAAAGCCAGACCAGGGCTGCAGAGACGGCTGAGGGTCAAAATCACCAGCTGCCCTTCCAGAGGGCCCAGCACCCGTAAGGTGACTCAAAAGAGTTCACTTCTGAGCTATCCAACATCTTCTTCTGGCCTCCCCTGGGACTGCACACAGTACACAGATACACATGTAGGCAAAACACCCATACACACAAAAATAAGTAAATAAAATATATCTAAAAAAAATAAAAATACAAATAGGGCTGAAGTGACAGCTCAGTGGCTTAGTTATTTGCCATGAAGCCTGTATTGTAACCCCAGAACTCACACAGTGCGAGCTGCTGCAACCTGTCCTCTTAAATCTCCATCACTGTGACACACACACACACACAGAGACAGAGAGAGAGAGAGAGAGAGAGAGAGAGAGAGAGAGAGAGAGAGAGAAG
>NC_034603.1:37774913-37794548 GCF_900095145.1 Mus pahari
ATGTATTACTACTAGTTAGAAATATGGGGCACAAGAAAAAAAAAAAAAAAAAAAAAAAGAAGAAGAAGAAGAAGAAGAAATATGGGTTACAGGTCCCAAGAAAGAGGTAGTTAAGTAAGAGTATCAGATGTAACAGATGGAAGGAAGTGGAGGTGGGTAGAGAAAGGGGAAGGCCTTGGCAGACTGCTCCCAGTTCTAGGGAAGGCAGCTAAGAAGTGAGTGGCAGGAAGGGAGTGGAAGAGGAAATGACAGAGGTCAAGGTATGTACCAATCTAGCAGCAGAGACAGGAGATGGCAGCCATTGAAAGAGAGCCTGGGAGGGTCAGTGGAGGATGCCTTTATCCCCAGGATTTGGGAGGCAGGGACAGAAGGAGCTCCACCAGATGAAGACTAGCCTGACTAGATACTGAGTCCAGGCCAAGAAGAGCTACATAGCAAGAGGCCATCTTAACTATTCTCCCACCAGGGGAAAAGAATTAGAGGGAAAACTGTTTAGGTGACAAAAAGCAGTTTGGAAAGGAAGGTCTCGCTGGAAGTTTGTGCTATGAGGGGACAGATGTGATGCCAGCTTTTTAATAACTGACATATATTTTTTTAAAGATTTATTTATTTATTTATTATATGTAAGTACACTGTAGCTGTCTTCAGACACTCCAGAAGGGGACATCAGATCTTGTTACAGGTGGTTGTGAGCCACCATTTGGTTGCTGGGATTTGAACTCAGGACCTTTGGAAGAGCAGTCGGGTGCTCTTACCCGCTGAGCCATCTCACCAGCCCATAACTGACATATTTTAAATAAATGCCACCAAGCTTTACCTGAGCTTTGCTAAGCCTTGGTATCCAGGGGAGATTGTTCTAAAAGTGAGGCTCTGAGGAACAGCCAGCAGTGGGTGTTTGTGGTCACGTGCTGGGAACCAGATTCAGTGAGAGGGGGAAACAGGGGGGCTTTAGCTAGTCTCGGGGTCTTTTATGAGCTGGCTCATCAGGTCAGGGCATTGACTCCATAGCCTGATCATCTGAGCCTTTTCCACAGGTCCCACAGGTGTAAGGAAAGAGCTGACTCCTAAACGTCACCCTCTGATCGCTGCATGTACTCTGGCATGTGTTCCTCCAGTAAGCGAGTGTAACTTAGAAAAAGAGCTGCAGCAAGGGCATGGTGGAGCATGCCTTAAATCCCAGCACTCGGGAGGCAGAGGCGGGTGGATCTCTGTGAGTGCAAAGCCGGCCTGGTCTACAGAATTAGTCCAGGGTAGCCAGGGCTCTGTTACACAGAGACATCCTGCCTCAAAAGACCAAGAATAAAAAATAAAATAAAATTACATTTTGCCTGCAAGTATGCAAGTGCATTCAAGTGCATTCATTGCCTGCTTGCAGGGCCTGAGGACACCAATAGAGGGCGACAGATCCCCTGGTACCTGAGTTAGATGCTTATGGGCTACCATGTAGATGCTGTAAACCAAATCCATGGGTTTTTGTTGTTGTTGTTTTGGTTTTTTAACAAGAGCAGCAAGCACTCTTAAACACTGAGCTATCTCTCCAGTCCCTAATAAATGTGATTTTTTTTTTGTTTGTTTTTTTCGAGACAGGGTTTCTCTGTGTAGTCCTGGCTGTCCTGGAACTCACTTTGTAGACCAGGCTGGCCTCGAACTCAGAAATCCGCCTGCCTCTGCCTCCCGAGTGCTGGGATTAAAGGCGTGCGCCACCACGCCCGGCGCCAGTTTCTTAATCTTAATACAAAAAGGGCTCACCTCTGCTTGTGGGCTTCCTCTCGTTCTCGAACTCATTATTCGGCCCACACCTGAAGTCCTCCGTACCTCTGACACCTTTCTGATTCTTCTGTTGCAGCAGTGAGATATCTTGATTGCCTTCCTCAACTGGGATCTCTCTCTTTTCGAGGTCAGGCTTAGAGTTAGAAGCTTTAACAGTATAAGGAAGTGGTCATTTCTGCGCACCTACTGCCTGCCTGGAGACTTGGTTCTTTTCTTGTCTCTTCTCTTTTTCTATTCACTATGCCTGATGCCCTAAAAATCACAATCCTCAGCGCTGAAAGGACCAGAGGGGTGGGTGGGCAAGTTTGCTGTTGGAATTATGACTAGGTGGACCCCAGGAGCGGCCAGCAGAGAGCGCGCTGGGACAGAGAGAGAGATCATACCGGGTCTGTCCGCGTAGCCGGCACCGCCAGAGCCGACTTGGGGAGCGCGGACCAGCTCAGCGGCGCACTCGTGTTACTCCCAGGGGGTGCTGTACCAGATAAAAATGATCTCTGTGTAGTGTCGCCCATGTCCTTTCATGTGAAGGAGGCGGCCCTCGGAAAGAGTGACTTAGAGCCGTCTGTAGATTGGGAACCAACCCTTAATTCTGATCGGTGGTGCGTTGTTCCAGGTGCTTACTGCTTAAAAATCTGACTGCTGTGGCGTTTACTGCCTAATGTGTGTTCGGAACATTAAAGGAAATAAAGGATCAAAACCATTTCATATTTTTTAAAAAGTCACGATTAAGATAGGTTAGTTGACACTTGAAGAGACGCTCCTCCCACTCCCCACCACCACCACCCCACCCCACCCCCCGGCCCCGAGACGCAAAGATAGCGAGTTTTAAGCAAACTGCTTGTACAAGGCATGAGCCAGGGGTCCTGCAATCCCGAACCTAAGAAAATCGGAAGTACTCGATGGGAGACACCAGAGCGGCGGCAAGAGGGTCAGGAGGCCAGAGGAGGCTTAAAAGAACTTTCCTGGAGCAAATATAACGTCCTTTAGTTTGCTTGTTTTTAACATATGAGCTCTGCCTGGCCTCAGACTAGTGAATCTTCCTGCCTTGGCTTTCAGAGGGCTGGAATTACAGGTACTATCTACCACACACAACCTAAAAAGAAGGTTTCTTAGTTAGGGTGTTGGTTACATGTATGGATATTTTATTAAAGAGCTGCGCTTTGTTCTAAATCTGTAAACTTTGTTTCTTTTTTTCCCCTCGTTTCTTGAGACATTGTTTCTCACTGTAGCCCAAACTGTCCTGGAACTCACTAGACGACCAAGCTGACTTCAAACTCAGTAAGGTTGCACCGGGGAGGCGAAAGCGAGGGGATCAGGAGCTCAAGGCCAGGCTGTGCTACACAGACCTTGTTTCAAAACCCCCCAAACATAAAAACGGTGCCTGCCCTGGGGTGTGCGTGGACGTTCTGTGCGGGAAGGTACCCCGGGCGGTAGTGGGTGGAGAGTTCGGGCACCGACCGTCTGAAGCGTGGAGGTCAGCGGGCCCCCCTCACTGCAGAACCGCGACTGCCGGCCGCTACCCCCACCCGGGTCGTCAGGGGCAACCTCGGAGGCTCGCCCCGGCCCCGCCTGGCGCGCAGAAGCCAGGTGGCCGTTGAGGCGCCACCAGCCGGTTTGATTTCCCGCGGCCGGTGGAGAGGGGCGGAGGGGGAGGGGAAACGAGCCGGTAGCCAATGGGCTGGGCCGGGTGCATCACGTGGCGGCGGGGAGGCGGGGCCCAGGTGTACTTACGGAGTTGCGGGAGGGGGCCGCAGCTTCAGAGCCGCGTCCAGGAGGCGGGGCCGGCGTGCGGGCCTGGGGGGCTGCGCGGCTACGATTGGCCGGCGGCCGGGAGGCGGGACCTGAGCGCGCCGCTTCAGCCGACCGCGATTGGCCTCGGCTCGGGGCCCGCGGCAGGCGTGCGGGCGAGGCTCGGGGCGCGAGGACCGAGCGGGGTGGCCGGTCCGCGAGCCGGGGGGAGGGGCCGGGGTGGTGGTGGTGGTGGCAGCGGCGGAGGAGGCGGTGGCGGCGGGGGCCGGTACTGGACCCGGCGGGATGAGCGAGGCGGAGGCGTCAGTGGTGGCGACAGCGGCCCCCGCGGCGACGGTGCCCGCGACGGCGGCAGGGGTGGTAGCGGTGGTGGTACCGGTGCCCGCGGGAGAGCCGCAGAAAGCAGGCGGCGGGGCGGGCGGCGGGGGCGGAGCCGCCTCTGGCCCCGCTGCTGGGACCCCCTCAGCGCCCGGCCCTCGCACCCCTGGCAACCAGGCGACGGCGGCCTCGGGGACTCCCGCGCCCCCGGCCCGGAGTCAGGCGGACAAGCCGGTGCTGGGTGAGGGGGGGGCACGCGCTAGGGCGGCTCTGAGGGTCGGCGGGCTGGGAGAGGGGCGGCGGGGTCTGGAAAGCCGAAGGTAGGCCTGGCCCGAAGGACTACCCATAACTAGTCCCGGAGCGGCCGAATAAACTATTAGTGGATTCCGCTGGAGGGAAATCTTGTCGCGCCTTCCGGAGCCGGAGGGCGGGGCAGGCAGGTTCAGCTAAGGCTTTGGGTAGAAAACTAAAAACCTCAGGGTCTGGCCACACCCCTGTTGGCGGGATACTTGGTGTAGTTGACTCTGGTTCTTGTTAGGTAAACCTCTGAGCTTGGGAAACAGGTGGATGGGGTCTCTTTAATAGGAGGGCTAGAACGGCTGTTGAGTTTTGACCCTGAGGGTGGACCAGGTGAGTACCCGGTTCTGGGTGAGAGACCTGAACTCCATAGGAGGTGAGAGCCTAAACCCCACTCAGAAGGAGGGTAAAAGTACTTTTGACACTTCAAGTGAAGCCTGGTTGACTCGCAGCTTATTAGGGAGGCAGGTTAGATTTTAGCTTAGTTTTCTCTCAAAACTCAGCCCAACTCCCGTCTCTTCCCCCATCTTACTATCCCCACTGCATCTCTGCCTGGCAGCAATCCAAGTCCTGGGCACTGTCAAATGGTTCAACGTCCGGAATGGTTACGGATTCATCAACAGGTATCCGAGGAAACCAGGGAGGGGGAGGAACGGGTGTCTTTTCCGAAGTGACCTGTGGGATTGGACACCTTATTTCATCTCTACCCCTGCCAAGGCACATGGTTGTGATGGCCAGCTGAGGCTGGTTGAAAGTCTTTAACCACAGCACAAATGTATGCTTACTGGCAAGAAGAGGCTGCACCCACATCTTCAAGGGCAGCAGAGGCTTAATGATCCAGGAACTTGGCAAACCTGGCCCTGACCTTCCCAGCTCCCCTGTCTCACCTTCTGGTGTTGCTGCATTATTTTTAGCATGCTGTGTGCCTTTGGGGTAGAGTGTTTAAGGCTCCTGGTTGGAGTCCTCACTGATTTCCTGGTTTAGGTCTACACTCCTAGCACCCTCACAACTTCTATCCCTTAAAGAGCTGGGGCTCATTTGAACCACTCACCACCGACCCCTAGACAATAGGACTGAAGCTCCTGTGTGCGGAGAAAGAGAGTGCCTGAGAGGCGGCTTTGCTTCAGCTGCAGCCCCACCCCTTCCAAGCTCTGGGAGAGGCTGGAGCAGATTCTGACCTAGTAGAACCAGGCTCCCCTACTTTAGCCTTCCCCTGCTCAGGCACCCTGCCCAGCCAAGCCCTCCTGGGAGCCTCAGTTCCCTCTTTACAGGCTGACCTTTGTGCAGATCCAAGTTCTTTAGAACATTTGTTCTAGGGAAGGCAGCTTCCTGCAAGGAGTGCTCCTCTCCCTTGTCCTGGGACTAAACCAGAGTCATAGGCAAGGTGGTGACAGAGACTGAGAATATGTCCTTTCGCCCTTGTTCAGTTTGTGTGGAGAGATTGTGGTTCTCCAGGCTAAGGGCAGCTAAGGCTTCGTGTCTGTTTGCAGAATGCTCCTAATGTCGTGTTCTCTTCTCACAGTTGTACACCCCTGGCTCTGGCCCTGTTTTCTCCCTCCTTGAACATAGAAGGAAGGAGCCTGTGGAATTTTCCAACCCCAACAGGGGTTGGAGGGAGAAGGGATCATTGGCCAGGGACAGTTGGACCTGGCACCAGCAGATTCTGAGGTGCCTCTGGGGTAGAAGGTGACGCTGTCCTGGCTCCTTCAAGGTGCCTTTACCACCTCCTACCTTTTCTTACGAAGTCCAAGTCCCTCACTGTGAATTTACAGTGTGCTTCTCTTTGCACCAGCTTTTGGAGCCCTGGTGGCTTGCTCTTCTTGCTCCCAGGGTCCCATCATACCACCAGGAACTGGGACAATGGAGAGGCTGGGCCCATCTTAGGGATGGGCAGGTAGGGAGGCCTCGGTGGAACTGAGTGCCTAGCCCATCACCCCCATAACAACCCACCCTGTTTAACAACCCGCCCTGTTCTGCAGGAACGACACCAAGGAGGACGTCTTTGTTCACCAGGTAAGAGCTAGGCTGGCTTTCTGAGGGGAGGCTTCTCCCTCTCTTTGGAAGCCTTTGCCATAACCCCTAGCTGCACACAATGTAATTCTCTGGCTCTTCACAATAGCCTGCCCATAGCTGGCCTCCCAGCTGACTCAGGTGCCTGCATGAACCACCATTAACCCAACTTTCATTGATCTGCTAAACAGCTGTCAGAGGGGTGTGTGCTGCCCTCAGGGCATGGCATGCCCACCACTTCCTGGAACCTGTTAACACCACAGGAAGGAATCAGGCAATTTTCTGAGGGCAAGGCCAAAGACACTTGGGTGCAGTGAGTCTCAGTGTGTTCTGTGGGCCAGCAGCAGCATCACCTGAATCCTCAGGCCCCGCCCCAAGCCACTGAATTAATCCGACGAGGGGCGGGGCCGGGCACTCTGTTTTAACATGCTCCCAGGTGATTCTGATGCTAGTTTGAGAGCCACTGCTGTGGTGGAAGTGCTCAGTGGGATCGAGGTAAGAAGCACAGTTTTACCCTGAGACAGTTCGGTTCTTCAGCCTTTGTTTTGTTCTTGAGTTCCTACTGCCTCCATGTCTTGAAGTCCTGAGGGATTTTGGGGGGGGGGGAGGACATCTTGGGGATAGCCTCGGACCTCTAGCTCATGACTTTGCCCAACTCATATATTTCTGTCTTGTGGTACTGTGGAGCTGTGCTCCAGGCCCTCCCCCTCTGACCATTTTCCTGCTCTGCCCTCCAGCCCTAGACTCCAATAAAATGTCACCAAAGTGGCGTTGGGTGGAGGCTGAAGCTGGTTCCGGGGACCCTGGCTTTGCTGCCCTCACCTTTCTCATGCCTTTCCCCCCAACCAGACAGCTATTAAGAGGAACAACCCCAGGAAGTTTCTGCGGAGTGTTGGAGATGGGGAGACTGTGGAGTTTGATGTCGTGGAAGGAGAGAAGGTTTGGGAGCTGCTGTGGGGTGGAGTTGGCCAGAACTGTGGGAGGGTGGCCTGGAGGTCAGCCAGTGCTCTGGCCCTCCTGGGACCAGCTCTGCCTCTGGCTGTGAACGCTAGAGCTGCTCTAGGACATGTCCTAAAGAACCCATCCCTGTCACCAGCCAGTAACATGTGGGTTTCTTCTCTTTAGTTCACCAAGCACTACCATGTCTGTTTTCTACACGGGACCCCAGCCCTAACAGGACCCTCAGTCAGTCCTCTGGAATGAAGGAGGGACAGTGGCTCTCTCTATCTCATCCTGTCCTGTCTTTACACTCTGGGGGGAATGTGGCAGTTATTTCTAAGGACAAGTTGTTTCTTCTCAGATGGGTACAAACTCTTTCTGCTGCCCCTCGGGGGGAGGGGACAAAGGAGGAGTGGTTTTGAGGAGTGATAGGGTAGAGGACTTGGGCCTGAAGAAGTGGGACACCAGTGATCTGGCAGGTTTGTAAGTGCTGTGTGTGCTGTCAGAGCAGCTTCTGATTGCTCCCCCTCTACCTCCCCAGGGTGCAGAAGCTGCTAATGTAACTGGGCCTGGGGGGGTACCAGTGAAGGGCAGCCGCTATGCCCCCAATCGACGTAGGTTCCGGAGATTCATCCCTCGGCCTCGCCCAGCTGCCCCACCACCCATGGTGGCAGAGGCTCCCTCGGGTGGGACAGAACCTGGCAGCGAAGGGGAGCGGGCAGAGGACTCGGGGCAGCGACCTAGACGACGGCGCCCACCACCCTTCTTCTATCGAAGGCGGTTTGTGCGAGGCCCTCGGCCCCCCAACCAGCAACAGCCCATAGAGGTGAGAGGAGAGTTGCAGCCAGGGGGCTAGTTCTCTTACATTAGGGAAAGAAGTTGGGGAGTTGTGAGGGCAGAGACCATAGACTGTCATCACAGGAAGTAGAACTAAGAGCAAGGAAGCACCAAAGACCTGGGGCATTCCACAGCCCACCTAGGCCTTTGTATATTCCCAGGGCTCTGATGGGGTAGAACCCAAGGAGACAGCCCCATTGGAGGGTGACCAACAGCAGGGCGACGAACGGGTACCCCCACCCAGATTCCGGCCCAGGTACCGAAGGTAAGGCTGCTGTTTTGCCTTCTCCTTCAGTGTGGCCTGTGTGAAATGACAGATGGGGACAAACCAGGGAGTCTGCCCAGTTCCGGATCCTGTCAGCTTGTTTCTCTTTCTAGGCCTTTCCGCCCCAGGCCACCCCAACAGCCTACCACAGAAGGTGGGGATGGAGAGACCAAGCCCAGCCAAGGCCCCACTGATGGCTCCAGACCTGAGCCCCAACGTCCACGAAACCGTCCCTACTTCCAGCGGCGTCGGCAGCAGCCCCCTGGCCCCCGGCAGCCGATAGCCGCAGAGGTGAGGGTCTTGACACTTTCTGTCCTTTTGCACCTCTACCTTCCTTGTCCCCGTCCCTCTGGCATCCTGCCTGGCCCACCCATGGCAGGCGTTACTCACTAGGAAACCCCTGCACAGGCAGTCAAGCCCAAGGTGCCTTTGCATGTTCCATCCCCATCCCCATCCCCATCCCCACCCCCATCTTTGGGGTGTGAAGTGTGAGAACTGGTCGGAAGGGATGAGAAGAGGAAAGTGAAGAAAATGTTGAAGTAGGAGGTTGTAAACAAGTCTTAATTTACCACTGCTCTTCAGACCTCCGCACCTATCAACAGTGGGGACCCCCCCACCACCATACTGGAGTGATTCCAACTCAGAGGACACCCAGAGCTACCATCTGGTGAGTGCTGCATCTCAGGCCAGCTCACCAAGAGCCTGGGGGTGGATTCTGCCAAGTGACCCTTTATGATTGCCACCCCTTTCTCTCTCTCTCAGGTATCTGCCAGTTTCCAACTGACTCTACCCAGCATCCCCCTCCCCCCTTTCCCATAATTCATGACATCAAAACATCAGCTTTTCCCTTGAGACTCAGGAGGGCCAAAGCACCAGCCTTTGGCTTTTTTCTCTTTTTTTCCCTCTCCCCTAGCATGGGTTGAAGGAAGGGATCCATCCTTATTGTTCCGAGGCATCACCTCCCTCCCTAGTCAGGCTGCGAAGGAACCAGCCAGCTCATACCTCCTCCTGATTGTTTTTCTTCCCCACCCATTTATTTTTTGTTTCCCTTCGACCTCCCCCCCTAACACCTCTGAAGCCATTTTATGAACTGTCATGTGCCACCTGAGCCTCCAGTAAAAACAAAAGCAGGCTTTCTTGTTGTCCTGGTCTCTGGCTCTTCTGTTTGAGGATGAAGACTCACTGGTGGGGCTGAGACCCGAACAGTGGGCAGGGCCTGCTAGTACTTCCTTGCTCCAGTACCCCTAGCTATTCAGTTGTGACATGAACCCTTTCACCAAGAGTAACTGGATCCATAACTGAAGGTGAGGTCTCAGCAGTGCCTGGGCACTTGTGAATACAGTTTATAAACCACTTACTATTCATTTAAGCAGTGGATAAGGACTGGAGAGATGGCTCAGTGGTGAAGAGCACCAACTGCTCTTCCAGAGGTCCTGAGTTCAATTCCCAGCAACCACATGGTGGCTCACAGCCATTTGTAATGGGATCTGATGCCCTCTTCTGTTGTGTCTGAAGACAGCGACAGTGGACTCACATAAAATAAGTAAATCTTTAAGCAGTGGATACAAATCAAAGTAGGGAGCCAGATGTGCCAGCGCCCAGAGAGCTGAGGCAGGGTTCCTAATCTCAAGTCATCCTGAGCCACATACTCTGCTTCCAGAAAACAGATTGTTTTAAAAAGTAGGGCATTTGGAATCAGGCCTGTAAACCAGCTCTCTGGAAGGCTGAGGCAAGAGGTTTGCTACAAGGCAGTGAGATGCTAGTTTTTGGAGGAGGGCAATGAAAGTGGATGTAAATAAGAGACAGAATCTAGAGGCATCGGCACCCTGAGCCCAGGAAGGACAAAGTGGAAGAGGTGAGTGAGGCGTTTTCTTTCTCTCTTAGCACACCCTCCAGTCCCCCCGCACAGGACACTCATCTTCAAACAGTGACTTTATGGATGAATCTCTATATACACATTTAATACAGCAGCCCTTGGGTTTCTGCTCCCTATCCATTTTTCAAAACATACAAAAATACCAAAGGCCCTCCCAGCCGGTGTTTGTAGGCGGCCTTTCAAGTCCCCTCCTGCCCTTAGTTGGTCAGAAGCTTTTGGGTTTAGCGCCCTTCCCGGAGGGGAACAAGAAAGTGTTGGCACCTACACTCGGCAGCCCTGGGAACAAGCTAGGGCCCCAAATGGAGTCTGATGCACTCTACCGTCCTTGCCCTGTCAGGTATGTACTGTTGCGTTCCTTTGCCCGGGAGGGTGGAGCCTGCAGAGAGGCAAGGCTAGATTTTGGGAGGGTGTATCCTTTGCCCTGGAGGGGTCAAGACAACCCCCTTCACCCAGCGCCTGTGTGGTAAGAGTTCAGTGGAAGTGCCAGTTTGGGGGAGGAGTCATAGTTGTAGGAAAGCTCACACACCACCCCTGCTGTTCATCCTGCTGAATTCAGGGCCGCCCCACCCTCCTGCAGATCCCTTCTCTAAAGGGGAGGGAAGTAGTCTAGAGCTGAGTCTGGGCAGGGGCAGGAGGAAGCAGGATGGAGAAAGCCCATCTAGGTGGCCACGGCCTAGCCACACACATAAATAATCCAGAAGAATCACACAAGGGGAATGAGGGGTACATGAACCACCCCTCCCTTCAGCTTCCCCGTTCCCCAGGCTGCTGTTCCTTCAACCTGGAAGTAACAGGGAAGAGAGGGCTAAAGTGCTGCAGAGGAAAGGAGGGAGTCTGGGTGGAGAAGGGGTCTCTCCCACCCCGTTTTGCCCCTCAGTCATTCTCATCTGGCCCTAAGTATTCAAGTTCTGTACTGGGTTTCACCTCCTGCTCTAAAAGGGAAGGTGTCCGTCGGAAGGCAGCTGAGATCTGGTCAAACGTCCGGCCTCTGGTTTCAGGCACTTTTAGGAAGGTGAAGATGAAGAAGCCAAGCAGGAGGACGGCAAATAGAAGGAAGACGTAGGGACCCATAGCATCCTGGGACAGTTGGAGAAAGAAATGTTGACAGAGATGGGAAGCCAGGAGCCAAAGACTAAGGAAATGGGGCTACGTGAAGAACAGGTGTTGCTCCCTTAAGAGGCAGTGGCAATGACCAGAAATGAAAACTTTCAGTGAAAATCTTTAGCGTTTTTTACCCTTTGCTCTCCTAAGTGTATAATTGGAGTAGATTCCTAAACCATTTTTAGCATTAATAGAAAGTTTATACCACTGGGTTTATTTTTTTTTTAGAAGACCTCTAAATCCCTTGATTGTGGTGAAGTAGTTCCACCAGAGTTATCTTCTAGAGACCACCTGTAGGGCTGGGAGTCCCTGACCAGACAGGGAGGGAACTGGGGGGACTTTGCCTTCCCTCTGGCCACGGATGTGGGAAACTGGGCAAAGGGTAGGGAACCTACCGCAACATACTGGAAGCCCATGCCAACGATGAAGTTACAGGTCCAGTTGGAGAAACCAGCGACAGCCATGGCAGCTGGGCGGGGGCCCTGGCTGAAGAGCTCAGCCACAATGAACCAGGGAATGGGGCCAGGGCCAATCTCAAAGAAGGCCACAAAGCCAAATATGGCCACGATGGAGACATAGCTCATGGCTGGAACCCGTTCCTAGAGACCAGGAAGGAATAGCGGAAAGTTTGGTTCTGGCCTCTTCCCCTTGCCTTTGACCCAGAGAACTGAAATCTTCCAGGGCTTATCGGGTGGAAGCTGCCATTCTAGGCTAAAGCAGGCCTAGAACATCCCCTGTCCACTGCCCTTTTAGAGTGTCACATGTTGCCCAATTTGGCCTTGAACTTTCAGGGCCTCCACCTCAGCCTCCCAAGTGGTGCACTGCCCCAGAGCAACGGTTCTGAGTGCTGTCATTCTGTTGGCTACCTCAGGAAGTTTCAAGGTAGAATACTCTGGTTTCTTGCTCTCCTGGCTCTGAAGCTGTGCTTTTGGGGGACATTGTTCCTGAGGTTTCATAGGAACTATTATGCTAGGCCCCAGTGTGGCCAGGGTACCTCAGAAACCTAAACCATAGACGACAGCACCACGGTCCTGGCACAGTCAGCCACAGAGCCTCTTGGGGGTTATCCCCACGGGTAAGACTGCTGTATTCTCAAAGTCCCGAGACCTCACCAGCAGCAGCAGAGCCACGGTCATCAAGATGGCACAGCCACACATGCCTGCCAGGCCCAACAGATGGAGTGTCCGTCGTCCAGCTCGTTCTACTAAGAGCACCTGTAGGGGGAGAGGGGTTGTGTGTGCAGCGGTCAGTTGGCGACAAAGAGTAACCCCAGGGCAACCAGGGCTATGCCACCAGTGGTGTGGCCATTCCACAGGCAAGCAGTTACCGAGACCAACGTGAAGACCGTATTGACCACACCAGCTCCTATGGTGGCGTAGGCTGGCTGTCCCACCCCAGCTGACTCGAAGATGCTGGTTGAATAGTAGAAAACCTAGAAGTGAGGAGCAGGAGAGACAGAGCTAGGGAAGGCTGCTCTTTATTCTAACCACACCAAACCAGACTGAGCCTGAATGCTAATGGAGATGGTGACTTGTTCCCTTCTCCCTTTCCCCAAACTGGTACCTGACCCATGCCTGGGCCTCTATACGTACAGCATTGATGCCCGAGAGCTGTTGGCTAAGTTGCAACACCACTGCGATGATCAGAGGCTGCCGGTGGGTGCGGCTGCCCAGGAGCTGGAGCAAGGACATCGGGCGCTCTCTCTCCAACTTCCGTTTCTCATCCTTTAGCTCAGCCAGTGCATCAGACACATCAGCCCAGCCCGTCAGGCGCTTTAGACCTGGGGGTGGGGAATGTCAGGCTTTATGGAACCTGAGAGGAGGCCCAGGTTACTAGCAAGATGGGGTGGAGGTATGAGCCTGGGCTATATGCAAGGTGAGGGCTCACTCTTTCGGGCAGGCCCCTCCAGGTTCCGGATGATGTAGAGGTATCTGGGGCTCTCGGGACAGAAGGGCAACAGAATCAGCTGCAGGAGAGCAGGGAGTACGGTGAGAGCCAGGAGCAGGGGCCACAGAGTAGCTGTGCCCAGCACAGACTCCAAGCCCAGCACCTATAGGAAAAGACAGGAGAGAGGAAAAGTGACTGCTCTCCTTCCAGCCCAGATACAGGCGTCCGCTCCAACTCCTACTCCAGCTCCCCACAAAGCCAGGTCTTTTTACCTGGGCAACCAGAATGCCAATGACGATGGCCAGTTGGTTGAGTGTTCCCAAGGCACCCCGAAGATGCGTGGGGGCGATTTCTCCCACATACATGGGCACCAACCCTGATGTTAGTCCTGGGCAGAAGGAAGAAGAGAGAGCCGAGGATAGCTGCATATTCCCGCAGAGAAGCCCATACATTAAGGAGAGCAGAGGCACAGAGTAGAGCCGTAGCGCCCGTGGGTACCTGAGTAGGCGCCAATGAGGAACCGTCCGAGAATGAGTATCTCATAGGAGGCTGCGGCATTGGCTAGGCCCATGAGGGCGCCCCCCAACACGGCCAGGACATTGTTGGCCAGCATAGCCCTTTTCCTGGCAGGCACACAGAGAGGAGGACTGGTCACAACACCCACGCTGTGGCCCTCCTTCCGACTCCTCCCCGCCTCTGCCCTCCAGCTCCATACCTTCCCAACCATTGAGAAATGATGCCAATGAGAAAAGAGGAGATCATGCCACCCACGGAGAAGATGGCCACGGAGAGAGCCCAGAGCGTAGTGAGGGTGCCTTGTGGGATTGAATCTGGTCCCCCAGGACCCTGCCTACCCAGCCACGTCGCATTGTAGCTCTGTTCAATTACCTGGTCGGAGGGGGGGGAGGCGAATATGGGAGTGACTCTAGAGACCTTTCTCTTTCCACTGCCTCATGTATCCTGCCCCCCACACCCCAACAGCTGGTAGGTCACTCACCTTCTGTGGGGCATTGATAACCCCAATGTTATAGCCAAACTGAAGGGAGCCAAGCACAGCTGAGAATACAGCAAGGACCAGCGTTCCAGTCACTTGCTGCCGAGGGGGTTCCCCATCCTGGACAGACAGAAACAAAGGAAAGTATGTCATGTAGAGTCATGTTTGACTTCCTTCAGGGGCCCAGGCCCAGATGCAGCATGAAGATTCTGGGCTCCATCCAGCATACTGGATGAGAGAAAGTGGGCCATATTAGGAATTGTACAAAGACCTCACTGTAAACAGAACACCACAGGAGCACAGGAGCCTGGGCGTGTGGGAAAAAACAGATCTCTGTGTCTTACACTACAGGCAAAAGCGTGAGGGTCTGGGCCTCGAAATTCCCCTATGACCTTGAGACAGACTCAGACTTGTGTGACCTTGGATAAGTCACTTCCCCACTCTAAACTGAACCTGGATTTCCTCTTCTGTCAGGTGGTATTGCCTCCCTCGGCTACCTGTCAGTCTGTGAAAACTCTTGCAAAAATCAAAATCAACTATAACAGCATCCCAGACAGTGCCTGTTTTTATAAACTAATATAAATAATGCTGTGTTAACATCAGCTCTAGCCCTCATCTCTTCCTTCTGGAAGTTCTCTCAGCTTGCTCCAGCAGACCTTAAACAGGCCCAAGAATGGCTAGTCCAGAAAGGGCATCTGGGTCATTGCTTTGGGGTAGCCTTTTAGGTCTAGGCCTAGCCAACCCTCAGCTCCTAAACTGGGACCAAGTACTCGGGGATGTGAGGGGGGATTTTAGCAGGGAGAGAGAGCCATGCCCAGGGGAAGAGGGAAGGTAGTGAGTGGTGTGAGGGGCGGTGGCAGTGGTGGCTGCTGCTGGCGGCACAGTCTGTCTCCAAGCGGAAACCTGAGCTGGGGGGGTGGGGTGGGGGCTGACACTCCCCTCTGCCCCTCCACCCACCGCACGGCCAAGAGAAAGTTCAGCCTCCTGGAACACGGCCAGCAGTGGGGGTGGGGGCCCCCCAAGTGCTCGGGTCCTAGAAACACTGTAAATCTGAACAGGTCCCGGAAGGTGAGATTCTGGATCTGCCTTCCCAAATAGAGTCGTGGGCAGAGTGTCACCCGATGCAGAGCACAGTAGAGTAAGAGACAAGTTCTGGATTCCTCAGAATCCAGTCTCTCAGCCTGGGCGCGTAAAGAGTCTCTCGGACCCACTCTGCCTCTTGGCGGATTGGAATTTGACAGTCACGGGTTGTCTGGGCTGAATATAAATAGCCAGCCCCCCATCTCCAACCCCTGCGCCTGCGCAAGAACCACCTCCTAACTGACCCCAACCCCAAACTCAGCCCAAGAAAAACTGGACCAGATTTCCCAATTCGCCCCCCTTTGCTGAACCTTACTTCAGAGCCGATCTGCTGGAAACCCGACGGCATCTTGTTTTAAAAGAAGAAAAGACTCAGGCGCTGCAATAAGAAAAAATGAATAGGGTATAGAGTCCGGGCTTGGCGGGCACGAGACCCCGGCGTTCGGAAGCCGTGTGCAAAGGGCGGGTCTGGTGGGACTCACTGCCACAACCCACGGAACCGGAGAGCACCAAGGCTCTCCGGGATCTAGTGAGACCCGCTTGAGGGGGAAAGATGCTGAGGGCTGAAGCCACCTCCCCACTCCCGCCCCGCCATGGGACCACGCCCTTCACAACACCCATTGGCCAGGAACCCGCACACCCCAAAAGGCCACGCCCCCACCCCTAGCCCTATTGCCGGCTGGGCAGACACGCCCCTAAGGTTCCCGCCTGCCTCTGAGTTTTCAAAGTAGGGTCCTTGGAACAAAAGGCTCTTCCCGCCATCCAAAATCTTGGACTGCGAAATTTCTGAAAGAGCTGAGTGCAGTTGGTCCCCCTGAGAGGTCGAAGAGGAGGGTATGGGCTACATGTACTTGCCAGGGTACGGGGCAACTCCAGCAGGGTGACATAGAGCCCGCGTGTGTGTGTGTCAGAAACAATGCCCCGAAGTAACCCGGAGTGACTATTTTTAGTTCCCACGTTAGGCTCCGCCAAATGTCAGGTCCCGGGTGTCCCAGCCTGTCCCAGGCGGGGGAGGGCAAGGGTGATGGAGCCTTAAAGGGTCCGCGACACGCTTCCCACAAGGAGATGATCCAAGGGACCAATAACTTCCGTTCCCAGTGTATCTGGAGACCGTGCCTGATCGTCCTTTCTTTCCACGTATCTCTGGGCGGCGCGCTGCCTACTGGCCCATCCCCTCCACATAGTCTCTACATTGGTTCTTGGAGGGGACCCAAGGGACAGGTGCTCACGCCAGTCACACCACCCTCCCTGAAGTCCCTGAGCCTCCAGGCATGTGCTGGCCGCGTGGGCGACAAGCTTTCCAGAGTCAGCTACTGTTTTGGGTCTCCAACTGAGAGGGCATGACCTAAGCACGTCCAGGGAGAGAGCTGGCGAAGAATGAGGAGAGAAAGCTCAATTCAGAAAAAGCCCAAGAGAAGTGTAAGGCTTCTGGCGCCACCTAGAGGGAAAGCGAGGAACCTTAGTGGATTGCACCAGGATAGCTAACTTCTGGGGTGGCTCTCCCTTCTTCTAACCCTTTCCCTGAGAGCTCAATAACCTACAACCCAGCCCTCTCTGGAGCGCCAGACAGCTGCCGCCAGAATGGTACCGTTTATATGAGGAACATGTACAAGTATGGACCTCCTTCAAGTTCTTTTTCCCAACGAACTAACCAGCCTCTTTCATGGTGTCTTCTTGTTTGTTTGTTTGTTTGTTTGTTTTTTGGTTTTCGAGACAGGGTTTCTCTGTATAGCCCTGGCTGTCCTGGAACTCACTTTGTAGACCAGGCTCGCCTCGAACTCAGAAATCCGCCTGCCTCTGCCTCCCGAGTGCTGGAGTGCTGGGATTAAAGGCGTGCGCCACCACACCCGGCTGTTCATCGTGTCTTCTTAATGTTGGTGTTTTGACTTCTCTTGCACATTGGTTTTCTTCATCTGTGCCACCACCACTTTAGTCTGGACTATCCTCCCATGACTGCTTTCCTTGTTTCTCCTCTTCTCTGAAGAGGAGGGTGGAGAAGGAAGAAAGATGGCTCAGCAGTTAAAAGCACTGACTGCTTTTCCAGACTCAGGTTTGATTGCCAGCACACACGTGGAAGTGACAACCATCTGTAACTTCAGTTCCAGGGGTTCCAACACCCTTTGCTGGCTTCCACTGGCCCCAGGTACACATGTGGTACCCAGACATATATGCAGGCAAAATGCCCACTCACGTAAAAAATAATAATTGAAAGTAAAAAGAGAGAAGAATGCCCAGGGGTGGTGGAGCACATCTCTAACCCCAAGGCCAGCCTGGTTTACAGAGTGAGTTCCAGAACAGCCAAGGCTTCAAACCAAACCAAAACACCCAAGGTAAACACAACAAAGACAGGAGGGTAGATTACAACATTCAAAGCACATCCCTTTTGTTTTGTTTTTGAGACAGTCTTGCTGTACCTGAAACTGACGTGGAACTCACTATATGTCACACGTTGGCCTGGAAGTTGCTGTTCTGTTCAGACTTCTGAGTGTTGGGACTGTAGATCTGAGGTTCATTCCTGCCTAGAGTCACTGTCTTTTTCTTGTCCTGTGGTCAAATTTGGATTCTCCTACCCAGATCTTCCCCTTAACTGTCCCCTTTCTTGCCTCCACCCCCCTTCTTCCTCTCCATCCTCTCCTTCCTTCCTTTCCTCCCTTTTTTATCCTCCCTGCCCCTCTTTCCCTCTTCCTCCTCCTCCTGGCCTAGAACTTACTGTGTCAGCTAGTCTGACCTTGAATTTGTGATACTGTGGCCTCAGCCTCGTGAGGTCTGGGATTACACTTGGTGCCTTTACCTGTCCCTGCAGCCTGGAATACCAGAGAACTCCTATTCATCCTCTAAAGCAAAGCTCTCGGGGATGGGGAGGTGGCTCAGTGGTTAAGGATATGTGTTGCAGAGGACCCAGGTTAAATTACCAGCAAACTACATGGTGACTCACAACCAACTGCAACTCCAGTTTCAGGTGATCTGACACTCTCTTCTGACCCTCTTGGGTATACATGCGGTACACAGATGTGCATGCAAGCAAAACACCCAAATAAAATAAAATAAATAAATCCAAAGAAAATAAAAATAATTTTAAATGTTCAGTCGGATGCTGGCAGCAGTTGTAGCGGCTCAGTTCTCCTGTAGCTCTCTGTTTCTCTGTTGGTTCTGGAAACGCGGCCTGTGGTGTGACCGTCTCTGATGGTGTCATCAAGGTGTTCAGTGACATGAAAATTCACAAATCCTCAAGGCCAGAAGAAGTGAAGAAGCACAAGAAGGTAGTGCTCTTCTGCCTGAGTGAGGACAAGAAGAACATCATCCTGGAGGAGGGCAAGTCTCGGAAGCAGATGTGGGGCAGACTGTGGGTGAGTCCTCCTACATCACTTTTGTCAGGACGCTGCCAGACAAGGACTGACCGCCACTACACTCTCTGGGATGCAACCAAGGAGAGCGAGATGGAGGACCAACCTGCTGTCATCTTCTGGGCTGCTCAGAGTTGCACCCCTTAAGAGCAAAATAATCTGTGCCAGCTCCAAGGATGCCGTCAAGAAGCTGACAGGAATAAAACATGAATTACAAGCCCCCTGAAGCCTGGCCGAGAAACTAGGTGGCGCTGTGGTCATCTTCCTGGAGGGCAAGCCTCTGAGAGGCTCCTCCAGCCCCTGCCTGGAGCATCTAGCCTGGGCCTGCTCTTGCCTGTGTTGCAGGCTAGCCCTTTCCTGCCAGACCAGAGGGGCTGGGGGGATCCCAGCAGGGGAGAACAATCCCTTCACCCCACTTGCCAAATGTCCCTCCGTCCCACCCTCTGTACTTCCTCGTCCCTCCATTCCCGAGGGTTCTGGCCTTCCCAAACTGCCTTTATTTATTTATTTATTTATTTATTTATTTATTTATTTATTTATATTGAGTACATTGTAGATATCTGAAGAGGGCATCGGATCCCATTATAAATGGTTGTGAGCCACCATGTGGTTGCTGGGAATTGAACGCAGGACCTCCGGAAGAGCAGTCAATGGTCTTAACCACTGAGCCATCATCTCTCCAGCCCCCAAGCTGCTTTTGATCTTCTGATTCCTCTTGGGTTGAAGCAGACCAAGTCCTGTCCCAGGCATCCAGTGGGGGGGGGCGGAGCCTGTATGTTTTGTTTTGTTTTTTAGTGATGCTCCTACTCCTCATCCGTCTTCATCCCATGCTGCCAACTTCCAACTACAATAGTCCCACTGTGCTTGTCTGCTTAGTTCTGCGTGTAAATGAAATGTGGAAATGACGCTCCCTGCAGTAGCTGGTTGCCCTCCCCTTTCCCTTGACCTTGACCACTCATGGAAGCAGGACCAGTAAGGGACCTTCAAAGAGAGAGAGAGAGAGAGAGAGAGAGAGAGAGAGAGAGAGAGAGAGAGAGAGAGAGAATTAACAAAATATCATTTAAAAAAAAAAACAAAACTTCCCTCCTCAGAGAAGACATCTTGACCTTTCTTGAAGACAGCGATCTTCTCTGTCAGAGCCCATTCCTTGTCATTTGTTTTCTCTCTA
>NC_034603.1:37795398-37797061 GCF_900095145.1 Mus pahari
AAAAAAAAAAAAGAGGGGCTGGTGAGATGGCTCAGTGGGTAAGAGCACCCGATTGCTCTTCCGAAGGTCCTGAGTTCAAGTCCCAGCAACCACATGGTGGCTCACAACCATTCGTAATGAGATCTGACTCCCTCTTCTGGAGTGTCTGAAGACAGCTACAGTGTACTTATATATAATAAATAAATCTTAAAAAAAATAAAATAAAATGGGCATTACTTATAAAAAATAAATAAAATAAAATGAAAAAAAAAAAGAAAGAAAAGGAGTACAGAGGCTGAGTATGATGGTACTCACTTTTAATCCCAACACTAAGGGGTACAGAGGCAACGTGGATTTCTAGGAGGCCAGCATGATCTACACAGCCAGTTTCAAGTCAACAGGGTTACACAGTGAGACAGGGCCACACTGAGAAACCCTGTCCTGAAAAAATCAAAAGAGGGAAAAAAATGAGGGCTGGCAAAATGGCTCCTAAGGAATGTCCTTGCCACCAAACATGATAACCTGACTTCAGTCCCAAGGACCTATGCTGTGGAAGGAGAGAACTGACTGTCACAAAGTTGTCTTCTGATGTGTACACACAAAGTAAATGGATACATTATAATAAATGAATAAATAAAATGATGAGATAGCTCAGAGGGCTGAGTGATGCTTGTCTGCAGGCCTGACAACCTGGGTTAAATTCCTTTGTCCCACAAGGTGGCAGAAAAGATCTTTGGCCATGTGTGCTTGCTGCCCTTGCACTCCAACACACACACACACACACACACACACACACACACACACACAAATGAAGAAAATATGAAAGATTGTGGAAAGGTGCTGGGGTCGAAGCTCAAATATAGAGTGCTTGCCTTGCATGTGTGAAGTTCTGGGTTGGATCCCAGCGTTATAAACCACGGGTGTGGTAGCACAGGTCTCTAATCCCAGAGCAAGGAACTGAAGGTCACTCCAGGCTGTGCAGCCAGCACAAGGCCAGCCTGAAACTCCAGCCTCTTTTTTTTTTTTTTTTTTTTTTTGAGTGTTGGAGACATAGAGGGTTTAGAAGGTATAAAGAGGGTGGGGTATTTAGAGAGGGGGATGACTAATAAAGAATGGAAAATAGAGGGGAGGGAGATGACACATGAAACAGAGAAGTTCGCGCTGGAGCTCTGAGTGTGTGTGTGTTGATCTTTTACCCAGGTCATCGGCTGCTTTATCTTGGAGCCTATTGTAGCTTTTCCCAATCTCTGCTCCTTATCTCGGGAAGCTAATCCTCGCAGACATTCATTTTCTAAACCTCTGTTTCTAGGTAAGGAGGCAGGAGACTGGACTGCAGGAGGAATCCAGGGAATGCTCCTGGCCTGCCCCCAGCTCCTGGTCATTATACAGGTTCACTTCCTTTCCAGTCCTCGGTCCTCTCTAACGATCGCTCCGCCCCCGGTCCTCTCTTGTGTTTGATTTGTACGTACGTTTTAAGATAGTATCACTCTGTTGCCCAGGCTAGCTTGGGCAATTTAAGACAATTCTCCTGTCTCCACCCCCAGAGTACTGGTATTACAGATGTGAGCCACCGCACACATCATAACACAATTTATTTATTTACCTTTTTATTTATTTATATTTATTTTTGTTTATCGAGACAGGCTTTCTCTGTGTAGCCCTGGCTGTCCTGGAACTCCCTCTG
>NC_034603.1:37797286-37800314 GCF_900095145.1 Mus pahari
TTTAAAGATTTATTTATTTATTATATGTAAGTACACTGTAGCTGTCTTCAGACACTCCAGAAGAGGGAGTCAGATCTTGTTACGGATGGTTATGAACCACCATGTGGTTGCTGGGATTTGAACTCCGGACCTTCGGAAGAGCAGTCGGGTGCTCTTACCCACTGAGCCATCTCACCAGCCCTATCATTTTATTTTTAATACATTATTGGTGGTGGTGGTGGTGGTGGTGGTGTAGGTGGTGGTGGTGGTGGTGGTGGTGTAGGTGGCAGTTGCAGTGGTGTGTGCATGCACACACCGTGGCACGCGTGTTAAGGTCAGCAGACAACTGTTGGTGTTGCTTTTCTCCTACAATGGGATCCAAGTTGCCACGATTGTGCAGCCATTGCTTTACCTACAGAGTCTTCTCGCCAGCCCTGCTTCTCCAGGTCGAGCATGTGGTCAAGGCAGGCCGAAAGAATCACTGTGTAGCATCCATCCCCAGCACCAACCACATAAACCAGGCATGGAGCCACATACCCGTAATCCTAACATTCAGCAGGTAGAGGTGGGATCAGGAGTTCATGAGCTACGCAGACAACTGGAGGCCAGCCTAACTCTATATAGTCACACAGTGAGAGACCTTGCCTTCAGAACACAGTGGAGAGCGCTCGGGAGACAGAGGCAGGCAGGACCATCCTATTGTACCTGCTTATGACCCACTAGTGGTCTCCTCTGTCCCTTGTGATAATGTGGCAATGACCATTTTATGCTCAGTTTCTTTGGGAGACTTGTCGATGTGGCCACTGTGACTTTGTCTATCTTCATAGCTACCTGTAGGGGCAGAGTGGCTGACTCACAGGGTGCTCTGCCTCTTTGACTCCGTACTGTAGTGCCAGCTGTCCCCAGAAAAGCTATCCCAGTCGCTCAGCAGTGCAGGATGGCTCTGTCACCACTGCTCTGACCTTCAGCATCACCCAGTGGTGGCTCAGGCAAGCCCAGCTGAGCCCAGCTGCCTTCCTTACTAACTTGGTGCCCTTTGGAAAGTGACCTCAGATCTTTGTGCTTTATTTACCTCGTTGGTAAAATGAGAAGAGAGATAATAATAGCTGCATCCTGGGCCCTAAGGAAGGTGAGTGAGAACTGCTCAGAGCGCACAGATCCAAGAACAAGGCTCATTTGTTCTGCAGAGTACATTTACTAAGATACGATTGGCATCGAATCCATCACATCAAGTGTACAGTTTGATGTTTTGACATAATTATACACCTCACAACCAAGAACACATCTATCACCCCCAAAGCTTCCTTCTATCCTTATATAAAAGTATATTTTATGTTTATAAATATTTTGTGTGTGCATGTATGTAGCACGTGTGTACCTAGTTCCAGTAGAAACCAGAAGAGGGCACTGGATCCCCTGAAACTGGGGTTACAGGCAGATGAGAGCCCATCTGATGTGGGTGCTGGGCACTTGGCAAGAACAACCTTCCTTCCTTTCTTTTTCCTGAGACAGGGTTTCTCTGTGTAGCTCTAGCAGTCCAGGAACTCACTCTGTAGACCAGGCTGGTCTTGAACTCAGAAATCTGCCTGCCTCTGCCTCCCGAGTGCTGGGATTAAAGGCGTGCGCCACCACCACTACCTAACCCTTTCCCTTCTCTCTCTTGCTTGTTTTTGACATGGTCTCATGTAGTCTAGGCTGGCTTTGAGTTTGCTATGTAGCTGAGTCTAATCTTGAATTTCTGATATCCTGCCTTACTTCCCAAATGATGCCAGGTCACAGGAATCTGTCACTGTGCCTGGTTGACTTAATTCCTTCTTATTGCTGTGTAATATTTTTTTACTACATTTATTTATTTATTTCCATGTTTCTTCATATGCACATGAGCCTACCATAGTGCATCATGTGTGGGTGAGCTTGAGCAACTGGGGCTCCAACTCAGGTTATCAGGCTTAATGGCTGCATCTGTGCCCACTAAGTCATTTTGCCAGCCCATAGATAGTATTCTAATATAGGAATAAAGTACAGTTTGTTCTTCCAGTCACTTGTTGGACTTATTATAGGTAAAGTTGTTAGGAACATTTTTGATTTTTGAGACATTTTTATTTTTTCCTGAGACAGGGTTTCTCTGTGTAGCCCTGGCTGTCCTGGAACTCACTCTGTAGACCAGGCTGTCCTGGAACTCAGAAATCCGCCTGCCTCTGCCTCCCGAGTGCTGGGATTAAAGGCATGCGCCACCACTGCCCAGCTAGGGGCATTTTTAAAAGATTTATTTATTTATTTTACCTATATGACCTATATATACACATATGACCTATGTACCAAAAGAAGGCACATTACCGATGGCTGTGAGTCACCATGTGGTTGCTGGGATTTGAACTCAGGACCTCTGGAAGAGCAGCCAGTGCTCTTAACCTCTGAGCCATCTCTGCAGTCTGCTAAGAGAATTTCTGAACAAGTATTTGTACAGATACATGCTTTCATTTCCTCAGAGGACACCTGGGTCATGTGATAGGCATGTGTGCAAAGCTAGGAGCCTTCCCAGCCCGTCCAAAGCAGCTGGACCACGCCCCATTCCTATCAGCGATATGTGAATTTCAGTTTCTCCACACCTTTACCAATGGCATGGGATCAAACTTTTACAGGCTTTAGTCAAAATGGACTTCATAAGTCCATTTTTTAGTCCATAAATGGACTAAATGAATGAGAAGTTGTTCATATTTCTAAAGATTTATTTATTTATTATATGTAAGTACACTGTAGTTGTCTTCAGACACTCCAGAAGAGGGCGTCAGATCTTGTTATGGATGGTTATGAGCCACCATGTGGTTGCTGGGATTTGAACTCTGGACCTTTAGGAAAAGCAGTTGGGTGCTCTTACCCACTGAGTCATCTCACCAGCCCTGTTCATATGTCTAATTCTAGAAATACAGTAAAAGCCAGGCATGATTGTGCACTCCTATATCCCAACACCCAGGAGGCAGAGGCAAGCTGATTTCTGTGAATTTGAGGTCAGCCTATTCTACAGAATGAGTTCAAGGACAGCCAGGAT